>NW_027040573.1:2732500-3093016 GCF_037179485.1 Ochlerotatus camptorhynchus | reverse complement strand
TTGCATCAATTACACCGATCTTCAAGTCAGGTAACATTCACAGCGTGGAAAACTACTGACCTATCTCGATCCTTAATTGTTTGGCCGAGTTCTCGAAATTTGTCTGCATGGCAAGTTATATCCAGCTATGCAATCTATAATCTCGGAGTTCCAGCATGGATTCATGAAAAGCGCTCGACGATCTCCAACTTGATGTCATATACCAACACTCTTATTGGTAGCATAGAAAAGCATCGTCAGCAAGTAGATACCGTTTACATTGACTTCTCAAAGGCTTTCGACAATGTCTCTCATGACCTCGCTATCGCAAAGCTGAGCCGCCGTGCGTCGTTCGCACACCAAATAATGAATTTTGATTTCATCAAATCGATCAAATTCCAATATATGGGAAATGACCCGGTGAACCGTATTTAAATAAGGCCCGTGATGTTGCCTACTGTTATTCGTATAGGATTTATATAGGGTTGCCAGCCCCCTGGGTACGTGAAACTTAGGTTTTCTGTCTAGATAGATACTCGGGGGTTGGACCGATCACACTGGCTTAGGTGGATAGAAGAATCAGAAAACGGATTTATGATAAGAATAGAAATCGACGGAGGACAAAACGAAGACCATCCGGCCCTGAGGAATCCCGACCCATGTGTGCTGAATGGGTGCGATATCCTACGCAGGTGTGAAAGCTATCTTCCTGCACATTCGATTGCCGTCAATGGATGGCAATCGATGTTCGTCGGTGATTGCAGCACTAGATTACGAAACAGAGTCCTAGGTTAATTAAAGGAACGAAGACCCTGATGAAAACTATGTTCAAGAAATAGATCACTCCCATTTAGATTGTATTTACAAATCTGAAGTTTGCTCCAAAATGGAAGAATATACGGTATACTATTGGATTTTCGCACTATAGAGGGTTGCAGTTAGCAATTCAAAATATGCGTTCAATCAATTATGTAAAAAATGGTACATGATTTAAAAATAAAGACCTAAAATTATTTTTCATTTATTATCATCCAAATTTAATTATTACAATTCATCAATTTTAAAACTGAAGTAATTATCTGAATGAACTCAATTTTCTAAAGCAGGACTACATCTTTCTTTACTATACTGGGAGTCACATAACGAAATCGGGAATGTGGCATGTAAAGAAAATAAGGGGTTTCAAATGCATATTTCTCGAAACCTTTAAAAGGAAAAACTACAAGGGACAACCCTATGGGGTTGTACGCAATGGTGACTATGGTAGGACTACGTGGTCTTACGTGTTCTCTCTATTTATACTCTTCAGTATGACGCGCGACTCACGAAGAGCTACTGATTCCGATTCATAGCATAGCGGTGCAGCTTCTTCCTCCTATGGTTGCTCATACGAGCACTGCAGCCTTTCGTTGTTACTGTGGAGAACAATGTTTGCCGAAGCACTCCTGCTGCTGCTACTTGCTGCTGCTGCTACTTTCTGCTGCTGCTGCTACTTTGCTACTACTTTCTGCTGCTGCTGCTACTTTCTGCTGCTGCTGCTGCTCCTGCTGATACCGATGACCGGTCACCACCACTTACGGTGATTGAATGTACACCGTTCAGTGAGACCGCATTGAATTCGATTTTTAAGTCTGTGTTAGGGAATGCGCTGTTTTCAGACATTCGGTGATAATTTTGATCACCATTGCAAAAGTTGGACATTTGTGTAATTTTCAATAGTAACCCATTGAAAATTAATAAAGTGTTCATTTTAGCAGATTGGTAGATAAATTTCTAATCGTTTGGCTTGTTTAGAATTAAAATCTATCTGCATATGTGGTCAAAACCTGACCTTTTTTCGTAATGCGATCGATTTTTTGTAATTGCACCCGCAATATGGTTCCGAAATACGTAATCCTACGTCAAAATCATACTTATGGGTCGTGGAGTTATAATCGTCAATGTTCCGAGACTTGAAAGCATTTTAAGGGTTATAAAAAATTACAGAACAATCTATAAAATATTGCGGACAAACCCTGGAATTTTAAGTAAAAATTAAAAGTATTCAAAGTGATGATTTTAAATAAATATTGAGGAGGGTTCCCTCATAATTTTCCAAGGGAGAAATTCTTAACAGAATTCCAGAATTGTTATGACATGAAGTCCTTAGATGAATTTAGAGGGATTTCTATGCAGAAGAATGCAAGTTCCAAATTAAACTCTTAAGTAATTTTAGAAAATTTCAAAAGGAGTTTTGAAAAAAAAAAAACTTTAAGGGAAATTCCTACGTGATTCTGAGGAGATGTTTCAACAAGAATTCAACAAGAAACAGAGTTCCGTGGATAATTTCAACCCTAGTACGATTCATCACAGATCTTCAACCGAATTGATTGCAAAAAAATTGCTGATAATTAGAAAGAAATTCTTTAAATTACCCAATGGGGTTACTAAATAAAATTTCATAAAATTTCTCCTGTTTGAATAGAAAATTTTGAAAAGAATTTCAAAGGAATGAAAGTCTCCGAATGGGTTTAAAGTAATTCTACGAAGGACTCCAATCGAATTCTTAGAAAGAGTTTCAAGGAAATTCCAAAAACAATTTAACGGTAATTATTGCTCGGAGTGTTTCTGGTTAATTTCAGAAGAATTCCAAGATAATTTAGAGCAGAATTTCAAGTTAATTCTGGAATTCATATCATCAGCATTTTGAAGCACGAGAAATTAAAACCCCAGAAAAAATAGTTTAGTTTTGGTTTTACAAATATTTGTTTCGAAAGTCCAGCATCTTCCATATTTTCCTTTCATGCCCATTACATCTGAAATTGAAACGACAAAAATCGATTTGAAATATTGCTGAGTGATTCAATTCTAAAAACAATAGGCCGGGAAAGATAAGAAAATTATGCAGCAAATAAAGTAAGACATTCATTTGGTAAAGAATCGCTCTGTTTAATTGTTTATTCTGAAATCCTGGTGTAAGCAATTGTTACTGTGGCATGGTTAATTTATTTTCCCCGGTTCACTCTTCGAATTCCCGGGTTTTTCCCAGTTCGATGGCCACCCTGCAACTTAGCCTGGTGGCAGGATGGCATCGTTACTTTCTCTAGCTATGACCTGAGACGAATCCAAAGGAATAGGTAGAAGCATCTTGTGCATCAAGAACAAAGAAGTAATGCATGCGGGGTCATAATGCGGACAGACGGATTTCCCAACTTTGCCTGGTGGCAGGATGGCATCGTTGCTTTCAAATGAAATTATCTCGTTGTCTCCGGTTGGCAGTCTACAAGTCCTGTAGCTGAATTCCGGCACACAATTTCTTTGAAGAGAAGAAAATTATCACGTTGAATCTCAATGAACCAAATCCCTTCGAAGAAACTGCGCGCCGGAGTTCAGCTGCTGGTAGGACCTTTTTTCTGGATTTCTAGGCTGCAAATCGGAGACGAGGTATTGGTCAATCGTTTTCAATGTCCTCTACGCGAGGGGATATGAGTTGCTCCGTTTTTTTTAGACAAACCAGCCACAATTTCATTGAATAAAAGAAAATTATCACGTTGAATCTCAATGAACCAAATCTCTTCGAAGAAACTGCGCACCGGAGTTCAGCTGCTGGTAGGACCTTTTTTTTCTGGATTTCTAGGCTGCAAATCGGAGACGAGGTATTGGTCAATCGTTTTCAATGTCCGGGGATATGAGTTGCTCCGGTTTTTGACGTAGGACTACGTCTTTGATTTCAATATGGGGGTACACTTTGTGAAAACAGAAAATGGAACATGTTACAAATTAAGAAAGATTTTGAACGTTAATAACTCAGCTGCCCCTGGTCCAATTTCAATAATTTTATCACCAATCGATCAGAAATATGGTTACGCATTGATAACAACGCTTTCGAGTGTTGATTTTCAACAAGAAACTATTGAAAAACTGGTAAATGTCCAGCATTGTCCAAAAGCGTCGAATTAACTACCAAATCCACCAATTACCTACATGCATATGCTGCTTCCCCAGCACAGTCGTCAGAGAGTAGTAAGTAGACGAAACAAGGGAGGATAGAATTGCGTAATATTTTGCACACTCATCGCCATATTCAGAACCAAACGCATATTCTTCGAGATAACCACCATCCGTCGTCTGGCTCACCGTGGCGGTGTCTGACGTATCTCCGGTCTGATTTACGAGGTGTGCTGAAGGTGTTCCTGAAAAATGAGATCCGTGATGCTGTCACCTACACTAAACACGCCAAGCGTAAGCGGCCATGGATGTCATCTACGTTTATGAAGTGACAGAGACGCACTCTGTTTGGTTTCGGAGGTTAAATCATCACCAACATTGGAAACAAAACGGTTCTTTTCAGGGCCACCAAGCTTATTACAGTAAAGAGTAGGAATAGAATTAATCTGCCTGTTTGTCCATATTCAGAATCACTGACCACACAAAATGCTCATGTAATCAAACTGGAAGCAGGGATACAAATTATTTTGATCAACCTTGATCAACTTTGAATCGCCACGGCCGGATATTTTAGATGGAAGGAGCAACAATCTAGCATCTAATTCGACGAAGACGATAGGAAACATTTCTGGATCAACAATAGAATAGGGCCCATCAGCATTTGTAAGCAAACCGTTCCAAAGTCTCACAAATCGAAGGCCGCTCACACAAACCAACACCAACATCTTGTAGGTAGAAGTTTCCCCTATCCAATGATGGTGTTGGTTTGTGTGGGTGGCCTTCGCTTTGTGAGTAAAGGGCTTTGGAACGGTTTGTTTACAAATGCTGATGGGCTCTTTTCTATTGTTGATCCAGATTTGTGAAGCCGAGTTATTTACGAGTGTCGATGAAGAGAATCGATCAATGTAGATAGGACCTATTGAAAAGTGACGCGAGATTTGTTTTCCGTACTGAGCTCCAATGCTACCGACGCCAGGGAGGCAGCTCCCAGAGATGTTATGCCTTAGAACATGCCGGTGGCTCCGACTGAGATTGGACCCAGGCCTGCTGGGGTGAGAGGTAATCATGCTAACCACCGGCGCCGATATCTATCACGGCGAATGAGAACGGCCCAAATTTGAGTTTAGTTATCTCAGAAATAAAAAAAAAAGTGCAGGAACTCAGCGATGAATAAATTTGCCTCATGTTTTCCCAGGTTTTTCCAGGATTTTCCAGGGAAAAATTCCCGAATTTGAGAAAAGTAAAGGTTGGATTCACTCAGTCTATTGGTACTACTCCGAGACTGAATAAAATTTTCGTCAATTTCCTCATTTTCTGGCAGACTTTTTAGGTTTTCCACATGAAATCATGAGACAAATATACTCATCGTTGAGTTCCTACACTTTTGGCGATTATGAGTGAACTAAACACAAATTTGGGTCGTTCTCATTCGCCGTGTACGCAAAAAGAAAATAGCCAGTGTCGCTACTTGATAGCAAACTACTCATAATGGGAGGAGTCTTTGTAGCTTTTATACCACTTGGTTCCACATCATTCTGCTTTAACCTAAAAAGATATAAAGCAGCGCTGCTGTCTGGTATCAGCTCATTTTCGCTTCGGACGGCGTGGTCAGCAATAGCAGCAGTAGGAAAGTGGCTAGTCCACTTTTCTATAACCAACAAGCAACAATTGACTGGTCGTGGCAAAGGAGGTGCCAATCGTCATCGCAAATTCTTCGAGATAACCACCATCCGTCGTCTGGCTCGCCGTGGCAGTGTCTGACGTATCTCCGGTATGATCTACGAGGTGTGCTGAAGGTGTTCGTGGAAAATGAGGTCCGTGATGCTGTCACCTACACTAAACACGCCAAGCGTAAGTGGCCATGGATGTCCTCTTCAATAAAACGGCCCTTTTCAGGGCCATCAAGCTTACATCAGTAAAGAGTTGGAATATAATTTATCTGTGCTTGTTTGTCCATATTCATAACCACAAGCCCCCAACGACCACACAAACTTGGAAGCAGGGGTGCAAGTGATTTTGATTGATTCTCTTAATCAACTTTCGTTTAGAAAAAGATTACTACAAATTTGGTACCTCTACAATTCAAAAACGGAAAGAGTTGAGATAATAGATATTTGATCAATTAAAAGAACTTAATGCTCTTGACATTTATTCCGTGCACTAGCGGTCCTACGTCAAGCTTCCGTTCGTGCCCCTAGGCACAGACCCTTCTACTTTTTTTAAACCAACCGGCCTTTTTTCGCATCTCACGTATCACAAAATGACATTGGAGTTGGACATGGTTCACCCCAGCTGCTTGCCCACATATTACAACAGCTGTCGAAACTAAAACAAACAAACTAAACAAATTCCCGAATTTGAGAAAAGTAAAGATTGGATTCACTCAGTCTGCTGGTCGAGAGTGAATAAAATTTTCGTCCATTTCCTTATTTTACGGCAGATTTTTTATGTTTTCCACAGGAAACCATGAGACAAATTTTACTCATCGCTGAGTTCCTGCACTGTTGGCGATTATGAGTGAACTAAACTCAAATGTGGGTCGTTCTCATTCGCCGTGCAGTGTTGTATATATACGGAAACAACGAAAACAACACATGAGCTGTCATTTGCTTCGGAAAAAGCTTTCACTAATACTAATCAAGCTCATGTGTAAAGTGTAGTGTGACATAAAAACGATAAGTTCGACGAGTTTATTTTCGGTGCAATTGTAGGGGCCCTCAGAGTCCTAGAATTTGTGACAGTATGGAAAGGTAGAGTCTAGAAATCTCGCATTTAAGAGTGCCTGATACTGGAAAACGTAGTAGTAGTAATCAAAGTTCCCCAACGAGGTGTATGAAACAGTTCAGCAAACGAATCCGAAAGAGAACTCCGATTTCGCTCTTTCAACCTATTTCACAAAAAATCGAGAAACCTCAGCTAGCGCAGGTACTTGTCTCCTATGTCATGTTTCGTCGCGGAGTAGAATGAAATTATCTCGCTTAATTTCTGCCACCCCACTGATGTTTTTCTTTTTCTAGATTAGGCGTTATGCTTTATGCATAATGATATTTAGGTTGCATACATGTCGGAGCTCTACCCGTACATACATTTAGGATGCATTTAATACACATTTATAAGGGTTTCACTTTCCGTAACTCTTGTTTTACGTTACTCATAACAGCAATTCAAACTTCAATGGCTCACGAGTTATCAATAAAAAAAAGTTCACGAGTCATAGTTCGCGATCTATTTCATCACATATCGATAACGAAAAGTTGTGCAAGGAAGCTAGTGCAAATAATTTCGTTTAACATACGCTCACCGAAACTAAAACCGTCTCCATCTTGTACTGTAATCATGGGTGCCACAAGGGTTGAGTGGTCTGCCGAAGTTGCCAATCTCGGGATGTGGTTCGATGAAAAACTCCTCTTCCGTTCACATGTAGAGAAAACAGTAGTCAAGTGTCTGCCTTGGTTAGATGTCTGTATCCGCTGATTTGCAGCAGATCCCGCCTCTCAAAGGTGAACAAACTGGCTGTCTACAAACAAATCATAGCACCTGCGATCCTCTACGCACCTCCGGTGTGGGAATCATGTGCACAGACTCACAGGAACTCTATTCAGATCGCTCAGAATAGATATTCTTGATCGTCCTTTTGACACTAGAATAACAAATTTACACGAAGAGGCAGGCATTGCCAAAATAGATTCCAGAATTAACGCTAAATTTACACAAAAATGTATTTTATCAGAACATGCTTTGATAAGCAATTTGTATATAGTAGATTAGATGTATATAGTAGTTGTAGGTTAGTTGTAGTTGTAAATAGTAGTTATAAGTAGTTTCCTTTTTCAATTTAAAACAAACCAATCCCACCAAGTTATAATTATTCTCTAAAACAGGCCTGATAGGACTAGGAACTGTATCTTATAATTAAAATGTCAAATGTACTAAAGTTGAAAAGACGCATCTGTGTCACTTGAAAATTCATACACAAAAAATAAAGATCATTTAAAGTCAAAAAAATAACATACGCTCAATCTCAAACAAGATTAGTTCGCTCGGGTTTCGCTTTGCACAATTGCCATCGTAGCGGTGCCGGTGGTGTAGTGGTAAGCGTGATGACCTCTCACCCAAGCAGGCCTGGGTTCTGAGGCATAACATCTCTGATCACGCCTTCTTCGGAAGGGAAGTAAAGCCGTTGGTCCCCGGTTCATACATTGATGGGTCGATAGGTAGGGTGCTCAGCACGGAAAACAAGATCGACGGAAAACAAAAAACTAACGGTCCTGCGTCAAGCTTCCGTTCGTGCCTTATAGGCACAGACCCTTCTACTTTTTCTTGATATTTATCTTTCTTAGTACCTATACATTTACTGGATTATTGATACTCATGGTACCATATTTTACTTTAGAAAACTAAAGAAGAAATGGCTGAGAGCGACCCTGAATGAAAAAGAATATTTCATGTCGAAAAGAATAGATACCTGGCACGTATCTGACATCGTAACGACGCGAAGCGACAGGGATTTTTATAAAAAAAATCCCATTGGTTGACTCACTGGCGTCAAATCCGGACTACCTTGTAAAGAACCAATCATGGAATGACAAAAACCTTCAATGGTTGGAGATAAAGGTAGGTCTGCATTTTCAGCCGGTAGGAATAATCATAAATCCCAATAAACCGTATCGATGTTGCTCACCAGATGGTTCATGATAATTATTCAAAGTTAAGTTTGCTACAATGATTCTAACAAAATCGCTGTTCAAAGGTGTAACTGATGACGGAGCACCTCCGTTTGAGGAAATTTTGGTCCATCAAGGAAGTTGCAGAGCGCGATAAATTGTTTCCCTTGAAGCTAAAGGATGGGAAATACGAAATTGTTAAGTATATGAGAGTGCCCAGAGAATAGGCCGAATTTCTGACAGGAGAATCTCTCACCCAAAATTTCTCACCACCAACATTTTTGAATAGGCGCAATACGAAGAGAAATATTTTTTGAGAAAATCTTCTTCAACTAATATTTTCCGAACCCTTTTTCTTCGACCACACGGCGAATGATCGACCCAAATTTGAGTTTAGTTTATTCATAGTCGCCAACTGTGCAGGAACTCAACCATGAGTAATTTGCCTCATGGTTTCCTGTGGAAAACCTCAAAAATCTGCCGGAAAATGAGGAAATAGACATAATTTCTATGAAGTCTAGGAGTCGCACCAATAGACGAGTGAATCTAACCTTAACTTCTCTCATATTCGTGATTTTTTTCCAGAAAAAAAACCTGGGAAAACATGAAGCAAATTTACTCATCGCTTAGTTCCTACACTATGTTATGTGGGATTTATGAGTTCACTTACTTAAAATTTGAATCATTCTCATTTGCCGTGATCCCATTAAACAAATAGTACCCTCCACTATTGCTACAATTTAATATTGGTATCCAAGAGAAGTTTTAGTGACAACGTCTTTCTCAACTGACTTGTAGCTCTAGTGATGTTTATCTATACACGCTGAATTCTGTCTGCTAAAGCTTCTACCGCTTCGTGCTTTATGCGCACACTCACTACGCTACTAACTGTTTAGTCTCTGATATCGTCTCTGAGCGTTCGTCGCAAGCTGTCAAAGCTGCGAACCCGATTAAACATAAATTTAATTGTAATGCTTCCCCTCAATTCCTGTCAAACTAAACAAAAAAAATTTACTTACGAACAAAAGAGCTTTTGCGAACATATCTGCCAACTGATTTTCACTTGCCAGATATTCGAGCTTCACTTCTTTTTCCTTCACCAGCTCTCTTGAGAACATGTATTTTACGTCGATGTGTTTCGTCCGTTGGTGTTCCCTCGGTTCCTCAGCGATCCTAATTCAGGTTATGTTGTCATCGTAAACTGTGAATGGAACAGAATCTATTCCTATCTCACGCAACAAACGAGCCAACCACATCCATTCTTTAGTTGCATGGCAAAGAGATACCAATTTAGCTTCAGTTGTTGACAAACTAACGATTTGCTTTCGCTTACTGCTCCACGATACTGCATTTCCGTAGACCGTAAACAAGTTGCCTGAGTTCGACTTCCCTTCTTCAGCCTTATCTCGCAAATATACCATACGTGCCTTCTTAGTTCCTTGAAAATATCACAGGATTCTTTTCAAGCCAACCCAATGCTCGTCTCCCGGGGAACTCTGAAATTGTCTTAAAATGTTAGTTGTTTCACTATATCCGGCCTTGAAACAAGAGCCAAATATTCCAACATCCCAACAAACTGTTTAAAAAGTTCTTCAGTCAGTTTTGACGACTTTTGACGTAGGACTACGTCTTTCGGGAAGATGGCGGTACACTTTATGAAAACCGAAAAATGAAATTATGAAAGATTTTGAACGTTAATAACTTAGCTGCCCCTGGACCAATTTCAATAATTTTATCACCAATCGGTCAGAACCATTTCTACACATCGATAACAATGCTTTTGACTGTTGATTTTATAAAACCTATTGAAAAAATGGTAAATTTCAAGCATTGTCCAAAAGCTTCGAAATAACTAACAAATCCACCAATTACGTACATGCACATATTGCTTCCCCAACACAGTCATCAGATAATGGTTCCTAGATGAAACAAGTCTAAGTGACAACTTCACATCTTTGGGCGTGTACGAATAGGGAGGATGCAATTGCGGAACATTTTGTTGCCAATTCAGAACCACACGCCCCAAACGACCGCTGTTTTAAAGTGAAAGTGAAGCATTTTGAACATTGTTTACAAACACTTTCCTAAGCAAACGCCACGCGATTTTTTTTTTCCGAAGCGCCATCTACCAGCAAAATTTTGAAGCTTGTGAGCTTTTGTTGAGCTCGTGGTGAAACTGTTCAAACATTTTGGCGCATTGTTATCGCCTGGATGCTACCGTTGTATTACATATTCGCCGTCAAGCTTACCTGCTCTGTTGTTGCATACTACTCTAGGCGCATTACTTTATACTGTGTAGTAGCGCTGCTTTGGCAATCGCATCAAATCCTGAGAATTACTTCAATCCTGAAAATGACTCCTACTTGCCACTCCTGTGCTACTGATGTCATTGACGATTCCATTTCATGCAGCGGCTTCTGCAAGGCGGAATTTCACCTCAAATGCGTCAATATCACTTCAGCTGTTAACGATGAGATGAAAATGAACTCGCAATTGTTCTGGATGTGCAGGTCGTGTACCAAATTAATGGATGACATTCGTTTCCGCAATTCCATTCGAGGCGCTTATGAGGCTGGGCAAGAAAATGTCCTTGGCGATCATAATGAGATCGTTCAAAGAATTAAGTCGGAAATCATGAATGAACTCAAAAGTGAACTTCGTCTGAACTTCACCGCTTTGATCAATTCCAGTGCACTTACACCAAAATCATCAACTCGTAATACGAATTCCACTGGGTCTTTGCGAAGCCGACGATTGTTATATGGGGGTCACATTTAAAAAATCAAAGTTCAGACATGTAACGAAAAATCCCAAACACGGACGCACCGATAGAGCGCTAATCGAGCAAACGGCACAATGCGCATGCTCACATGAGCGAGCTCAATGATCGGTTCGCTCATCATTTCACCAATGAAAGGAAGGGAGGAGAAAAGCAGCGATAATAAAAACGCTTGCCAAATCGTTTGCTTTGTCGATTGCTTTCAAGCTACGGATACGACGTATGAGTGGAACAGCACGCAGTGCTCCAATACGAAGATGACACGACAACGAAAGCACCCACAACGACCGGAGGAAAGGCTTCCCGCAATAGGCAGCATGACTAGGCCACCGTCATCCGGTCGGCATCGACTTGCACTGGTGTGGAAACCATATAAAAAACAACCGGTCCTTTTCAGGGCCACCAAATCAAACACGGAAAGAGTTATGAACATATTTGTTCCGTTCACTAGCGGTCCTACGTCAAGCTTCCGTTCGTGCCCCTAGGCACAAACCCTTCTACTTTTTGGAACCCTTCTCGAACGCCAAATGCCAAGTTATCCCCCAGCATGGAGTCACTCAATTACCCGGATCACCAAGATAACACCATGACATAATAAGTGACAAATCCCATCGCTGCACAGAACTCGTCAACCAACCTGTTCCTGAATGGCCGGTTTCGTTACTTCCATCTTCTTTGACACATGTTTCACTTGTCTCTACCGAACTTCATCCAAACTCTTTGCCAGCAAATTCCATTTAGCTTTTCATATCAGCCACAGTTAGGCAGCTATACACTGGGACGCACCGAAGTTGGCCTCATGGAAGCCCTTGTACTTCCCACCACAGTCGAGCCATTCCAGTCAGCACTCAGCAGCCGTCCCGGCCCTGCGTGTGGGAGTAGTGCAGGGGTCTTCCAACTCGACAGCATAGGCAAGTCAACTTCTGTTATCGATTCAACGACTCCTGATCCGCTTATTGCTTCCAGCCAGTTGCAGGTTGCTCAGATTCTAGGACGTATTGAAACTATACCTGCTCCTTCAGACTTGCTGCTGTATTATCAGAACGTCGGTGGTATCAACTGTGATGTCGACGATTTTCGCGTAGCTACCTCGGATCTTTGCTACGACATCATTATTCTCACGGAGACATGGTTGGATTCACGCACGCTCTCTCGTCAGGTGCTCGGCGACGATTATGAAGTTTTCCGTTGCGATAGGAATGCTGCTAATAGTCGGAAAGTTAAAGGTGGAGGTGTTTTGTGGCTATAAATGGTAGGTTTAGAACGAGGTTACTAGAAAATAATGCTTGGACATGCTTAGAGCAGGTGTGGACGTCGATTAAACTGGGCGATCGTACCTTGTTTCTCTGTGCGGTTTACTTTCCACCCGACCGTATACGGGACCGTGACCTCATCGAAACCCATTGCCAATCGGTTTTCTCTGTTCTGGATACCGCCAAAGCAACCGATGAAGTTATTGTGTTTGGTGACTTCAATCTCCCGGGGATTTCATGGAAAAAAAACTCGCAACGGTTTCCTCTATCCTGACATGGATCACTCTGCCATTCATTCCTACGCTTCGCTCCTTCTGGACAATTACAGCTCAGCCACTCTTTCTCAAATCAACCAGAACAACCGCAGTTTGGATCTTTTTTTGTAAGCGCCCAGAACATGGCTCCTTTCTTATGTGAGGCGCCCACTCCTCTGGTGAGACTGGTTCATCACCACCCGCCGCTACTGGTGACGTGAAGTACTAAGCTGATGCATGATTTTAATATTTCACCTGCCACCGTTTTCTACGCTTTTCGCAACCCCGACCATGGTAGTATCGCCGAGTTACTCTCCAATTTAGATTGGGATGACTTATTGGATACCGTTAACATTGAGTACGCCGCTCAAACTATTTCAAATGTCTTGGCATATATCATTTAAAGACACATTCCGAAAAAGAATCATCATCATACGATCCATCCACCATGGCATGCGAGCGAATTTCGTCGACTGAAATCCAGAAAGAGAGCCGCTCTTAAGAAGTTCACCAAGCACCGCACACTATCCCTTCAACGTCACTATGTCAGGATCAATCACGCATACAAACGAGCTGCGAAACGGTGCTTTCTTCAGTATCGACGTGGACTGCAGATAAAGCTTAAGTCACGTCCCAAGCAGTTTTGGAAGTTTGTCAACGAACAACGCCATGAAGCTGGTCTGCAGTCGTCTATGACACATAATGGTAACGTGGCCTCATCTACGCAAGATATCTGTCACCTGTTCTCTGAAAAATTTGCTAGTGTCTTCACGGACGAGAGACTGAGTGACGACCATGCCCGACTGGCTGCCAGTTACGTACCACTCTCTGGCCAAACCATGAGCAGAATTGACATCAATCCCGAGATGTATCGTATCGCTGAGTGCCCAGAGTTCAAGAAGCTGAATATAGACGAACGGTGGAAGGTAATGTCGCTCCAAACAAGAGTGTGGAGTCGGAGACTGTCACATGCGTCACCATCCTCTGCTGCACTCGAGGAAACGAGAATCAACTACACCATCACCATCAACATCTACCAACAGAAACGTCGCGCACCAGCATCATCACTCCCTAACTTCATCTGCGTTGCTGCGCTATATTCCCGTGACACTGTACGGAAACGGGAAGAGCGTGGACGTGTACGCGTTCCTCGACGACGGATCCTCGTCAACCATGTTGGAGCGGAAGTGGCGAACGTGCTAGGAGTAAAAGGGCCCAATGAACCGTTGTGTCTGTGCTGGACGGGTAATGTGAAAAGAACCGAGAATGGATCGTAACGTATTAAGATAACCATATCAGGACGGAGCGAGGAGAAGAGTTTCCCGTTGAGGGCAAGGACGGTAGAACAGTTGAAGCTACCTAGACAGATTATGCTCAATCATCTGTTCAGCAGGCAACATTGGTGTTTACGGCGTGTAGAATAGAGGATAAAAATCATGGCTACTATGTCACACTGCAGAATACAGTGTTGCCCACAATACAGTTGCTTAATCTTGCCATAAGATTATCAATCTCTTAAACAATTAATAACTATTTAATTTGACGTTTGGCTGAATAACGATCTACTGCAAAGTTTTAGCTGATAAAAATTCTCATACGAATAACATTAGAATTTTTTAACAGTACACTATGTAAATAGGCTAGAAGACAATCAACAAAAAGTTTTGTTTTCCCATAGTAATTTCCATATAAATTTCAAATGGTTTGTGCCAAGTCAGTTTCTTATCAAATGAGTTTAAACTATCGGAGGCTAATCAGGACCCGATTTGAAACCATTTGAACACTATGGAGCGAAAATTTCAAATTTTGCATCAGTCTAATACATATGCCCTGTTGCATGCAAAACTTTATGAAATTCGAATGTATTCACCCCCATTGTCTGTTCGCAAATTACAAATGCGTGATGAAAATGTGTCGTTGCAAGAGCTTCAAATTCCTTAAATTTCTGAATGACATCACTTTTATGTGTGGTCAAATAAATAACTACAAAGTAAGTAAAATCGTCAATTAAACTCACAAAATATTTGAACCCATCTCTTTCGGCAACTGACCACAAATATCCGAGTGAATAATCTCAAGTGGCTTCGAAGAACGTCTTTCACAATTTGTGATAAAAAGCTTCCTTGTTTGCTTACCAACTAAGCAGAACTTGCATGGAGTTGTATTCTCAACAAACGTTAATGGTTGTGAATCCAACCCTTTAACGATGTTCTTAAATATCAGCCTTTTTAGATTTGAACTACCCAAATAACCCAACCGTTTATGCCAAAGGCACAACTTACCTGTTCCTTTTCCAACGAGCGCTTGTTCATTTTTCTCAAGGATAACGTCCAGCTGGTAAAGAGAGATGAACTAGCCTTCGGCTAAAAATCTCTTAAATAAATATTTAAACAAAAAAAAGTCCTGCTGGTAAAGACCATACGACCTAGAACCTTCAGCAATCAACCTACCTTGTTTGTCCTTGATCATGACAACACCGTTTTTGAAACAAACGGTGGAGGTTCCGCTGACTCAATTTTAGAAACAGAAATGATATCGGTTTGTAACTCGGGAATGAAAAGAGCATTAAACAGTTCCAAACGCACTCGTTTATTTCCATTGTTTTCGCTGTAGCAATTCTCATTTTCTCAATCTCCCACATCTTCGAATACGCAGAAATTTCTCGGATCATATGCTGTGTATCGCCCGAGTCCAGGCAGCATGGAAATTGTACTGCCATTTTTCGGCAAGCCATCTGCATAATTCTCTGCTCCCGCACAGTATTCATCAAGTTTGCTGTCGACGCTGGCTTTTGCTGAACCACATTGATTACTGCCAAACGCGTCAATTTGAACCTATCCAAAGGCACTTTAACCACAAACGCTCCCTCTTAACGCGATAGCATCGCAACGTTCAGGCCAATGACTACTCCTCTTTCAGCTGGTTGGCTTTCGGCTGCTCTGCTTTCTTTTGCTTCTGCCTGATGCAATTTCACCGCTTATGGCCCATCTTGCCGCACTCGTAGCATTGGATGTACGCAGGAAAAAGAACGTAAGAATTTATAAGAAACACTTATGAATTTTAGCCACAAGAAATCAGTATGAATTTCATTAATTTGCCTTATGAAAAATAATTTTGACAAACAAAAAAAAATAAATCGGAGCAGACTGGAACTGAACAATGGAGTTTGAGATTATAGGACCCGTGTGTTGACCACTTGTCTTTCAACGCTTGGGAAAACGAAAGGTTAAAGGCGTATAAAACCCTACCTCATGTTACTCGAAAATCATTAATGAAAGTGGAGCCGGGGGGATTTTGTATGGCCTGAATCCAAAGGTGGCGGGCGGTGTGCGTATTAGTTCAGGTTGCTTCTCGAAACAAACAATCGAAGAGTCACGATTGAGCTTTACACTTTTTGGCAGCGCTTGCTGCCAGTCGATGGCGAAGAATAGCAAGCTGATTCTTGATCTTTGCTTGTAATTGTTGGAAATAATTGATTAACTCCTTTCTTCCACACTAAATCTCAACGATGACTACCAAGGAATCTGCACCATCGCTCTATCACCACCAGCTAATAGATTAACACCATGATTGATTTTTGCAACAGATTACGCTATAAAATTTATTAGGTATGAATTATTATTTTGTATGCACAAAATTGATTTATTTTGTATGAAAAAACCAAAAATGTTGAGTTTTACGACATTAGACGTATTAGCGAAAAAAATATTTGATACAAGTGGTTAGCTGTTATTTTTACCGAACTGGCCACCAATCGATATTTTTGAGAAATTACTGAAATTTCCATTCATATTTATGTTCAATAAATGTGTGCCCATGGGAAGGTTGCGCAATGCTGCCAGTAGTTGTGAGAATCAAATTGACAGATTACAATCAATTGTGATTTAATGAGGGAAGCCCAAATTTAAAATGTAATGTAAAAATGGGACACCCAATCGATCAACTTTTTTCAATATTTTTAATATTGATCTGCAAGTGATTTTTCCTAATTGAATTAGTTTCTCTTAACAAAATGTTTGTGCAATACGCCAAAGAGCACCTCTTCGGATAACGAAATATCCCGAGTAGACAAAGAAATAACTTAAATTCCACCAAACATGCTTCTAGTCGTCTCCAAAAGGTCTTTCGGAAAGTAGCTTGCAACAAAGGTAAACATGACATCGTGCCACCATCACCACAGCAGCCTCGCATTCACTATAGAATTGCTATCTCAGTGGGAGATGGTAAAATTGCATAATTAAAATAAATTCAATATCGAGCGTCCCTTTCGATCGCTGAAAAATCTATGGGAAGATGAACCCGATTCATCTTCCCATAGGTTTTTTTTTTTTTAAATAATGTTCACCATACTAAGTTCATAAAGACAATTCAGAGCTGTTGTATGTTTAAATTGATGAATGAACTGTTACCGCTACCTACAATGGCATATGATAGCCTGTCGAAAGAGATGTACTCAGTTGCATGTAGTTCCAATCAAAGGGTATCAGTGCTCGAATACAGCAGCAGCAGACCCGTTGTAGCACTGGTCCACCGTGCACCATTGCTAATGCTCACATCGTGACAAACTTAACCCAAATGAACTTCGGTGTCGTGTTGATATTGATTTTCGGCTCGATTTTCTAGTTAAAATAGCCAGCGCAGTTGGTACATTTCATGTAGGTAGGTGGCTTACTGCTACGATGATGCCGGTTGTGGTATGTCGCCGAAAGAGCAAGTCAAGCGAGATGGAACAACAACCTGCCTGCTGAAGGAGGTTCCACAAAGGCATTTGGAAGCTACGAGGTCGGCTTGTACGACGAGATTCTTGTTACGAAAGAATCGGTAAAGCACGCGAAACTGTTTAGTCTTGTGGCTGGCTTTGGTGCACTTTTTAGAGTGAAGTCTGGATGCAGCGCGCCAGCCAGCGCTGGTAATGCATCTACGGCAAACGAAAGTGAAAATGATTAACCGGCCGGGGTAATGGGAATGGAAGTTATACACGATTATGGTTTATGTCGAGGCGGAAAAGTCGCTGATTGGGAATGTCTAAGCCATTCGCAACGCATACATTATGGGCGAATTTTTAAGTATTGCGTAACGATCGATGGTCGGATGCCTGTTGGTTGCTTTGTGAAGCCGAAGGTTTGTTGTTAGCAATGGTTAGTTTTGATAGTGAGTCAAACGAAGTTCAAAATATCATCCAACCCATGTACAGAAGGTTTTCTCTTGTAAGTCCAGTTATTAACTATTGCGCATTAATTAAACTTCTACACTGAATTTCCATAGGCTAGAAAACTGAAATAAAACTCACTATTTTGTATATGAAACCTACACACTTAAAAATTATCGGAGACTTCGGTAATATTTATGCAATTCAATTCAATTGCTTTTCAGCTACTTTGAAACTAAAAATCTCCACTAAAATGACAAGATTTGGTCATTTAAACAAGTTTGAACATTTTTTGACATTATTTTCAAATTCAATAGCCTTTAAAAGGAAGGTCAAAGTTTTACCGAACGTTCAGCTGTTCTGATTTCGGTAAAATTTACCGAACACGAAAACAAAATCTTAGTGTGAACGCTACAGTGTTTGTCTTATTCTGATGTATACACTGAACCAATATGACATATTCCTGTTATGTGAAAATCTAATAAATTTGCGCTATAAGATAATCCAATGAAAATGATATGATTGAAAATGTGTCAGGTAAATTCTATATAAATATCTGATACATTTACAATGCTGATAATTTGGTAACTTTTATATAATCGTCATATGATAAATGAAAATCGGCCAAATTATACTCATTAACTGAAATGGATTTGAAACCCATAAGCATAAGCTTTACCTTTCACCACAATATAATATATGTGTCATAAATCAATCGAAGTGAAGTTTATGTGAAAATTACGTGAAATTTACTTCTTCTTTTGACACATATATTTGATCGATTTCTAAAAATAAATCGAAAAATAAACATCAGGCAGTGGGAGCTTTTTCACAGTTTTGTCTTTTTTTATTGTAGCTGAATTTGGTATTCGATCAAGAACTGTTGAGGTGTGATGCTTTCGGTGGCTGCGCTCGATTCCACTGGGCCACGGCTGACTTCAAGATTGAGCTCGTTCAATTAGCATCAAGTAAGAACAGCTCTCCCGACATGGAATGTAGTGCAACGTTATGCTCGTTTTGCTAAAGTGAAGAAAAATTACACTGACAAATTTATGCTCCGTTTCGGTGGTGTCGCGTATTCATATATTTCTTAATGCTCCTGTGTGCAAACAACGACTACATTATATGAGTTCATGGAACTGGTTCATGAAGTTCGAGTACTACTGCTTGAATCTGAATTAGCCGTGCACACTAAGATTTTGTTTCCGTGTTCGGTAAATTTTACCGAAATCAAAACAACTGAACATTCGGTAAAACGCTAGGGGCACGCAATAACCTTTAACTCCAACGCTGGCAACGGCTGTAATTAAATAAATTCCATTAACTACTGCTTTAATTACATTAATTACACAATGTAAAGCAATAAATACATTTTAACTCCATTAATTACAGTTGAAATTTTGTTTTTAAAGTACATTAATTACATTTTCAATACTTTTAATTACATTAATTATGGATAGATAGTTTTTATTACCGTCAGTACTACTTCAAAACGTATTAATTACTTTAAGTACTTTTGATTGCATTTTAACTTTAAGGCACCGGTTCTTTGTATTACGTGCCCCTCGGTAAAACGTTGACCTTCATTTTAAGGGGGAGTACACTGTGATTTTTCAAAAAAAATGCATTTTTTTTTGGCTTAAAATGTTCCTTGGGATGTGTACTTTAATTTAGAAAAGAATCCAAGTGCGCCAGAATATTCCTTACCGCTTTACGAAGCGATTTCCTAAAATGTGTAGCGGCGCGCTGAGAGAGCAATTTTATCTTTAAACGCGTTTATCTCGAAACGGGGTTTTTCAAACTGGCGTGGGAAATAACTCTAACCAGTTATCATCAAATTTGGATATCGGCTAGGTTTTCTTGTTCAAAATTAAATTCTGCTTAAAAATACGTATCCACATTTTGTCAAAAATAGATTTTTAATCCACGATTTTGTAAGCATTTTTAGGGTAAAAAAATGGATTTTTTTTTCCTAAGGCAACAACTTTTGAAAAAAAATTAATTTAAAAAAAAATCGGAATACGTACTTCTAACCCAAATTTCATTACTAATCAGGATTTTTGTTCGATTTATGTTCCAGGATCACATGGAAAGAAGTATTTTCCCACGCCGTTTTCCGACTTCCACGCGGGACGCCCGCGCGACCTGGTGCACCGGCCAAGGGGAGACGCCAATCGAGTTCAAAAAAATACAAATTGTAGTTCGAAGGATGACTAATAAATGGGTTATAACATATTTGCCCTCCCTGAGTGTTTTATTGCTTAAAAAAATTAACGAAAATGCCTTACTTTTTTGACGTTCAAAGTGTACTACCCCCTTAAAGGCAATTGAATTTTAAAGTAGTTTCAAAATATGTTCAATCTTGTTTAAATGATCAAATCTTGTCATTTTAGTAGAGACTTAGTTTCAAAGTAGCTTTTACCGAACAGTTCAGCTGTTCAGATTTCGGTAAAAATTACCAGTCGGCGATAATTTCTAAGTGTGTGTAGAAGGCTTACATTTAGAATCTTAGCAAAGGAAATATTGCAGTAGAATCATTTTTTTTTTTCAATCTCAATACATTCTTTTCCGGAACCCCTTATCTTATGGAACAAAAAAAAAAGGAATATTCAATACAGTATCATTCTTGTTATATATATTTAGTTCGAGCATTTTAATGAGTGTACGATAACATCGTTGAAAATTGTTTCAATAATTTATGAAAAACAATCATCCCTCCCCTTGGCTAGTGTTTGCACCTTGCTGTTGGTGGGCGGGCTTAATTTCATGCTTTATAGTGGAGTGTTGGAGACGGTAGGTTTATGGTCGGCGTTGCTGGCTCATGCCGCTATAGAATGGCGTCATGGGCAGGCAATGGGGATTACTAAGCTTCCCCTCTCTGATAAACCACTGCATGAGAGAACCAAAGATCTAGTCTATCAGTGATAGTATCACACTTGTTACTCCTTTAATTGAGAGCCGCGTCGTAGTACGCTTACGTATAGGCACTGACGTTGGGTGTGATACTGGCGGGTTTTGCCGCAAATCACTCTTATTTTATTTATTTTTACGCAGATAGATTTATTTGGGTTTGCAAGGGAATTATACTATTGAAATATTTGAGAAAGTGCCCAACGGTGCTCCTTCTATTTGCGTGACAAGATGTCATTGTTGTTTTCATTGAACTATTACTCAGGAAACAATGTTAAACATCATTTTTGTACATGGTATTGTAACTAATCTTATATGTGCTTCATTTTGATTTAGGATAAGTGTTTGAACTATGGCTCGGGATTTCCACTGTGGTGTGCTTCTATTGTGACATACCCATATGTATTTTTGTGGTGCGACATAGTAAAAACGTGAGAGCGTAATTGGAACATATACCCTATATAATTTAAAAATCAGCTAGCAAACTAACTTCAAAATGAAGCATTTTAGTCACATGAAGGTGTTACCTGGGTCGAACTAAGATATAATAAATAGGTATAGCTCAAAATCAAAAGTACTTGAAACACGTTTAATTTTAGATTACAAGCACAAGTGCAGGTACTTGATAAAGCATGGGCTATGGATTGATTAGGTGAATTAGAGCTTTTAATAATTTATTAAATTAGACTAAAGATATATCATAATCATCAAATGAACTTAAATAAGAAACTTCAGAAAGTCTAATGACATTAAGTAGATTAACAAAAGAATTACGATGCGGGGGGTCCGCTTGAACTTTAAAAAGAAAACGCAGGCAGACCAATAGCATTAAGCGGATTAACAAGGAGAGGAATAGTTTAGGAAATAAGTAAAAGTAGAGGTAGGTGACAATTAATAGCTTTTAAACTTTTGGAGCTATTGTATTCCCCTGAGTTTGTTGTACTCGATTACTATATTATTCTCTCAATACGCGAAATCTCTTATATTTGCGGTTAAAGCATTTGAGTTAACTTATTTCTTAGTGTTCAAGTACTTACATTTTCAAACAGCAGTTAATGTTAATCTATGAACTAAACCATACGTAAAATCGATCTTTTCTTATGTGGTATTGATGCATGTTTAACTTTTCGCGGCTGTCGGATTCAACGCGTCTATGTCTACGGAGCTTACGCAGAAGTGATACGCAATTCGGTAAAGCTTGTCAAACGCTTTTGAGCATATGTAGTATAGAATTTGTTCGGTGAGGTCGCAAAATCTTGAAATGATTGATACGTTCTTTAAATTAACTAATTTGATACAAAGCTCAGTAGTAAATAATTAGAATATCTAGGGAGGAAACAAAAAATAATCAACTTGCCAACATAGGCTATCACATTTATTTTGGTGGCACTCTTTAAATGATAATAAGCCTTTTTTTCGCTTCGGTTGTCTCGCACGGCTTTCGGAATTCGCGCGGTTTTCGTAACTTACATAATTTAGATATTTCGTTCGAAACGGATTTACTTATTCAATCGGTTTACTACGCGGATGTATCTACGCGCACACGTCACAGCATTTTTTCTATAACTATCTTGAAACAATACATACGCAATCCAGTGTTCAAGCGGCCAACATAGGCTAGTCCTTCTGCTGTATTGTCAAAGATAGAAGCAAAATTTATTCAAATGGGTCAAGTCTTTAAAACTAAGCTGTCACGTAGCTCCAGCTTGATACCCAATAAAAAAAAATAATTTATGAAGAAAAATCATGTAAGATGTATTTTATTGGGAGCGATATTGATCCCAGAAAACCATGCCAAAATAAATGTTTGCTGTTGGATTTCTTAAAAGGCAAATCTATATGACTATATAATGATTGGGATAGATCTGTTTTTAATCTTTAAAGGTCAAAAATCAAAGAAAGTTTTTACAATGAGATATACATGTTTTCCAATACTACAAAGTTAAATAGCTGTCCAATAGTTTCGACATGTCTGTTTACTCGCGACATATCAACAAACGTCAAAAATCGTTAAAAGCAACTCCAATAAATTAAACATAATTATCTTTTAATATATATCTTTAAGTGAGCAATATTCATCATGAAAACAGGTATATTTTATTGAATTTTCTTATAGAGCATACTTATATGATTTTCCATTAGTTTCTAGATGTCTGCTCCCACCCATTACATATCACCAGTTTTTCAACATGAAATCTATCAGACAATATCCATATACATCTTATCTATCTCCGGAGATGAACCAGCCTGCGGCTGAAAATCTCCTAAATAGAGATAATAATAATCTTATCTATCGCTAACCACGCTCGAAGCAAATTATTATCAAGTACTAAGTGTGTGAAGTTACGATAGAAATCATTCCATATCGCAGTCATAGTTTTTAAGTGATAATCCAATGGAATCTATCAATCATCACATAGAATGAATAAATCTGCTGACATTGAAATGTTATAAGATGGATCCAATAAACGGTACGTAGTTGAAGATGCTAATTTCAAATAACAGACTGTAGTGGTAATTTTTATACGATAGATGGAGTAGATGAAAGCATAGAGTTGATAGTTCCGTTAGAGTACGGCAGTGTGAAGATTGTATATAGATATTAGAATAGCGAGCTAGGACAACTTTTAAGGAAGGTACAAATCGGTTTTTTCATCTCTCTTTACCAAATTCCCCCTTTGGAGAGGGATGGTGAGGGGTGTCCCCCCCCCCGCCACCACTGGCAAAAAGAGATGAAAACCGACCCGCTCAAGTACCAACGGTGTGTTTGAAACAGTTCTACCGATTTTTACCGCACTTCAGTTGTTATTTGAAGGAAGGCATCCAGTCGTAGGTTTGGAAATTGCAACTATTGTTTACCCCTACCCGCGATATGTGCCCCTGTCATCGTCACATGTCAATTTGGTTCACTGTACATACAATGGTAAATATTATTATATATGTTCTAGACGAACACGTGAAAGGGTAAATTTGTCAATTGACAATTACTTTAAACGTTAAACCCATGCACGATTGCTACACAATCGGGTAGGGCAAACTTCTTCTATCAGATCTGCCCATAAAAGCGTAACTGTCTCATATGTTTAGGTTATCTTGAAGAGATGGGACAGTTATATGCTTTAATCTGCAGAGATACCGATGTTGGTTTACAGGGATGAGCCTTAATCTGTGGGGAGAATTCGACGCTTAAGCCGTTGTTGATAATTTGCGCATTGGCCGTTTTCACCAAGATTTTGAAGTGCTAATGCATAATGCGTCAAATAGTTACAATATTATAAAGTACTTTCAATGCTGATGTCAGAGAGTGATCGTTCCTTGGAGCATCGTTAATTATTTTGATGTAGGACTACGTCTTTCTATATGGGGGTACACTTTGTGAAAAACGAAAATGGAACATGTAACAAAATTATGAAAGATTTTGAATGTTAATAACTCAGCTGCCCCTGGACCAATTTCAATAATTTTAACACCAATCGATCAGATATATTTTGACGCATCTGTTAAGTTTAAGACTTTATCATTTTTCAAAATGTCACTATTGAAAATTGCACGGATGTGCAACTGTTGGTATGATAATTAAAATTATCACCGATTGCTTGTGAAAAGCGATTTCCCTAACAAAGATTTTAAAGTTGAATCCCATCCGGTCTCACCAAACTGTGTTTATTCAATCCCCGCGTGGTGAGTGGTGGTGTTATCCAGTACAAGTAGCTAGCTACCAAGGCTGACCTCAACGGCTGATTGGATTCATTTCCAATCACCGTGTGTGGTGGAGTCTGGTCGTTGGCATCAGCTGCAGTAGCAGCAGTGCTTTCGGCGCGTGGCGTTGAACATTGTTCTCCAGTACACAACGAAAGGCTGCCTGCAAGCAGTGAGCTGCAGCCTACATGAGCATCCATAGAAGGAGGAAGAAGCCGCACCACTATTGATCGGAATCAGTAGCTCTTGGTGAGTTGCTGTGGGCCATATATGTCAAGTGCGTCACACTAAAGAGTATAAACAGTGACAAACCCGCTCAAATGCCTATTACTACACAAAACACAAGCTCCTGCTGCAGTTAACGAATAAGATTTATTATACAAGACCACGTAGTCCTACGTCACCATTGCGTACAACCCCATAAGGCTGTCCCTTGTAGTTTTTTTTTAAATATAGAACGTTAACGTTAAGCCCAATTGAATTTTCAATTAATCCTGTTGAAATGTATAATTTGTTTGAGTGCAGACAGAGTGCCATCTGAATTAGAAATTGAACATTTAAAAGTTTTGCAGTATGAAAGCACAACATACACTCAAAAAAGTCCACACGTTATCATCATGTGTCTCACATCTAATTTTGCACTTATTGTGAAACACGTCCATTTCATGTGTGAATCTTAAGCTATGAACCATGCCTGAACACTATGGATTAGAATTGTGACACACTTGGATTCTATGTGCCTCATATGGTGATATCAATAGCTTTGAACATCATAGTTCAATATTCTACAATATTCTACTTTATCGACCTCTACTTTACCGATTCTAAAAATGAATCGACAAATATATAAACAAAACTGCCAGAGGCCAGAGCTTTCACATATCTTTTTGATTGGTCTGATTTGGGGTTCGATCATGGACTGTTGGGGTGTACTGCTACCGCAGTCTTCGTTCGATCTCACTGTGCCACGGTTGTCCTCATATATGAGGCGGGTTGATACGATAAAGTCTCAAGTCTTGTTTTCGATGTTTACCTTTCTAAGCAAGCAACTCACGTCGCATTTAAATGCAAAACACTTTAAATCCATCTGTTTTGAACAGTAGTGTGATTCAATGTGCAATACACTTGAATATATAGTGAAAGATTATCAACATTTAAAAGTTTGAAACACTATAAATTAACGTGTATTTGTGTAACACATTGAAGTGAAATACACTTAAAGTAAATGTGATTGCGCATTTAAAAAAAAACAAGTGTTTAAACACTTCGATCAAACGTGTGGATTTTTTTGAGTGTAGCTCTTATACAATTAAAAAATTGGCGTCTTGCAGTGAAACTTTTGAGACCTTTCACCTCCTACATTTCAAAGTGAGAACTGTTATATGTATGATGGTTGCAAAATTCTCCACGGAAAACAGGCGAATTTTGGGGAATATCGCAACATAAAGCAAAACTAATCTTTTCCCGGGGAAACTGATACTTGAATCGCTTGGCAATCAAGGAGCATTCAACTCTAAGACCAGAAGGTCCCGAACAAACATGCTCAACTTTTTGGCTCATCTCTAGTACTATCTTCGGTCCCAAGCTAATCAATGCACCCCTCGAAACATAAGAAAATCCCCGAACCCCTCATTTTATCTGTCAAACTTTCATAGCGAATCAAAACAAACGTAGTGAAGTACTAGAATTTCGACTAGAATGGGGTACGTTAATCGATTTGCTTGCGATAGGCTAGTCAAGTAGTGAGCCAATTTAAAATCGATAGTTTCGTATTGATTGTTGGTTATTATGCTTCTCGAGAATGTCTAGCATTTTCTTATTTAACCTTTCTATCACTGGGTTGTGCGCAAGGGGACTTTATATACAGTTGGAGATCAAAATATTTGTTAGCTATAAAATAATGTGACTTTATTTAAGCAACGTAAAAATAGCTTTGGAATCCAGTATGGCATGTCACACTTATGTTACAAGCACTCAACCTTAATGGATAGTTGAAAGCTCTCAGTTTTAATCTCATCATCATCGACATCTGTGTGTGTGTGTGTGTACAATCTAACCCCCACTGTCCGGCAGTGTTATTATGGAAGAAAACTGCTTTTTATTACCCTTCAATTAAAGCAGGTTTAGTCCGGGAGTTAGAAGGTGTTAGCTCTATTGCAGCTCCAGTGACCCATTTCAGAATGCCTGGTAATTCACGACCACTCCGAGGTCACTTTTACTTACAATAAGCCCCGCATGTTCACTCTACCTTTATCAAATGGATAATGGTATCATAAACACACTTCCAGATTCAAAAAATATTATTTCCAAATCTGGCACGTATATAGTTTTGAAATTTGTTTAACTGTAATAAAACGATTTGAATGGAAATTTCTTACCAATTTTGTTTCGAATACCTCTTGATTCATCTGCTGGCAGCACTTACTGGACCTTACCGGCGACCAACTCGTCTGCCCGCAAAAGCAACAACGCCTAAATCTCAAGGCTCTCCGGATGTCCCCTCGAAAATGCAATCGAGATATGTATAAGAACAATCTTCAACTGGAACGAACTCACCAAATCAATACATCCGGGAGCACATTCCCGATGCTTATTTTTCTCTCGCATGCCCGTCGTCGTCAAACGGCAAAAAAAAGGGAACTCGTTGAGCAATTTTGTGATACGGAATTTTCACTGAACATAAACCGTGAATTTACGAACTTCACCACTCCCAACTGCGAAACACGTTCAGAAGCACTTTTGGTACACTTTCGATCAATTTCTTTGGAAAACACAATAAAAGTTGCAAGCGAGCCAACATCAACACCGATTGTATTTACCGAGCTCTTTCACGCACCTTGCAGCGCGTAACTAAACTGAAATTAAAATTTATCACTCGCGATGCCACTAATTTCTGATCCGGGAGAAAATCAAACAACGCAGATCGCGACATCTCTTCTGATGCTTGCAAACATGTTGAATCACGTTTTCTTTTTCTATTCTAAAGCTTCCCGGAAAGCGAGAAAACTACCAATCACACACGTATAAACGTCCGGGAGGCAGAGCGCCAGCGCTAATCCGGCAAATGCAGCCGAAAACTATGAACGCACCACAAAAACCATCTCATCATCATCGACATCTGTTACAAAAATCAACCATGCTGGAAGTCCATTATTTTACCACTACACATCATAGGCCACCAGAAACGGTTTTGGGCTATTAGGCCACGCCATTAGGTTGAATGGGTTATTAGGTCGAATGGGTCAATAGGCTAAATTTTTAAAAGTGGATGATTGAACTCAGTATTTCTTGGAGATGTAACCTTGTGAATTGTCCAAGACTTCTGTCTAAAAAGGGATATTGAATATTGATTTTTTGTTTTCCTTTGGTTTGTTTTTTCCGTCGATCTTTTTTTCCGTGCTGAGCACCAATGCTACCGACGTGCCAGGAAGGCAGCTCCCACACCTGGACCCTACCTATCGACCCATCAACTCATGAACCGGGGACCAACGGCTTTACTTCCCATCCGAAGGAAGGCGTGATCAGAGATGTTATGCCTCAGAACATCCCGGTGGCGCCGACTGGGATTGAACCCCGGCCTGCTGGGGTGAGAGGTTATCACGCTTACCACTACACCACCGGCGCCGTTGAATACTGAATTTTAATTTTGTGAAGATTTTGCAGTTTTTCTAGAACTTCAAAGTCGAAATCTTCTTGCCAAGAACGAAAACTTTGGGACTTGGAAGCATTCATAGATCTCACTCTAAGAAATATACATATTTTATCTCAAACTTAATCCTGGTTTTAAGATTACACGCTAGGATGCTTTTCTAAATTTGGGTACTCAGATAAATTTTAGGATACATTAATTTTTTTTTAATTTTAAGATATAGAAAACATTTTACGAGCTGGTACTTAATAAGATTTTGAAGACCACTTTTCGATCAAATGTAAGGAACACAAATTATTAATAATTCAAGTCACTGATGCCATATGATTATGCTCAAACAACTGTTCAGTAGGCAACATTGGAGTTTATGGCGCTTAGAATAAATGACAAAAATCATGGCTACTATGTCACACTGCAGAATTCAGAGTTGCCCTCAATACAGTTGCTTAAACTTGCCATAAGATTATCAATCTTTTAAACAATTAATAAAAATTTAATTTGACGTTTGGCAACGATCTTCTGCAAAGTTGTAGCTGATAATAATTCCCATAAGAATATCAATAAAATTTGTTAACAGTACAATATGTAAAAAGGCTAGAAGACAATGAACAAAAAGTTTTGTATTCCCATAGTAATTTCCATATAAACTTGTGTTTGTGCCAAGTCAGTTTCTTATCAAATGAGTTTAAACTTTCGGAGGCTAACCCGATTTGAAACCGTTTGAACACTGAGAAGCAAAAATTTCAAATTTTGCATCAGTCTAATGACCACCCATTCGGGAAAAACCTTCAACCTGGGGCTGGTTCAACTCCGCATCTAAACATCTAGTTATTTCCAAAATAGTTATAACACCACAAGAATTAACCTCATTCAATTTGTTGACATTATATACTGTACATGAAAGTCTGAGTATATGACCTCATATAACGCATTCGACAAATGATAACATTTCTACACCGTGTGACCGATGCACTGTTGCTGTGCATTTTCAACTGACATACATTATTACTTAGTATAATGGCAGTATGTGTGATTCATGAACTAGGATAGCAACACGAACTATGATTTGTATCTAACGCTGGTCTATGATCAGCTGCGGTTTCTCGCATTTGAATTCTATATGCTCGCGCTACATCGCGTAGATGAACTTAAGATCATTGACACTTTGCAGTTTTTTTGCAATTGCACCCTATAAAAGCTCAGACTCGACACCACTGAAGTCAGTTCAGAAGCGTTTGTCAAATCCGTTATATCGAATCTAATCTTCACCGAAGCATCCAAGATGACCGACTGGAAGACAGGTTTTCTGTGTCTTATGACACGCCCTCGGGAACCATTATTCTATCCCAAGTACGGAGGCCAAACGTACATGGCCCTACCTGAGCACTTCCTAACCGATCGCTACCGCCCACTGGCACCGATGATCTCTAAACGTTTTGGATCTGCTCCCAATCACGTCGTGGTGAAATCGATAGATCCTCCGGACTTTACCTATGCTCTGGAAATTCCCCGAAACGGTAACTACAATACATTCAGCCCGAAGCATCGGAACATTTCCGGTAAACTAGTGCAGGATTTCATGAATGCACCGGATCCCGAAATACTACTCTCAATGGCTTCGTATGCCCGAGATCGGCTGAACCCGTTGCTGTTTCAGTATGCGTTGACCGTTGCTTTGCTCCATCGGAAAGACACGCACGATGTGCCGGTCCTATCATTGTTGGAAATGTTCCCGAAGCGATTCGTTGATCCATTATTGTTCCCACAATTGGAGGAGGAAGGATTCGTTGTCGATCAACCGCAGCGGGTGGCAATCGAAATCCCCATGGTGTACTCGGCATCGGAGGAAGTATTAGAGCAACGACTGGCTTATTTCCGAGAAGACCTTGGAATCAATCTCCACCATTGGCATTGGCACATAACCTATCCGGTGGAAGGACCAATTGAAATTGTACGAAAGGACAGACGAGGTGAATTGTTCTACTACATGCATCGCCAAATATTAGTGCGCTATATTGCTGAAAGATTTTGCCATCACATGCCACCACCTACATCACTGGACAATCTGCGAGAACCGATCCCAGAGGCATATTTTCCGAAGCTTCTGAACAGTGCCTTGAACAGAACGTTTGCAGGCAGGGCAGAAAATGCTGTGATAACAGTGAGTAGAATAAATTTAAATTGTTCAATTCTTCAATGTTCTTATTTATATCCTTTTTCAGCACGTTAATAGACCAAATGATGAAGATTCTGTTGCAACCGTCTTGGAGATCGAAAACTGGGTGAATCGATTTAAGGAAGCAGTCACCAACGGTTATGTACTTGCAGTATGTTTATTTAGTCATTTTTGCTCGAGATACGGATCGTATGAATACAACTTTCTCTGCTCTATAGGAAGACGGCAAACATATTCCTCTGGATGATACAACTGGAATCGATCTGCTTGGAAACGTTATGGAAAATTCACTGTTATCACCAAACATTCCGTATTACGGCAACATCCATTCAATGCTACACTCTATAATTGGCTTTGTTCATGATCCGGACAACCTTTATCTTGAAGGAACAGGCGTGATAGGCGATATTGCTACTTCCATACGCGATCCCATTTTCTATCGACTTCATACGTTTGTTGACGATCTGTTTGAGGATTACATGAAGAAATTGGCTCCGTACACCTCTAAACAGCTTGGCTACCCTGGTGTAACCATCGAAGATGTGTCAGTACAAGTCTCCAACGGAAAAGCTGCCGTAAATCGTTTACTTACATTCTGGCAGCGGTCTCAAGTCGACCTTGGAGTTGGATTAGATTTTGGTCCAACGGGAAATGTTCTAGCAACGTTCACACACTTGCAACATGCACCATTTGTCTACAGGATAAACGTTATGAACGATTCACAGAAAGTACGAAGAGGAACGGTTCGAATTTTCCTTGCTCCAATTTACAACGGATCTGGTGAAGCTATTCAGTTCAATCAACAACGTCGCTACGTCATTGAGCTGGATAAGTTCACCGCAACTTGTTAGTCTAACAATCAAAGGCTTGACAAATATTTATTAATTGCGTTTCATTGCAGTGACCCCTGGTATAAATAATATTGTCCGTCGCTCAGACGAATCCAGCGTTACGATTCCATTCGAAAGAGCCTTCCGCCGTCAGGATATTGCCACGATGCCTGGCACAGAAAGTTTTCGTTTCTGCAATTGCGGATGGCCTGATCATATGCTCATTCCTCAGGGATCGCCCCATGGAATGCCTTATGACTTGTTTGTTATGGTGTCCGACTACAAACAGGATGCTGTGAATGTGAATTTTGATGAGTAAGTGTCCTGTTTTTTAAGCCGCTACTTTCTTTATTTTATTAATTGATTTTTTTTTTTCTTCAGACACGTAGACTGCAACGATTCTCATTCCTACTGTGGTCTGCGAGACCAATTTTATCCGGATCGTCGGACGATGGGATTCCCGTTTGACAGGGTGGTACCGAAAGAGATAAATCACATGGAAGATTTTGCTCGGTCCTTCTCCAACATGAAGAGAACGGTTGTCGAAATTCGTTTCACTAATACAACGATTTCCAAGGTTTGAATTTCTGTTCGGTGGAGTTATGGGAACATGATGGCGTGTATACTTGACTAATGGTTTCTTTATAATAAGTAAATAATTCAAAGCAAATTTTCATCTTTATTAATCTTATTCAATCATCCGACAATCACCAACCAACATCCATACTGCCGCTGATCGCAAGTCAGTCTCACTTTGCATCTTTCTCAAAACTGAGATTTTCAATGGAAATGGCATCACCCATATGTTTATAATACTGGATGAACTCCGCAACTTTGTTCCTGGAAAACTTTGGAATAACAGCAGAACGGGTTGTCGCATTACTTAAAAAAAACACGTTTTTCTCGGCATGCTGATATGTGCTATTGGACGGACTTGTCATGAGCGGCAGCATATGAAGCTCAAACAGTTTCGTCAGTTTTTAGACATATTTTTTCATTCAAGAAATTACATATTTCACATTGAATTAAACAAATAAACGATTCAAAAGGTCCTAACTATATTGATCGATTCACTTCATCGACTTTCTCTTTCGTTAATGACTAAGAGGAAGAGGAGACAACTGGCTTCTTTTTGTCTGTGAAGCGTTTTTCTTCTCTCGCGGAAACTATTTCACTATTAGCGACGCAGTCGACTGCCAAAATACAAGTAAATAGATTACCTGTTGTAAAAATTCTCGCGTTTCTATACGTTCGCCCGACCAATCAGGCACTGGTTCGCGTTTGACATAAAATTGGTTCAAAAAGTTCCCCTATTGTCTCCTCTTCCTCTTATGTTAAAAACTCAGTTGTTGTATTTGACGTTTTGGACCCTAGATAATAACAGATTATCAAAATAGAAAGTGGATGAAGAGAATCTATCAAAGCAGATAGGACCTTCTGAAATGTTCATCGCGAAATGTTCCATGGAAAATGAGAATGAGACGGCTTGGGGACAAAAGGTCGAAAGACAGAAGATGGAAAAGACAAAATATCGAGAGATAAAAGGTCGACAGGCCAAAAACTGATATTATTATTATTATAGTCCATCTGACTTGATAGTCTCAATGAAACACTTAAATCTAAATGTAGTCACTCATTAAAAATTAAAAATTGGCCAACAGCAAACGATGACGAAACCTCGAGGCATTGATGTCAAAGTCAAATAGGTCAGAGGCTTCGTTAAATTGATGAATCATGGCGACAAAGGAACTGTTTGCAGCATAGTTGGTTGCATGTACTACTTCATGTAGCAAGGTTTTCGGACGGAGTGTTCGGGCAGGAGCATACAGATTAATTTTGGCCAGTAACTCAGGAACATCATATTCTGCGAGTAAAACTTTAGCAACGAAGACGACCTGCGATATGTTTCGTCGCTTAGCAAGAGTATCCAAACCCAGTAAACGACAGCGGTCAGCATACGGTGGTAAATTCAGCGAGTCACTCCATGGAAGATAGCGCAGTGCGTATCTGACGAATTTGCGTTGAACAGCTTCGAATCGTCCACTCCATACAGCTTGGTAGGGATTCCAGACAACACACGCGAATTCCAGTAGTGAGCGTACCAATGAACAGTAAAGGGCTTTAAAACACAGAGGATCACGAAATTCCTTAGATATCTTGAACATGAATCCAAGCTGTCGATTAGCTTTGTCGATCGTGGTTGAGAAGTGGCGAGTGTATGTGAGCTTTTCATCCAACATTACACCGAGGTCTTTAACGTGATCGACACGTTGAACTACAGTTCCAGCAACGTTATAATCAAACAAAATGGTAGTCCTAGTTCGACGGAAACTAATTACGCAGCACTTTGAGACGCATAGGACCATAAAATTACGTTCACACCCATCATTAAAGATTTCAAGAAGGTTTTGTAGTTCTAAACATAGCCTCGAACGACTAGATAAATCTTCAAGTCATCGGCAAAAAACAATTTACCTCCACGTAGTAGAATAAACGTTACATCGTTCACAAATAAAGAGAAGAGCATTGGTCCCAAAGTGCTACCCTGTGGAACTCCTGATCTGTTCGAGAAACAGTACGATGAGTAGTTTCCAATGCATACAGTAACTTCACGTTGCACGAGGTACAATCTTAGCCAGCTGCAGAAGGGAACAGAACATCCAATTTTTTCAAGCTTTGCTAGCAGAACGTCGTGCACAACTCTATCAAACGCAGCTTTAAGATCAGTGTAGATGGCATCCACTTGAAGTTTCTTGCATACATTTTCCATACAGAACGACGTAAAGCAGAACAGATTAGTTTCCACGGAGCGGCCAGGAAAGAAACCATGTTGACACGTACTTATGTAATGCTTGCAGGAAGCAAACAATCTCTCATTTATCAGCGACTCAAACACCTTAGATTCAATATGATGTAAATATTCTGAAACTGATTTGTCATGACTTGGAAAAAATTCTCAAAAGTAAAACATGATTTTATAATATTTTCTCTTTTTTGAAAGCTCCTTGTTGGGCGTTGGCCAAATTTTGATTTTTCAGATACAATCCTGAATAGGAGATGCTTAACGTTAATATCAGACTTAAAGTGAACATTTCAGGCATAACATTTGATAACGGCACAAAAGCATTTGTAAACAAACTTTCTAAGACCCTTTACGCGCGAACCAAAGTACGCGCCATTATCAAATGTTATGGCTGATTTGATAATTTTTTTGGACTTTTCCAATGTTGAGTAAGTATCCGTCCATTAATCGAACACTCGATAATTCAACGTTACGATAATCCGTCTCTTGTAAGTCAGTTAATAACTCGGCTCAAAAACATGTTCAGCTATTCTTATCATACAATACGCTTAATAATACTTTCTTTTAACAGAATATGCAGATAAATTAGCCCGAAAGATGAATGCAGCCAAGTTATTAACAAAAGATTGAATCGATGAAGATAATAGATCAATGTAGTTAGGACCTATTGGAAAATAACGTGAGATTTATGGTGGCTTACCACCATTGGAGCTTACTCCAACAGGTGTTATTCTCGGATTAAATGCCGATCAAGAATGTCCGGCTGCTTGATGTCGATATCAGATTTATTCAACACGACTCTAAGAAAACATGTTGCAGATCATCCAAACAGGAACGGGATTAAAAGTTAATCGGAGTTTGAGCTTACCGCTATTAATATCAATCACAAAACAGAATTCAAGCTTAACATTGTCTTAGGTCCTAAGTAACATTGACATATTTTCAAGAAACGGTTCTGTGCTCAAGTTATTAACGACGAGATTAACGAAAAAGAAAGCCGACAAAGAGAATCTGTCAATGTTGCTTAGGACCTAATGCAATGTTCAGCTTGAAGTTATCAAAGAAAGAGAAAGTTGACGAAGAGAATCGATCCATGTTACTTAGGACCTTATGTAATGTTCAGCTTGATTTAATGTCATGTAAACAACAAAAACATTCGTTGCGTATCTAGTGCCAGTATTGTGGTTCTTAAGAAAAATCCACATAATGCCCAACAACTTATGCGCCGATCAGTTGCGCGCCGGGTTGTGCGCCAGCTATCTTGATGAATATGTAAACAAACAAACGTCAAAAAAAATCCGTATCGAACCGCAAATTTTCCGAGTTTGTTCTATTCATAACAGTTTCCAAATCCATACTTTCCATAACATTGACAAAATGTATCGAATTAAAGAAGAGGTACTTGGCCGACATGCATCAACCAATACGAAGTATCACGTGCTGTACGGGTTCTATTTCCTGGGCTTGTCCAAATCGCAATTGGCAAAAATGTACGGGAAGCATCACACTACAATTAGCAGCTGGATAAAACGTTATCGCGAAAGTGGATTGGTGGCTCGCAGAGAGAGAAGAAAAGTGTCCTTGCAGTTTGGAGCAGAGAAACGACGGTGGTTAATCGAACAGTTTAAAAAAAAATCCGACATTATTCTTAGATGAGGCCAGGGATAGTTTTGAGAAAACTTTCAACTGCTCCATCAGTACGTCCTCTGTTTCCAGAATACTACACGAGCAAGGATATACGTGGAAAGTTCTAGAGCGTCGGGCGATCCAGGTTCAAGAATCTCAGATTTGTCATTTCGTCAATGAGCTGGCTGCAGTAAACTGGGACCTACATCACCTTATCTTTTTGGACGAAGTATCGATCGACAACAGAGGTATGTTGCGGAATCGAGGCTACGCCAAGGTCGGCGAAAAATTGATTTACAGGGGTGAATTCAACCGCAAAGCCAGAGTATCCTTACTCTGCTTCTTGGGCCAGACAGGAATGAAGAACACGTACTTGACGGAAGGAACTTTCACGAGGGCAAAGTTCTTTGAATGTTGTCGTAGCTTTGTCAACAATGGAGAAATTTATCGACACCCTGGAGTTAATTCGGTCTGGATCTTGGATGGGGCTAGAATTCACTGCCATCGACGAATAGTTGAGTACCTCCGGTCATTGGGAATCCATGTTATCTTTTTGCCTCCGTATACACCGTTTTTCAATCCAATCGAGTATATTTTTGAATACTGCAAGAAAAAACTACAACGTGTCTACGTAGAAAATAGCTCTTCGGATCTCACAACTACCATTTCTGCGACGTTAAATACATTCACGAACTTTAACTGCACTCGTGTATTCCGCAAATGCGGATATCTGCCAGGTGGGAAATTCAATCCGGCAAACGGACTAAGTCAAAATATCGAATCATTGGGATTTGAGAATGTACGTAATAAGGATTAATAAACAATAAATCAAATAATCAAATGTTGTTCACCTTTTTTTTATTTCATAAACTCAAAACAAAGAGATGTTCAATAAGCAACAGCTTCAATCAGTTGGTCGTCCCGAATGCGTATGGAATCGTTCGGAATCAGGATCAGCAAATCGTTATTGATGGTCGACATCCAAGCAGTCGGTCACTTCCTCGGCGAGTTTCTGCCCAAAGCTATCTTCAGATACAGCAATACTGCCAGACACATCTGCTAGCAATGAAGTGTTAGTTGCCTGCATCGTTTGCAATGCGGTCAAGCGCAATTGCATCGCCTTAGCATATGTCATAAGCTGGTCCAAATCTGCTTGCAGGCCATCCAACAATTGTTTATACCCTGAATTAACATTTTGGGCAATGCATACATCCTGACGAGTGTGATTCAGCACGTTTTGAGAGCATGAGGGAACCGTCTGGAACAAATGTATCAGATGTTGGGGAGGTCCTCGGAACTTCAATTCCTCTCGTTCAAGCGCGTCTTTGGTCAGTAAGTACGAAGCCCATACAGACCAGTTGATGTCCGATGAAATGTAGGATAGCTTGTAGAGTTCATTCAACTCAGTGGACAAATTACTGTTTGCCTGGTTGGCTGCTGCTCCTGCTCGGTCACGCTCCTCCGGTTTTATCAGCTGTACTCGCAGTGTTTCGTACATAGCGGTTGAGGTCACCGACTCCGAATAAATGTGCACAAACACGTTAATATCTCTGTTCAGAAATTTCTGCATTTTGTCTGGCTATTCTAGCAACTGTAATGGTTTAAACGTGCGTTTCGAGGCTTTATCTTGGAAGGAGATGAACTCATCCATATCGCCGACTTCTGGGTTCAAATCATCATTCCAGTGCACGGTAAATTGATCAGCATCTCCACCAGCGAGTGATTCAAACACGGCCTCTCTGCGAATGAACTTTTCACAGTAATCCCATACAGTTTGCATTACCTCCTCAGCTGATTCACAGTTCACTTGCACTTTTCCCACAGAAGGACCTTTTTTGTGGCCCTTGAAGTTTCTGATGAATACAGTTGCTGGGAATCGAAATATTTGTTTTGGCTCCGCTTGTTCACTTTCACTTCCAGGACTTCCGGGCGAAGCAGAATCCAGTGTATCCTGGAACGATCGTTTTGTCTGCTGCACATTTGATGGTCCTGCTTCTGCTTCCTCCTCCAGAAATTCTACCTCGTAGTCAACCTCCCGTCCCTCCAGTCCTACAAAAGTTGGAGACATATGCATGATGGCACATCTGAAAAAGAAACACTTATAATGAAATGCATTTCATTTGAATTGATACGAAAAATATTTTACCTGCGATTCAAAGTCGACGTCGAACGGGCACAGCAGAAATCAAATGAAGCCGCTAGGAAAAATGAGTTGACAGTTTGTTTTGTTTTGTTTGGTGAAGGGTAACTGATGGGTTGTTGACTATGTACGATTGCAAGTAATTTTTTTTATTTGTTGATTTGCAACTGTTTTAAGTGAAATTATGATTCACTGGCCCGAAATACATATAGGTAATAACGAGTTGAAGCTTTAAAAAGGGTAACGTCAATATTTAAAGACAATTTTTGAAGCAATATAAGATTTCGTTCGAGTCAACTATCAGTCACATACCCTTGCGCACAAAAGAGTGACAGCTGAGCAAATCAAGCTTTTGCTAGAATTTCTCGGGAACCACAATATTATTGACGAAAATGTATCCAGCAGGTCATCCTGTAGCAAATTACCAGCAGTATCGTGCAAATTACCATCACTATTGTGCAATTCTCGATCAAAAGAAATTGCTGACCCTCGCGGACACAGTATCAAACGCGCTTTCAAGTAAGTCAGAACGTAGGAAAAATAAACACATCTTCGAAAACCAACGTACCTTCCTCATTTTCCAGTGTATGACTTTCGGTGGTGTACAAACCATCCGGCATCCATGTCTCTCCTGTCTCCAATAACATGAGCAGTTCTCTATTGAATGCACTCAAGGCCAAGTCACTGGATAGTTATCCATCGTTTTCCAGTACTACGTGTGAAAATAGGCGATCGATAGTGTGGGATCCTAGAGACAATAAAACTAGAAAAATGAGTCGATTTGAATTTGATTTATGAGTGATCAATATGTACATACCATGTTCAAGCAAACTCTCAATACTTGTTGTAGCGATAATGATGTGTCTTTTACGGCGAGAGGAGTCACAAACTTTGTATGCAACTAATTGGTCCATAGTGCTTAGTTATTGTCCTTAATTGGAATTGGTGGTATGGAATGCTTGATAAATAGGTACTTTTTATGATTTTCTTCGAAAGAAGCAATCGGTGTTCGGTCAATGATATCTTCAATTGGTTTGCAGAGTAACTTTGATGAGTCTTCGTCGTTGTTCTTTATCTCCAAAACACCTCGCTATGTTGTTTATTGCGAGTTCATTTCCAAAAACTACAATTGTTTTCGACGAAATGTTGTAGAGTAGTAACACGATATTCAGCACAAAGCAGTTTTCTCCGTATTCATCATGGTTTAAGAACAAAAAATTGCCTGCACTATACGAGTATCCTATGTATGAACTCTTTTCAGCGTACACAAATCGGTCATCATCCAATTTTAAATCACGAAGGGTGTCCTTCCATGAGCACGGAAGTTCCTCAAATTTTTCTACGAAACTTCCCAATAGAAAATCGTTTTTAAAACGATTGGTTTGTAAGTTCAAAAGACCTTGGTAATATTGAGGGGGAGGTAGCTCATCGATTCTTCCGGTTCGCCTCCTAGCATCGTGCTATAAGGTACCAGGCGATAACCAGGGTAGTTGATCGATAGCTTGATGATTTCATTTCGTTGGCGTCTGCTATGGGAAATTCTCATAGCAGGTGTTGACGATGGGACGTTGTCGAGTTGTTGAATAGCAACTATCGTGGTAACTCACCGATTACCTGTCGATCTGCCAAATTTGGAAAGACGTCTGCATTGAATTGTCTCATATAATAATATTCCGCCCACTATATCACACGAAATTGCGAGTAGTTGAGTGGAATGGAGATAAGTTAAGCATTGGGTACATGACCAAGTCTCCCCTGGGTGGTGCCAGAAGATGAGCGCAATAGAATCATCAAGTTGCCATAAGGCACGGAACGAGACTATTGCATGGCTGGGTAGTCAAAGTCTTCCATTCGTTAGTCATTTCAGGTGGATTAGAACAGGTTTAGGTTTAGGGTGGGCGTTGGCCAGATTTGGTTTCCTAAATAGGACCTAGATTATTTAATACACTAGTAACCTCAACTTCTGTCACAATGTTTCATTGTGACTAATCAACACTCAATGGGTAAAATATCAAATTTGCGGTAAATTTGAAAAAAGGGAACTTGGAGTGTAGAGTGCACTGTTCACTGGACGATTCTGAAGCCCGACCAAGTGAGTGGGTTACGGGTTTATTTGATTGTACGTCATTTCCAAGTTATATATAGATACATTCATACCATTGGCATTTTGTATTTGAGATAAGACAGAGACAGGATGCGGAGGGCCCGCTTAGGGGGAGCGTAACCCATGTTATGGCTTCCATTTATTAAATAGTTCAGATAGGCTGGAAATGATAGGTTCATGGTGAGAAAATGTACCATATGGTGCCCGTTCACTGATCAAAATTAGATTCAAATCGTCAGGCCCTGCCCTGGAATAAGGGAATTGACGATGATTTGTCAAGTTTCATTTTGCATTTGCATATAATTGTAAGTTTAGGTTTGCTTTTGTAATTGTAAGATAGATAGTTTGCCTCAATTGAAACATTGAGTTAAACATACCTCTAAAATAGTAGTAGTTACAGTGCCGCATTATCTAACTTTTGTTTTGTTTGTTTACATATAACTAATACTAATACCTCCTTGTTTTCTCTCTAATTTGTCTACTATGTCCCACCATCACGATGAGAGATGAGCTACCGTACATGGTACACGCTCATATACACTCCCAAAATAGTATGCCGCAAGTAAGTATATCACAGAGGCAACTAAAGATCCAGAAACAAAAACCGAAAACGCTTGGTTTACAGTGGTCGACCAGGGTGTGTGCTGATAAATTACAAAATTACAATTACATCATTATTCCATACATCAGCTTGAATTACGTTGATCGATATTACATTTTTTTGCTGTACACTACACCACCGGAGCCAGCAAAGTTCAACAATCCATCGTTGCTTATGCCTTTGTTGTCGTTTGGAACCAGTTTTGCGTGGTAGGTGACGATTGTGCGTATTTCTCGCGTAAATTTTGAAAAGGGCCTAGCCTGAACAATACGTAAAGAGCAAATTGAAACATTGTACGTCGCGTGAAAGTGGAACTTAATGAAGGCCTAAGTACTTTTTCGTAGTTTTTAGTTTTCGGATTTGAAAGATCGTCGGTTACAGTGGCCTGCTTACTGAGCAGAAAAACGCGGTCCCAGGTCCTTACATATCAAAGAGATTTATAGTAAAATCGCTTGTGTATCGTGTATTTTGCGAAACTCGTTGTTGTCGTTGGTTCCGGGTTTGAATGGATACAAAAATTAGAGCAACGGTATTATGTGATATGAGGGGCTCGGTGGCCTTAGAGCAACCGTTTTTGCTTACTGAGCAGAACATCATGAGTCTAATCTCAGGCCCATCCACAATCAAGATTCGTCAATCGTTTTATTTGTTAATATGACTACATGGTAATAACAGCAGCTCGGTGATTAAAAAGGTGCTCGTCTGCCTAGTGGCAAACGTTTTTGCTTACTGAGCAGAAGACCGTGGGTTTAGTCCCAAGCTCCTTCGCGTTATATGATCGTTAGGACATTAATTCAGCTTATCGTTTACCAAAACGAACCCTGCTGCAAACCCAACCCTCTTATCCAACATCCCAGTGATTCCTCGTGGAAGTGCAGAGGTGTTCTCGGCTTCCATCAAAGCGAGTGTCATGTCAACACAATCCTTCCCATTCCTTTCTTGACCTGTGTTCGGGCGCGGCCGGCGCTGGTATTGCCTAATTTAAGATCACCAGTTTTTACACATTGAGGATGATTGCTAGTCCCAAGCATCGTCTATTGGTTCTCTGTGTAATTACAGCTGATCTGGCAATAACAGAGTAGCAACCGTGGGCGGTCAATCAAGCTCAAGCTCAAGCTCAAGCTCAAAAGACCTTGGTAATATTGATGTTGCTCGCTGCAGAATTTTACGACATTTTTAAAGTTGAGCGTAGTACGCAAGCATCGCTTAAAAAAGCAATGTTTTCTTTCGCAGAATAAGGTGCAGTAGGCCATTATAGGGCCCATATATAACAGGTAGTGGAGTGGAGTGTGAAGTGGTGTTTGGGTCTCAATGGTAAATAAAATGAGATCTCCTCAATTCCACATACTCATTCAAGTCTGCTGTCAGTATGTGTATTTGTACGTTTGAAATAACCGGAGCTGTTACAGAATCAGTGATTTTTTTAATCAAAAGCAGTATAATAATTTCTGGTTTGTTGTAAACAATGGATTTCTGAAGGAAAATTAAAGGAATTATCTGTACAAGATTGTTTTTTTTTTGTTTAAAGAGACTTTACCCTTCAAGGGCATTCGTCTCTGAAAATTTAATAATTAGTGTTCACAAAATATACATATACATTTCAAATTTTCTTATACATTCTAATTTTTTTCAAAAAACTTATTACTTTCACTTCCGCATCCTTATTGTTTCTTAATACAAATTCTACGTCGTCGGGAAAATCCACATCGTGACGCTGTGAGTTGAACTGCTGACAGCCGATGAGGATATGATGAACAGTTCGGTTCCTGTTACAGGTATTGCAAACTTCTTGCGGTTTCCTTTCGAACAAATGGTGTTTTGTTAGCCAGGTGTGTCCGAGTCGAAGCCTCGTAAGAACTATTTGGTCTCTTCTGTCCTTCTGGTCCATCCATCCAAAAACTGATGGTTTAACAATCCTAGTTATATTGCTTGCTGATCCATCCCAAGTTGACTGATGTATTTGACATATTTCACTTTTACTCCATTCGATAATATCGTGTGCTGGAACATTGTTTGTAGCTTTCTCTCGCTGTCGACCTTTATTTGCTGCTCTGTCAGCCTCTTCCAAGTCCCCGGCAGGATGACAGATAACCTTAGTTTCACGTAGCCACTTGCAAATAGTAGATGTCGTCACACAACGTAAACAAAGGGTTTCTCCTTCACCACCGCAACGGTGTTTCTGTATGAGAAACAAAATTTTTGTTTCACCATGTGTGGATGTCAAACAACAGGCAAGAATGCCATATGAAAAGAGCGAATTCATGAATTTCGTGGTGAAATTCAATAAAACCATACAAATTGAACCGATTGAATGAGTTTCATCTTATATCATCGAATGGCAATCAAAATACTTTGATTTCTTCAGTTCTATTTTGCTCTTGAATTTGATCAGCCTTCAGAATATTGCTTTGAACATAGTTGTGCAATGAAGGTTTACTTTCCCGTGTTTCTCCTACGGGATAAGTAAAGTAAACGGCTGAAATTGACCTTCGACAGACGTACAAACTACACCGTTGTACCACAAACGAAGTGACAGACGACTTACTGGCGAAGAAATCCATTAAAATAATGTGGTTCACTGTAATAGAATTTTCTTGGAAGCTTGTGCCATCATCCACCAGATGGGTTAGTTTTTTTGTTTTGATTTGAACAAAGTTGATTTTGTGTACAATGATTCTTTGACAGTGTGCAAAGAGTGCGTATCATTTTGTCATTTTTTTATGCATTTCAGTTTTGAGTAGAGTGAAAGAGATAGAACCAAAACATTCTAGTACATTCGGTTAAAATGCTAGTTCAATCTAGTAGTAGTGTTGCCATGTGGTACACTGAAAAATTGCAATAGCAGGTTCGTCACCAAAGTTTTCGAGCCGCTCCGTCTGTCACTTCGTTTGTGGTTGTACTATCGTTGTACTCTTTTAAGCTAGTAACTCAAATTGTACATTATGCAGTACTAGCTGCACAAGTTTGTCGGATTAGCCAGAGGATACTGTAATAAGTACGCTCTTACTTGCTGAAAAACCATTCTTTCTTTGTTCATCAACTTTTGACGTAGGACTACGTCTTTGATTTCTATATGGGGGTACACTTTGTGAAAACCGAAAATGGAACATGTAACAAATTAAGAAAGATTTTGAACGTTAATAACTCAGCTGCCTCTGGTACAATTTCAATAGTTTTATCACCAATCTATCTCGCATCGCTACAATGCTTCCGAATGTTGATTTTCAACAAGATACTATTGAAAAACTGGTAAATGTCCAGCGTTGTCCAAAAGCGTCGAATTAACTAACAAATCCACTAATTACCTACATGCATATGCTGCTTCCCGAGCACAGTCGTCAGAGAGTAGTAAGTAGACGAAACAAGTCGAAGTGGCATTCGCCTCCGATCCTCGGGAGCGTGCGAATAGGGAGGATGGAATTGCGTAATATTTTGCACACTCATCGCCATATTCAGAACCAAACGCAAATTCTTCGAGATAACTACCATCCGTCGTCTGGCTCGCCGTGGCGATGTCTGACGTATCTCCGGTCTGATTTACGAGGTGTGCAGAAGATGCTCCTGAAAAATGAGATCCGTTATGCTGTCACCTACACTAAACACCATGGATGTCATCTACGTTTTGAAGTGACAGAGACGCACTCTGTTTGGTTTCGGAGGTTAAATCGTCATCAACATTGGCAACAAAACGGCTCTTTTCAGGGCCACCAAGCTTATTACAGTAAAGAGTACGAATAGAATTCATCTGCCTGTTTGTCCATATTCAGAACCAACTATCACACAAAATGTACATGAATCTACATCAAACTGGAAGCAGGAGTACAAATTATTTTGATCAACCTTGATCAACTTTGAATCGCCACGGCCGGATATTTTCGATGGAAGAAGCAACAATCTAGCATCTAATTCTACGAAGACGGCAGGAAACATTTGTGAAGCCGAGCTATTTACGAAAGAGAGTGTCGATGAAGAGAATCGATCAATGTAGATAGGTCCTATTGGAAAGTTACGCGGGATTTGTTTTCCGTACTGAGCTCCAATGGTACCGACGCCAGGGAGGCAGCTCCCACACCTGGACCCTACCAATCGACCCATCAACTCAACCGGGGACCAACGGCATTACTTCCCCAAGGAAGGCGTGATCAGAGATTTATGCCTTAGAACATGCCGGTGGCGCCGACTGAGATTGGACCCAGGCCTGCTGGGGTTGGAGATAATCACGCTAACCACCGGCGCCGATATCTTTCAAGGTGATATAACGCCGAATGAGAACGACCCAAATTTGAGTTTAGTTATCTCAACAATAAGAAATAAAGTGCAGGAACTCTGCGATGAGAAAATTTGCCTCATGTTTTCCCAGGTTTTTCCAGGATTTTCCAGGGAAAAATTCCCGAATTTGAGAAAAGTAAAGATTGGATTCACTCAGTCTATTGGTACTACTCCGAGACTTGAATACAATTTTCGTCAATTTCTTCATTTTCTGGCAGATTTTTTAGGTTTTTCCACAGGAAACCATGACACAAATTTACTCATCGCTGAGTTCCTGCACTTTTGGCGATTATGAGTGAACTAAACTCAAATTTGGGTCGTTCTCATTCGCCGTGTACGCAAAAGGAAAAGAGCCAGTGTCGCTACTTGATAGCAAACTACTCATAATGGGAGGAGTCTTTGAAGCTTTTATACCACTTGGTTGCACATCATTCTTCTTTAACCTGAAAAGATATAAAAGAGCGCTGTTGTATGGCATTAGCTCATCACTCATTCTCTGCTTGATCGTCAAGCAGTTCAGTTCGGTGTTAGCTCGCTCTCTCGAGTTGGTTGAAAAGTTCATTGCGATAGTGTTCGCGCTCTCTCTTTCGCGGTTTGTCGTGCGTGTGTGTGCCCCGTAATGGGGAAGCATCGGTCGCGAAGCCCGGCGAAGGTCCAGAACCCCGGAGAAGGAAGCTCCGGTGTGCTTACCTCGAACAGGTTTGCTGTTCTCCCCATGGATGGGAATATCCAGCCAGCTGTGTTGGAAAAACGCAGTAAGAAGAGGAAGAAGAATCGAGGCCAGTCCGATGTCACTGCGACGAACAACAGCGATGTTGGAGATTTCGGTGACGCTGCCGAAACCGTGAATACTGCCGAAATGAGCACGGCAAAAGTGAAGCTACCTCCATTGGTAGTGAAAAATGCCCATCTTAATGTGCTCATTGCGGATCTAGCGACGCTGGGTGTTAAAGCCGAATACAAGTTGGGCAGAGTCGGCACTAAAGTGATGCTCCGTACCAAAACGGAGTTTGACGTGGTCGTCGCCCACCTGAGGACTTCCAAGGTGGAATTCTTTACCCATGACATTCCCGGTGAGAAGCCGTTCAAGGTCGTCATCAGGGGCCTACCAAACTTCGACCCGAAGTTTATCGAATCAGAAATCAGGGACCGGTACAAGCTGGCCCCAAGTGCCGTGTATCGAATGACAAGAAGAGACGAGAATGTGAAGGCGTATCCGGATAGCCTTTTCCTGGTACACTTCCAGAAGGGAACGGTGACGCTCAACGCACTGAAAGCCATCCGGTCCATCAATTCCATCATCGTTCGCTGGGAGCCATACCGTGGCGGCCATCGCGATGTGACTCAGTGCCAGCGGTGTCTGAACTTCGGACACGGTACCCGCAACTGCAACATTAAGCCACGCTGCGGACATTGCGCTCAAGACCATGCCACCTCCGAATGTGCTGCGGATGAAGCTGTGGCGTCCAAATGCGCCAACTGTGGTGGTGCTCACCAAGGATCCAACAAGCAGTGCCCTAAACGCGAGGATTTCAAGCGCATCCGAAATCAAGCGTCCACCAACAATCAACCAGCACGAAGGAAGGATAAGGCCCCGGCTTTCAGGACAGAGGACTTTCCACCTCTTCGTGGACAAGCAAATCCCAGGGTGCGATCCGCGCCCCCTCAAGAAACGTCTGGATCTTCTGCTGGACAAAGCTCTCCATCCCCCCCTGGATTCTGGAGGCAACCAACAGCTCAAACAAACAATCCCGATCTGTTCTCAGCAGACGAACTGATGGAGATTTTTATCAACATGACCGGTGCTCTACGTAAGTGCCGCAATAAGCCCGAACAGATCCAAGTGCTCGGTAAGTTCATCATCCAATATGGTGTCTAAACCGCTAACCATCGCTACCTGGAACGCTTGCTCTGTAAGAGCTAAACAGATTGAGCTTGCCGACTTCCTCCGCAAGCATAGCATCGACGTGGGTCTTCTAACCGAAACCCACCTAAAGTTCGGTGACAGCTTCTGGTTGCCTGACCACAACATTATCCGGCTTGATCGCACCAGCTCCAGGGGGTGGTGGTGTAGCGGTCATCTTCAGAAAGGGAATCAAGTTTTGCACTCTGCCCCACATCCGCACTTCTATCATCGAGGCCATTAGTGTGGAGGTGGAATCACCAACTGGAAACGTCCGGTTCATCGCTGTTTACTGCCCACGCCAGTGTACCGCAAGCAACGGATTAGGAATCCAATTCAAGAAGGACCTGACCGCCATCACCCGTACTAGCTCCCGATTCATCGTTGGGGGCGATCTGAACGCCCGCCATGAAGCTTGGCGGAACTACCAGAGGAACCGAAACGGATGTCTATTGTTCGACCACGCACAACATGGACTGTACACAGTGCAATTTCCGGACGAACCAACTTTCATCTCTCCAGCGGGAAATCCCTCCACGCTAGACTTTTTCCTGTCAAACATCGGACTATCCAAGCCGGAGGCGCACAACGATCTCAGCTCCGACCACCAACCGGTGGTGACTGAAGTCGGTGTCAACGTGGTTCCTGCTAGAGGCTGCCTGCGTAAAGACTACCACCATGTCAACTGGGTGCAGTACGGTCGAATGGTGGACAGCAACATCGATGAAAATCCACTGCTCGACACCGTAGATGACATCGACCGGGCGTTGGAAGGACTCCAACAGGCCATATCCGAGGCTGACGAGACATGCGTTCGACAAGTTCCTGTGAGGGGTAAGTTTGTTGCTATTGATTCCCACACCCAATTATTGATTCGATTGAGAAATGTGCGTAGACGCCAGTTTCAGAGGACTGGAGACCTGGGCAAAAAACGTGAAATGGCCGATCTGAACAGGCAGATTGCTTCCAGAATGGACTCACTCCGAAATGAAAGTTTCGGGCGTGTTGTCCAGAATCTGGACGACCGCTCCAGACCATTCTGGAAGGTAGCCAAGGTCCTGAAAAATCATCCTAAACCCGTTCCACCTCTCAAAGTCGAAAATGATGACGATCGGCTTTTAATTACCCCACAGGAGAAAGCAAATGCGATCGGCGAGCATGTCGCTTCATCGCATTTGCTTGGCTCGACTATCCAAAGTCCGCTCGATGATCAGGTTGCGCAATGCGTTCAAAACCTAGATGCCTCCCCTTGTGTCGTGCCTCCGGCGGATATGATTACAGTACAACAAATTTGCTCAGCGCTGAAATGCACCAAGAACATGAAGGCTCCCGGGTTTGACGGTATATTCAACTTGATCTTGAAGAGACTCAGCATGAAAGTGCAGTCTCTTCTAACCGCTATCTTCAACAGATGCTTGGAACTGCACTACTTTCCAAGCATCTGGAAAGTAGCAAAAATCATACCAATCCGCAAGCCCGGTAAGGATCCAACATTGCCTTCAAGCTACAGACCAATCAGCCTCCTTTCAGCGCTGAGCAAATTGTTCGAGAAACTCATTCTCAATCGTTTGCTCAAGTTTGTCGAGGAAAATAACATTCTCCTTCCGGAACAGTTTGGATTCAGAAAGGGGCACTCCACCAATCATCAGCTAGTACGGGTGTTGAATAACATCCGAAGTAACAAAGCTGTATCCAAGTCCACAGCCATGGCCTTGTTAGACGTTGAAAAGGCGTTTGACAATGTTTGGCATGATGGACTTGTGTACAAGCTTTGTAACTTCAACTTTCCTTTACATCTTATTAAAATCACCCGTAACTACCTTCAGCAAAGGTCGTTTAAGGTATCGTTGAATGGTTGTCTCTCAGACACGTTTTCGATCCCAGCAGGAGTCCCGCAAGGTAGTCTGCTGGGCCCCTTGCTTTACAGCATTTACACTTCCGACATTCCTCCCCTCGGTGACGGTTGCGTGTTTTTCCTGTTCGCAGATGATACCGCAATAGCCGTCAAAGGAAGGATGCCTCGCGAAATAACGAACAAACTTCAACGATGCCTTAACGCCTTTGCTGATTATGCCACCACGTGGAAAATCAAAATCAATGCCACCAAAACACAAGCGATCATGTTCCTCCATCGGCAATCGCCCAAACTGAAACTGGCTCCATCTTGTACTGTAATCATGGATGGCACAAGGGTTGAGTGGTCCGCCGAAGTAACCTATCTCGGGATGTTGTTCGATGAAAAGCTCCTCTTCCGTTCGCATATAGAGAAAACAGTAGTCAAGTGTTCTGCCTTGGTTAGGTGTCTGTATCCGCTGATTTGCCGCAGATCCCGCCTCTCAAGGGTGAACAAACTGGCCGTCTACAAACAAATCATAGCACCTGCGATCCTCTACGCAGCTCCGGTGTGGGAATCATGTGCACAGACTCACAGGAACAAAATCCAGGTCGCTCAGAATAGAGTGCTGAGGATGGTACTTGATCGTCCTTTTGACACTAGAATAACAAATTTACACGAAGAGGCAGGCATTGCCAAAATAGACTCCAGAATTAACGAAATTAAGACTAAATTTGCACAAAAATGTAATTTATCAGAACATGCTTTGATAAGCAATTTGTATATAGTAGATTAGGTGTATATAGTAGTTGTAGGTTAATTGTAGTTGTAAATAGTAGTTATAAGTAGTCTCCTTTTTCAAATTTTAAAACAAACCAATCCCACCAAGGTGGTCATTCTCTAAAACAGGCCTGATAGGACTAGGAACTGTAATTAATAATAATTGAAATTTCACAGGAACTAAAGTTGAAAAGACGCATCTGTGTCACTTGATAAGTTATACATGTAAACCACACAAATTCAAGGAATATAGATCATTTAAGTCAAAAAAAAAGGCATTAGCTCATTTTCGCTTCGGACGGCGTGGTGAACAGCAATAGCAGCAATAGGAAGGTGGTGGCTAGTCCACTCCTTCACACCTAACAAGCAACAATTGACTGGTCGTGGCAAAGGAGGAAAAGTCTGGTAAAGGAGGCGCCAAGCGTCATCGCTAAGTTCTTCGAGATAACCGCCATCGGTCGTCTGGCTCACCGTGCTGGTGTCAAACGTATCTCCGGTCGGATCTACGAGGTGTGCTGAAGGTGTTCCTGGAAAATGAGATCCATGATGCTGTCATCTACACTAAACACGCCAAGCGTAAGTGGCCATGGATGTCCTCTTCAATAAAACGGCCCTTTTCAGGGCCATCAAGCTTACATCAGTAAAGAGTTGGAATTGAATTTATCTGTGCTTATTTGTCCATATTCAGAACCACAAGCTCCCAACGACCACACAAAATGCTCTCCAGAGTTGCAATCTTGTACCCAAACTTGGAAGCAGGGGTGCAAGTGATTTTGATTGATTCTCTTAATCAACTTTCTTTTTGAAAAAGATTACTACTAATTTGGTACGCCTGCTACAATTCAAAAACGGAATGAGTTGAGATAATAGATAATTGATCAATTAAAAGAACTAAATGCTCTTCACGTTTATTCCGTCCACTAGCGGTCCTACGTCAAGCTTCCGTTCAAGCCCCTAGGCACGGACCCTTCTACTTTTTTCAGTTTTTTGGTGACAGTCGTCCATACTTTTACTAGAGTACTGTAGTCGAAATCACCGAAAGTATTATCGCTCAATTCTCATTTGTTTCGATTAATTCGATGACAACCACATATTTTCGATTTACAAATCATATGTTTAAGCTTTTGGTTCTGTTCTATTCAAAGACATACGACATTACATAAAAAAATCATTAACTGATTATGAATTGTGCATACGACTGAATATCAAAATGACTGGACTTCCTATGTCGCTGATGTTAATTTTGACGTCGGACTTCACGTGTACCACACGCGCGTTCTGGTTTGGTGGGCGCGCGACAATAAGGTGAATTTTAAACTTGCATTTCATTTACGATACATAATTTCCGCACTCGTCCTATTCAGATAACACTTCTGAAAACTTGTGAGTTTGACAGAACCACCAGAACCAAATTATCTCGGTACATTGGAAATATACTGGAGTTGTCAAGTTGCCCCCGGGTTGGCCTCTTCATTTCCGGTTATTTTCGAGTGGCCGAGAATCCAGCAGTAGCAAATATCCTTTTCTTCTGCTTCCCTCTCGATAGCTTGAACGCACGGGTTCTTAGACTTTCCTGCTTCTAGTGTTTGTAGGCAACTAGCAGAGTCACTAAATATAACGGACCGTTGCCATTTGCTTCACGAGTTGCCCATAACAAAGCTGCAGCTTCAGCAGTGAAAACTGAGCATTGTTCAGGAAGACTAGCTTCAATTCTAGTTGTAGGACCAATTACACCGAAACCAACTTTACCATCAGCCAAAGATCTGTCTGTAAACCATCGGTTGTGCTCTTGGTATTTGTGATCTACTAACTCACGGAAAGCTTCCCTTGCTAGCTGAGGCGTCTGTCCTGCTTTGACTTTCGCTTTGATTGTCCAATCGATTGGTCGTTTCCGTTTGTGCCAAGGTCTATGCTGAATAGTTATGAGTTTTTTCAATGGCGGAAGCGATTTACCCGTAAGGTGTTGGAAAACAGTGTTGGATTTTTTCCATAAACCGTTGCACTCGTTAGGTAGTTTTTCTAGAACATGATTTCCTAATTAGTGAGAGAGTGACCTTGTACTGGAAAGGTAAACATCACGATTCCACGACCAGAGGCAAGATAGGGCTGGTACGAAGGGCACTTGAAGCGATTGTTAGAATTTGGTTGTAGATCGGGGCATGGTTTTTGAGGTTCTCTTTCCTGAGAATTTCCATACCATAGAAAAGTTTTGATGTTATTGTTGCATTTCCTATGTAGAGAAGGGTCTTACGGTCTGTTTTTTCGAAATAGCTCTTATCAAATTCAGACGGCTTCTGCAATCCTCTTTAAGTTGCTTCGTATGTATATTAAATTTACATTTCCTGTCAAAAAGAACGTCCAAGATTCTTGTAGACTTGGTCTTAGGGATAACGGAGTCCCCCAACAATATCTTAGCCCCTTCTAAATGTCAATTTTTATGACGGATAACCTTGCAACAGTGCATGGTTGAAGACTTTGTAGGAGACATCTCGAAGCCAATGCTAGTAGCCCAATTTTCGATTGCTGTAACTGCTTTTTGAAGTCTACGACGAAGGAATCCTACTCGATAATGATGTCATCAGCGTATAGGAAGACCTGGACATTTTTTGGTATGATTTTGAATATAGAGTTCATAGCAAGGAGAAAAATAGATACTGAAAGAACCGAGCCTTGAGGGACTCCATTTTCTTGATGGGTACTTTTGGACAAGTGCCCAGCAAAACTGACTTTAGCTGAACGCTGCTGCAAGAAGTTGGAAATGAAGTTGTTCATTTTAATTCCCAGATTATTTTTCACTACCGCTTCTATAATGTTTCGATGCCAGACTCTGTCGTATGCTTTTTTTAATATCCAGGGTTACGATCTCACAGTGTTCTCCTTTTCTTGCAGCCTCTGAAATCACGTCATCAAATTCTGCCAGGTAACAGATTGATCCCTTTCCCTTCCGGAATGCATATTGCCTGTGGTGCAAATTACCAGTTTCCTCTAAGTGCGCGATGAGCCGATGATTCACCATTCGTTTCATGGTTTTGGCCACACAACTCGTTAGCAAGATTGGGCGGAAGTTACCAGCTTCGTTTCTGTTTCCTACACCTTTGGTGATCGGGATGATTATACTTTCTTTCCATTCAGTAGGGAGTTCTCCACTGGACCAGATTCGATTGAAGGCTTTTAGGAGGCTAGCCTTACAATGGAAAGGAAGTCGTTTTAGCATAGGATAGCCTATTTCATCCGGTCCAACTGATGTTCCTGCAGCGCTTTCTAGTGCTCGAAAGAGCTCTTGAATCGAAAAGTTTCTATTCAACACAGTATCTTCATCTGTGTCAAGCTCAAGTTCGATTTCTTCCCTTTGCTGTTTACATCGCAGAAACGCTTCTGGATAACTTTCTGTGGCGGAAGAGGCTGCAAAAAAAATCAGCAAAGTGATCGGCGATTGCTGTAGGGTCGTTTACATGTTCTCCGTCGATGATATGTCCAATTCCCCTAGCACTCTTCTTTCCATTCAGTCCATTAAAGCGTTGCCACTTGAAATTGTTCGCCTTTCGAGAGAAGTTGAATTCAAGCTTTGTGCTTATTCTGAGTTGCTTAAATAAACTGTTGGTTTTTTCCTGTAAGTTGCTTGCAGTAACAGTTCCTTCAGACACCAATCTTTTGAAGATGAGATACAGGTCATAATTTACCCACCCTTCAAATAAATCGGGTAATTCATTTAAGGTGCAGCCTGACTTAACCCCTCGATACGGAATTTGGGCAGAGTTATTTTGAATCACTATTCGATCCAGGAGTTCGCGATGCAGCAAATCCAAAGGGGTCGTTCTGAAAGGTTCCGTAATCCATCTACAGAAAAAAACGGATTTCTGGAAAAACTTTACGTTAATCCAACAAGCTGATGGGCACTCAATTTATCATTCATAGCAGTAAATACTGATCTGTATACCGTTTTTCCTTCACCACTACCGTGTACAACGATGCCTTCTTCTTCCAGTACTTTTACATCCTCTACGAATCTCCGGAGCACAGTATTTGTACCGAAATATGAAAAATCTTTGTTCTTGCAAAGTAGAACAAGGTGAACGTTTTCCGTGAGCCCACGCAAATGAGGATCTAAGTTGCCTAGTACCAAGTAAACACATAGTATTCCCAAGAGCATTTACCACAACTTCCACGGCATCTTGGTAGACAACAAGATTAATTGTTTTTCGGTTGAAGAAGCTACTGTTCTTGAATTTTAAACCATCCGTATAGTCACTCATGTAACCAGGAACATCATGTTTGTCACAAAACATAGCATTGTAAATATTTTTATCGTTTAACAGTTCTTTTAGGGTGTCAAGGATTGGCACATAATAATAGAAACAATCCGTGTGATCCTTATTTTTCTGCAATGGAATTTCTACTGGAGACACGTATGAAAAGTTTTCACTATAGACTTTTTTTCGTGTATACGCTGTACGAAAAATCCCAGTAGATCCAAACATTCTGCTCAACAGTAGGCCTTCACCGAGTTGTACAACAATAGCATGTTTCAAAGTAGAAGTTGTAATATTAAGCTGCTCAGCCCGCGTCACATTTAGTTTTCAAAATGTGTTCCTGAACACGAGCAACTTCTCGAAAAGCTTCTACAATTTCCTGAGTTGAACGGTTAGTAACATGGTGCTTGGAAAGTAACTTTAAAAATAGCGTTCCCATAATTTTCTCGATCACACTTATGGGATGCACTTCATCTTCTTTTTCTTCTTCTTTTCCTTTTCCACAATTTTCTTCTTCCTGTTCTGTTCCGCCATCGGAAAATGCGTTATCTGCTCCTGAACTCTTGCTATGCAAAGAATCCTCCGTTGATGGAGAAACGAGTGATTTTTGAAAGCCTCTTCTGTGCATGTACATTTTATGTATTCTTAAACTATTGCTTGTCGCAAACGGCTTTCTCGTTGTACATTTTAAAGGACAGTACACTGGTTGACCCGCTGAAATATGCTGCAAAGCATGTTTCAATATTTTTGAGAAATCATTATCCATAAACTGCATGATGTAACAGAGCACTTTATTGGTGGCCTATCATTTCTAGTTTTGATATCTGAGTGCCGGTACCGGAGATGATGTCGGAATGACGAAAATGACCCGAAATTCTTATTGCATTCTTTGACCGAGCAATTAAATATTTTGAAGCCACGATGCACTTTCATATGAAGGCTGTATAATGTAACATCTGTAAGCACAGTATCGCATATACTGCACTTAATTTTGTTCTCCATTTCAACAAACCTTTTTGACGCTACCGACGAGCCAAACGCAACGCACTCTGAAAATGGCTGACTATTTTTTATCTGCCGTCTGGCAGTCTCGCGTCAAACTTGTTTACGCGAATGTCGTGTAAATTTCTAGGTGACGTCGCTGAATATTACTTGCACGGCGTATTGTTCTGATAAAAGTAGTTGAAATTTACCTCATATCGTGTATTTTTCAACATTTTTTTATTATAATAGTATGTGCGCGACGTCTTACGTAAAATTGAATTAGATATTGAAATATGCGACTTTTTTCTGCTTGTTTATAAATTACGCTCTTGTTAATATTCATTATTTTTTGCTGTGTAAAGTGCATAAGATTCATAGAACACTAGAAAGGATTCTCAAAAATGGGGCTGGCAAAATCGGGTTATTACTGTATCTTTCTTGATGATCGATTTGATAAATAAATAAATAAATATCACAACACTCGCCCAACCATCTAAAGCATAACATACACTACGCGTCATAAGTGATGACTCGCGTGGAAAAGTATTGCAACACTCGTTTGAATATTGCATCACCCCCAAAAAAGTTTAGCATCACCCAAGAAAAGTTTATATTTTCACTAAAATTTGAACAAATTCACTGTATCACTGTTAAATTATTGTAGTAAACATTCAGAAAGCCACAATTAGACTATGAAAGTGTTGCAGATAGTGATGGTTCCCGGTAGAGAAGTTAGATATCACTATGGATAGTACTGAATCATTTCGAGCTAGAAATCATTTCAAATTTATTGATCTAGTAGATTTTCAGGTCTGATTCACATAAAATTCATGCGATTCTAAACTGTTCAGGTCTGATTCACATCCAATTCAAGTGATTTCAAACTTTTCAGCTCTGATTCACATCAAATTCAAGTGATTCCAAACTTTTCAGGTCTGATTCACATCCAATTCAAGTGATTTCAAACTTTTCAGCTCTGATTCACATCAAATTCAAGTGATTTCAAACTTTTTAGCTCTGATTCACATCAAATTCATGTGATTCTAAACATTTCAGGTCTGATTCACATCCAATTCAAGTGATTTCATACTTTTCAGCTCTGATTCACATCAAATTTAAGTGATTCCAAACTTTTCAGGATTGATTCACATTCAATTCATGGGATTTCAAACTTTTCAGGTCTGATTCACATCCAATTCAATTGATTCCAAACTTTTCAGGTCTGATTCATATCAAATTCATGTGATTCTAAACTTTTCGGGTCTGATTCACATCAAATTCAAGTGATTTCAAACTTTTCAGCTCTGATTCACATCCAATTCAAGTAATTCCGAACTTTTTAGGTCTGATTCACATCAAATTCAAGTGATTCCAAACTTTTCAGGTCTGATTCACATCCAATTCAAGTGATTTCAAACTTTTCAGCTCTGATTCACATCAAATTCAAGTGATTTCAAACTTTTTAGCTCTGATTCACATCAAATTCATGTGATTCTAAACTTTTCAGGTCTGATTCACATCCAATTCAAGTGATTTCATACTTTTCAGCTCTGATTCACATCAAATTTAAGTGATTCCAAACTTTTCAGGATTGATTCACATTCAATTCATGGGATTTCAAACTTTTCAGGTCTGATTCACATCCAATTCAATTGATTCCAAACTTTTCAGGTCTGATTCACATCAAATTCATGTGATTCTAAACTTTTCGGGTCTGATTCACATCAAATTCAAGTGATTTCAAACTTTTCAGCTCTGATTCACATCAAATTCAAATGATTTCAAACTTTTCAGGATTGATTCACATCCAATTCAATTGATTTCAAACTTTTCAGGTGTGATTCACATCAAATTCATGTGATTCTAAACTTTTCAGGTCTGATTCACATCCAATTCAAGTGATTTCATACTTTTCAGCTCTGATTCACATCAAATTTAAGTGATTCCAAACTTTTCAGGATTGATTCACATCCAATTCAATTGATTCCAAACTTTTCAGGTCTGATTCACATCAAATTCATGTAATTCTTAACTTTTCAGGTCTGATTCACATCCAATTCAAGTGATTTCAAACTTTTCAGGTCTGATTCAAATCAAATTCAAGTGATTTCAAACTTTTCATGTCTTTTTTTTCCTTTGGTTTGTTTTTTCCGTCGATCTTGTTTTACGTGCTGAGCACCAATGCTACCGACGTGCCAGGAAGGCAGCTCCCACACCTGGACCCTACCTATCGACCCATCAACTCATGAACCGGGGACCAACGGCTTTACTTTCCATCCGAAGGAAGGCGTGATCAGAGATGTTATGCGCCGACTGGGATTGAACCCAGGCCTGCTGGGGTGAGAGGTAATCACGCTTACCACTACACCACCGGCGCCGTTAACTTTTCAGGTCTGATTCACATCCAATTCAAGTAATTCCGAACTTTTCAGGTCTGATTCACATCCAATTCAAGTGATTTCAAACTTTTCAGTTCTGATTCACTTCTAATTCAAATCATACCAAACTTTTGTGTATAGAATCGCAACGACTTCACGAGATTCTAAACTTTTCAGGTGTGATTCTCCGTGGAGGGATATTATTCTTATGGCGGGTAAAATATATTAAATGATTTACTATTTTTCATAGTGATTTCAAACTTATCTACTAAGGATCAATAAATTTGAAATGAATTCTAGCTCGAAATGATTCAGTACTATCCATAGTGATATCTAACTTCTCTACCGTGAGCCATCACTTTCTGCAAAACTTTCCTAGTCTAATTAAGAGCTTTCTGAATGTTTACCACAATAATTTAACAGTGAATTTGTTCAAATTTTAGTGAAAATATAAACTTTTCTTGGGTGATGCTAAACTTTTTCAGGTGATGCAATATTCAAATGAGTGTTGCAATACTTTTCCACGCGAGTCGTCACTTATGACGGGTAGTGTATTTGTAACACATCTTCATTGTGATAGAATTATGCAATGTGCAGAACGTAGAGTGATGAATCATCGTGGTCTCAACGCACTAAAACAAAATATGTACACTAAACTTTTCCTCCAATAGATCCACGCGCATTAAAGTCATATTCCCCACCAACACACTATCTAAGTTTGTCTGTAGTATGGCGAGACGACCACCACCGTTATAGTTCTTCATCGCTCAGTCTAGATCAAACATCAACTGCTATGTGCTATATATGTAGTCTCTTGAAAGTGACATTTGCGCAGTTTCCCCTGTATGCAACCGGCCATGATCGTTCAACCTTTTCCACATAAGTACCCTATGAACTCGCAATTCCCACCGACGACGACGCGACGATGGTTATTTGAACTTTTTTCAAACTATTGTATTTCCATCATTACCAATACCTAGTTCCATGTGTGCTAAACACCGTTTATAGAAATCACAAATTTGGACAAAATAAAACACATTTGAATAATATCCGCTTCAATTGAATTTCATTCCATGTTTGATTTCTCGATGCTGATGATGCTGTTATTTGAATGGGGTCGATTTTGGTCAAACAAATAATAAGCGTTCATTGGTCTCAAGTACCTCTACCTATACGCATAATCTTTAGCGTGTCGAAAATAGTCAAATTGATATTCCTCGTGTGAAGCACCACAGACGTAGGGGCAGGGTGGGGTGTGCAATAAACTAAAATCGACCGTAAATTTAACATTGAACCATATTGCATTAGATTATGTGTGTGTGTGTTCGCCATATTTGCGGAGGGGCACCAGCATCAGAGGGAATACATTTTTATGTTCGATTGTATGCAAATTTAGAGCTGCGAGAGAATTTTGTTTAAATATTCCAATTTATTATTGAATTGATGACCTGCGTCGTTTCCGATCCGTTTTATGCTATAGTGTTTCGCGGTGTATTGAGATGTTTGTACTAGAAGAAGGTTGAATCGCTAAACGATTATGTCGTTTTCGACCTTCTGTTGTAATGTTTTGGTGGATGAAATATTTTCTTTTGAATGTGTATATGGTTATGTTGTTCGATTATCCGAAGTAATTTGCAGAATTTTGCCTTACTGCAGATCAGAAAAGCTTATAAAATATGACGTTAATTACCCAAGTAGTGCATGTTGTCACATTAAAGTTACTGCCACTATTTTGTAACCATATCATGTGTCATAAAATCATTACTGCAACCATGGAGGCAACAGCAATGTGACAAAAAAAAACACAAGACGCGAATAGGTGGGGTCAAAAAATGTCTTACGATCTCTTACATGGGAGGGAGGGGTCTCAGAAATATCTTACGTAAGGATGAACAAGTCATGTACAAGTCATTCAAATATTTGATATAAGATCTTATGAAGGGGCGGAGAGTTTTTCGTTAAATATTACAATAACAATGGAAGAAGAGAGGGTTTCAAAATAAAAACAAATTACTTAAGTTATTATTGCATGACCTCATAACACAATGTAGAAAACTGCAAAGAAAAATCTTTACACACAGGCTTAAATAATTATGTGAATTGAAGTGTGACGTGCTGGATTTTAGCTTATGATAATATGACTGCCGTGCATCAATTTTTTTGGATTTTCATGATATTTGAGATATCGTATGATGGTTTTTGAACCAAATAAAGACCTCTGGGCTTCCTTTACGTGTCCAGTTATTATCAATGTAGAGAATTTTAAGTGATTTAAGGTGTCGTATGATGGGATTTGGTCTAAGCCATAAACTGGCCACCTCCCTTGAACCTCCCTTGACTATTATTGAACTTATATTTGAATGCTCATGTGATGGGTTTTGGTCCTATTGTATACGGATTAGAGCGATCGTTCTGTAACATCGATATACTGTGGGGTTGAACATCGATTAAATGAAAATTAAACAGTCTGAACTGACACACTCACTCAATCAGGCTAAGGCCTTGTTGTCCTATCCTATCCGAAGAAGTCGTTTCCACTCTACTCGATCCATGACCACACGTCGCCAGTAGACTGGCCCACATTTATAGGAGGTATTTTTTTTTATTTTCAACGGGCCTCTAGATTTGTGCCATTAGGTGAAAAATACTCTATGAAAATTTCATAATATTTCATTCGGATGTAGCACGACCTGGCACTTTTGATTTAAAATTGATATGGGATTTTGGTTGAAATATCTGGAGAAATAATATTCCTTCACTGTTTCGTCAGTAGAACAGGGCTGGTAGCGATCTATACTGTCGAAAATGGTGATTTTAGTGACCATGTTAAAGAAATAAGTGACCAAATAGTGACTTATAGTTGTAAAAAAGTGACTACAAAGTGAGCTAAGGGAAAAAAATTAGTCGTACTAATGGCATACCAAATAAATGTTTGATGTTTTAGACTTATTCAATTAGATTCTCATTAACACTTAAATATGTACGATAGGAACCTTTAAAACGAAAGATTCAAAAGAAAGTTTATGACTAAACCTCCAAGCTTCTACTACCTGTAAGAACCTGAAAATCCGGGAATTCGCAGGGAATTTTATTTGTCCTGAAAATACCTGGAAGTATCAGGGAATCTTATCGCTATTCAGGAAATTTAATAATTTTCTTACTAAGAATGCATTTTAAAATAAGAACATTTAATATTCCTAGTTATTTTCATTCACTTATTGAACTTTATAGATCTAGAATGGTTTATGAAACAAATACATTTTTAAAATTCAGAGACTTCAAGTGATTTTTTTTGGTTCTAGAATATGCTTGTTTCGCATAACTTTTATGAATTTTGAACTGAAAAGTTATGATACTTCAAGAAATTTTCACAATTTCCTTGCACAGTTTTAAGGCTCATGGATTTTTATTATAATTTCTAATGACCTCATTCCATGGGAGATGTGGGAAAAAATCTATGAGAAAAACATCAACTGCATTCTACATTCATGGTACTTCTGAGAAGTTTTAAACTTCATGTGAAGGCTAAGCCTAAGATAGTAAACTCCAAACGAATTTTCATGAGAAATCTCCGTTGAAGATGAAATGGACTATGCTGATGTCTTCATTCAATTAAACTGCCTTGAAGTTCTTTTGTAGTTTGAGAAACTAGCCTCATCATTTTTTTAAGCTTCTCTAAACTTTTTCGGGCCTTCTAAATATTCTAATTTTCCTAACGATCATGAATTTTCTCTAAAGTGTTAACAATTCACTGAATTTCTCGAAACTTTTTTATAGCTTATGTAATTTCCCTGCTCAGGAATATCTCTGCTCTGAGAATATATGTGTTTTTTGTTTAGAGCTTTATTAGCGAGATCAATACCTTTCTCGAAGTTCTTGAAACTTCTCTAAAATTTTTGCAGTTCTTATAAAGCTTGTTGTAGGGGAAATGACGGCTTCGGCATGACAGACTATTTTCGGCTAATTTCACTGGATTTACTTACGAAAACCTTCGCTGAATACATTCTAACGATTCTTTAGACTTTCAGCTTTAATTTGATTATATTTTTGATTTACCACTGAAGAAAAAGTGATCTAGCAGGGTTTTCTTGAAATGAAACACACGCACTACAAAATGCTGCTGATTTCGAGATGCCGATAATAGAGCAGCTGTTTAACACGCAGCTGAAATAGAAATGTTGCCGTATAAAAAGATGTTGCCTACAATAGTCCCTCTCACTAGAGAATATTGGAGCTTTGTAGAAGCGTTTCAAAACAGTTTTTGACAATTATTTCGACTGAAATTGTTAGAGCAGCTACACCCAACCGGGGGATGTAAGATTCGCTTACAATTATGTGGGATTGATCATCAGAGGATGTTAGTGGAGACCGCATGAACCGAGGATGCGATATACCTAGCTGCGGTCCAATGCAAGAAAATTGGAGACCGAAAAATGTAGAGTGTATTAGTGAGTGAAATTAATTATGTCGAAAAAACATAGGAAACAGATTGCCGACTGGACTCGAAAACCACGAACGTTGCGATTATCAGACCTGTGCTTTCTCCACTGCTCTCTCCATGCTTCTGAGTATGGATAGCCTAAAAGCAAACATGAAGCGCTCATTTTCTCGCATACTCGACTTCGTATGCTTTTTCTGCTGGAGAGATTCGAAGCAAGTGTGTGCGTCTACAAGGTTACTGGTATAGTCGAAAGTGTAGATAGAACACGAAATAAAAAAGACAAAAAAAACATTGCATCGCCTACTAGGTCAATTTATAACATTCGTTGCGATGTTCATGAATAGAGGATGATAGGAAACGGAACTAACATTCCTTTCCTTTTTTCCTTTGGTTTTTTTTGTTTTTCCGTCGATCTTGTTTTCCGTGCTGAGCACCAATGCTACCGACGTGCCAGGAAGGCAGCTCCCACACCTGGACCCTACCTATCGACCCAACAACTCATGAACCGGGGACCAACGGCTTTATTTCCCTTCCGAAGGAAGGCGTGATCAGAGATGTTATTCCTCAGAACATCCCGGCGGCGCCGACTGGTATTGAACCCAGGCCTGCTGGGGTGAGAGGTAATCACGCTTACCACTACACCACCGGCGCCGTTGGAACGAACATTCATTGTAATAGATTTTTGGTTTGCGTGTACAAAATGCTGCTGATTTCAAGTTGCCGATGAAAGCACAGCTGTTTAACACGCAGCTCAAATAGAAACGTTGCTGAATAAAAAGATGTTGGTTATAATACTCGCTCTCACTAGAGAATATTTGAGCTTTGTAGAAGCGTTTCAAAACAGTTTTTGACAATTCTTTCGACTGAAATTGTTAGAGCAGCCACACCCAACCAGGGGATGTAAGATTCGCTTACAATTATGTGGGATTCATCAGCAGAGGATGTTAGTGGAAACCGCATGAACCGAGGATGCGATATACCTAGCTGCGGTCCAATGCAAGAAAATTGGAGACCGAAAAATGTACACGGTAAGAAAAAAATACTCAAAATTAAGTTAAAAAGAACTCAACGTTGGGTTCTATCATTTGAGGTCCGCCGTTGAGTCAATCAGAAAAGCGGCGTTGGTTAAAATTTACTCAACTATTGAGTAATAATAAATGAACTCAAATATAAGTTTATTTTCATTGAGGTTGCTCTTATGCGCCTTTAACCATTTCATTTTCACAAGCGTTGATAGACGAGTGGTCAACACACGGGCCCCGTAATCTCAACGTCCATGGTTCGGTTCCAGTCTGCTCTGTCTTATTATTTTTTTGTCAACTTGGTCAACGTGGATTCATGATCAGGATTACTCAAAATTGAGTTTTCTTCTTTAACTTAATTTTACCTAGCCCCACGGAAGCCACGTGATGAGTGAAAGTAACTCAATTTTGGGTACTTTTTCTTACCGTGTACTGCTTGCATGCTCGTGCCAAGCCAGCGGCAGCGTAAGGAAATGATCAAAGCTTGTTTTCAGGGTCTTGATACAAATTACACATGTAGCACATTTGGGTTAGTTTCGGAAACCGATTACCCGCGGTCGCCTCGGGGTTAGTAGAGTTTTTAAAGGATTGGGTAAGTGGTTAGGGCGATTACACAAAACAACAACTACTACTACTTCTACAACACATTACGTTCGCTTCAATCGCGAACAACACTGTTAACTTCAAAAAAGAAATCGAACATCAACACTGTATCAGTTTTGGATTTGGTGCGATTGGTTAGTTGGGCGTGATATAAATTGTTGTCCTATTATTCTGCCAAATTCACTATAATTTGTATTGCTATTTCGAAAAGTTACTTCTAATTCGATTTGTAATCCTTAATACTTGTGATCAATGTGCTAGCTATGATAATGATTTCTGCCTGATCATCATTCGGGTCTTTTTCAACGCATACGAGTCCCCCTTCCATTTACGCCAGACCACAATACGATTTGGGAGTCCTTGCGATCCGTAACGTGAATTTAAATTGCTGTAATGACACGCTTTGTACCACCATGCTCCAATATAGGTCAAAGCGCAATTCGAGTCGTGTTCATCGTTATCTCGATCAAATGTTGAAAATTTAACACCAGAGTGGTAGGTCAGACTATCATTGGCTGTCCCGCTGTATGTTCCAAGTTTACTCAAATTGTAAAACTCCACTTCGCTTCCGATTGCAAACTCGGAGTATCGAGCAACTGCTTTGTCTCCATCAAAACCTTCCATTACAATGGCCAATTCATACTGGGCGGAATAAGTTATCTAGAAATGAGCAAAATAATATTTGATAGTTAAATTAAGATTTACGTAAAGAACTTTCATCTACCTCATGCAGTTTATCAAGTCCCAACCAGAATTCTCCATCTAATGATCCGAAGCCTTCCTTGTATTCGGCCCAAGGACGATAGAAATTTACTGCACCATTGAAGCGGTTTTGGAACACAAGCCAGCCACCACCTTCAAACTCTTGGTCACAATAAACATCGAATGTTGTTTTGATTCCACGTGATACAGCCAGTCGATGGATGCCTGATTTTCTAGATAGCAATTCACTGCACGACCGAGGTAGTCCTGATGATAAACATTTAGTTTGCCTATTTAATACTAATAATTCATAACATACAGAATCGTACCAACCTGAAACCGTCAACCCATTACCTTCTCGGATGATCTCTCCAGAGTGTATCCACATCGAAGACTGAATATTTCTAGTTAATTCTTGAACATCATTGCGTAGATTTTGAATTTCTCCCGTCGATTTGAGCTGAGACTTCATTGCACTGCAAGATAAGTATTGTGTTAACATTAAATCTTATCAGCAGGAAAACAACTTCTTACACATTCTCGAGAGCGTCCAAACGGGCTGCGAGCAGTTCATATCCAAATGTGCTACAAGATGCTTGTTTCTCCTGAGCTGAAATGAGTGGCACAAAGAACAAGAACAAGAAAGTTCCGAAACAAAGAGTTTTAGTCATTTTTGTTGCGTTATAATATTAGCACTTGATCAAACTGTTCTGTCAGGCGATTCAACACAACTGATAGAAGGCATCATTGAACTGGTCCTTTTTATACAGCTCTCGTGGGGATTCACCAGTGGGTGCTGCGCTGCGGGGATTCCTCCGGCTAAATGCAATAAATGTGTAAAAATGACGTAATAAAAGAAATGCAGACAACAAAGTGATGTTCTGACAAGAGAATCAAATTGTTAAAGATTCCAAAGATTGTAACAGGGGGCCTCAGATAGCCTAAGTCAGTATGGTGCGAACTTGACAGCTTGATGGTTGACAGTAAGCCGAAGAGCGATTAAAGTTTAAAGAATTTGTTTCTAATTTGAGTGATAGAATGCCGGCAATGGAATGTAAGGTTTCCTCATTCGATCACTTATGGTTCTACGATTTCGCTTGTCAGTTTTTGGGTCACTGCTTAAATTTTCACCGCCATCCTCAATTTTCAAGTCATTTGTGATAACACAACCAAATGCTTTCTGATCTAAACCAACCAAATCAGACACTGAACATAAAAAAGTAAACAAACTGCCAAATGTCAAAATATCTGCAAGTAAGTTTTTTCGAGATCCATGATTAATTTCTTTGCGGTAATTATTCCCTCGAATTTCAATGAAATTAAGTGCATCACTTCATCTGTGTTAAAAAAAACACGACGGGTAATAATCTGTACTCGGAGACATCAGTCTTTATTCTCCATAGAACTATATTGACAATTTGATAAACCCATTCGCATAAACGGCCATTCTTGTACCGAATATGTCAACTCTAGACGATTAATATATACACAGGTACTATATCTGTTTACACACTTTGTCGCTTACGAAATATTTGAAATCAACTTGCATCAACTGTCAGTCAACAACGTAAGCTTCGAAAATTTCGCGGCACATTTTTATGGTGGTCAATAAAATGTCCCGATTACTAATAAGTGATATGTTTTGTATTCAAAATTAGAAAATTCGGCACCAACAAGACATCGACAATCCAAACACCTGTCATGACATTGACCGATTGAAACAATTGAACGTAAATAGCGCCACCGTCATGGCTCGGTTGTGTATGTTTTTATGGTTTTTTCACCATTTCTCATGCTTGAAATTTGTCTTTTTCGTTAAACCTGTTAGCCGCTCATAAACACATGATGCATTCACGGTCAAACATACCGTTCAAACTTACGCTTCTTTACTGGTGTCAAACTGTAAAACCATCGGACTTGTGTAGATTCTTGTTCAAATATTTACGGTCGAATCATAATTTCCGAACAATGTGTTTGCTTAATGATTAGAAATTGCCTCAAACGTGCAAACGTCTTTGCCAGCAAATGGTGTGACTTTTGTGGGGTTGCAATATAAGACCAGCACCGCACTCAGCTATTGCAAAGAAGGCAAAATAAAATTAAAGGGTTGTTTCCTAGACACGACCGCAGTATGACGTAGAACTACGTAAAATTGATGAAAGTCATGCATTTTTGACTATCATACTTTATCTTAAATTTTTCATGTATTTCAATTTTTCGGCTATGGTTCAAAACTTGTGACAATTCATGTTATCATAATCAGACCACCGTTCATCTTACGCAGGAGATATTTAAATTTAGTGTAATGGTTAAAAACTGACCGAATTTTCCCTACATAACTGCATTGGATTGATCAATGAATAGCTATTTTGTTGTGATCAATGTGCACTAAATTCGACATCGACATCGACTACAATAGGGACTGACACTATTTTTCTCACATTTTTTTGTTGATTTGCACCTCAGTATAGTACACAAAAACGACATACATGTTGTGGGATAAAACAATTCCCAAAAAATACTTTATTTCAGTAGCTCCATCATTAGTATTAAATAAGGTCTCTGAAGCAGTGAAGAGAGTGAAGGTTGCATTTTATGATAACGCAACAGGCAGTTGTTTTCCCTATCAGAAGACGGTATTTTAAATACTGAACAAAATGTTGGTTCATATGTCAGCGATGTACCGGGTTTAAGCACCTCTTTGTTCTCCAATTTAGAGGACAACCCCAACATAAAATTATCATGCATCATCATTATGTACTTCAGTAGAATCATGCAAAATAGAATACTGAGACTTTTCTCAAACCAAACGTTTGGTTTCCAAAAAGTAGATGCTTAGTACAACATCAATTGGAATTAGTGGGATTCAGTTATTGAATTTCAAAGTCAGAGCAAAAGCTCGTATACAGGTTCTCCATCTGATGTCACTGAAGTTATCCAGTACCATACCATCCAGCATGTACTAATTTGTAGTACAGGAAGCCATCCAGTATCATACCATCCAGAATGCATCATAAATCAACTATTGCATACTTCACGGCGTAAATGGAGCAATTGTGCTAAATTAACTTTTAAATCAAAATTTACAACCATTAATGATATTACATATGCTTTTTTTTTTTTTTTTTTTTTTTTTTTTAAATTAGTGGCATCGCGAGTGATAATTTTTAATTTCAGTTTATTTACGCGCTGCAAGGTGCGTGCATGAGTTCGGCCAATCGGTGTTGATGTTGGCTCGCTGCTTGCAACTTTTTTTGTGTTTTCGAAAGAAATTGATCGAAAGTGTACCAAAAGTGCTTCTAAACGTGTTTCGCAGTTGGGAGTGGTGAAATTCGTAAATTCGCGGTTTATGTTCAGTGAAAATTCCGTATCACAAAATTGCTCACCGAGTTCCCTTTTTTTGCCGTTCGACGATGACGGGCATGCGAGAGAAAAATAAGCATCGGGAATGTGCTCCCGGATGTATTGATTTGGTAAGTACGTTCCAGTTGAAGATTGTTCTTATACATATCTCGATTGCATTTTCGAGAGGACGTCCGGAGAGCTTTGAGATTTAGGCGTTGTTGCTTTTGCGGGCAGACGAGTTGGTCGCCGGTAAGGGTCAGTAAGTGCTGCCAGCAGATGAATCAAGAGCTATTCGAAACAAAATTGGAAAGAAATGTCCATTCAAATCGATTTAATACAGTTGAACAAATTTCAAAACTATATACGTGCCAGATTTGGAAATAATATTTTTTGAATCTGGAAGTGTGTTTATGATACCATTATCCATTTGATAAAGGTAGAGTGAACATGCGGGGCTTATTGTAAGTAAAAGTGACCTCGGAGTGGTCGTGAATTACCAGGCATTCTGAAATGGGTCACTGGAGCTGCAATAGAGCTAACACCTTCTAACTCCCGGACTAAACCTGCTTTAATTGAAGGTTAATAAAAAGCAGTTTTCTTCCATAATAACACTGCCGGACAGTGGGGGTTAGATTGTACACACACACACACACATTAATGATATTACATATAATTTAACCATGTATGGTGGGAAAACCAGTGACAAACCATTCCAGTTCTTCACCTAGAATATTCTAGAATATCTAAACAAGACATTTAAACATTAAGACATTTTGGCTAATTTTTTTGAAATTGTTTGATTGATTTTTTTTACTTCAAAGAGGAGTTCTTCAAAGAAATTTGAAAATTTTTCTACAAATACTTGCTGGATGGGAATACTGAGTCAAATATAATTAAAGGGATTTATTCAGAGTATTCAGTAATATCTTAAGATGACATTTGCATACTTAAACATCATGGCTAATTGTTTTGAAATTGTTTGATTGATTTTTTTACTTCAAAGAGGAGTTCTTCAAAGAAATTTGAAAATGTTTGTCCCATGCTAGTCGAAATTCTACTACTACACAATGTTTGTTTTGATTTGCTATGAAAGTTTGACAGATAAAATGAGGGGTTAGTGGATTTTCCTATGTTTCGAGGGACACATCGATTAGCTTGGGACCGAAGAGAGTACCAGAGCTGACCCAAAAAGTTGAGCACGTTTCTTCGGGACCTTGTGGTCTTAGAGTTACCTCTATGGCAATATCCCGTTCATACAACAGCCTATCGGCCTATATCACGTGATAAACACGATACAAAGAACGTACCAAAAATTAAGATAATTTCACCCAACTAGGTCCTATACTGCGGGAAGCCAAAAGTAAGTAAGTAATTTCTTTGAAGTAAAAATAAATCAATCAGACAATTTCCAAACAATTAGCCATGATGTTTAAGTATACAAATGTCTTCTTAACATATTACTGAATACTCTGAATAAATCACTTTAATTATATTTGACTCAGTATTCCCATCCAGCAAGTATTTGTAAAATAATATGAAAAATTCTTTGAAGAACTCCTCTTTGAAGTAAAAAAAATCACTCAAACTATTTCAAAACAATCAGCCATGATGTTTAAGCATGCAAATGTCTTCTTAAGATATTACTGAATACTCTGAATAAATCACTTTATTTATATTTGACTCAGTATTCCCATCCAGCAAGTATTTGTAGAAAAATTTTCAAATTTCTTTGAAGAACTCCTCTTTGAAATAAAAAAAGTCAATCAAACAATTTCAAAACAATTAGCCAAGATGTCTTAATGTTTAAATGTCTTGTTTAGATATTCTAGAATATTCTAGGTGAAGAACTGGAATGGTTTGTCACTGGTTTTCCCACCATACATGGTTAAATTATATGTAATATCATTAATGGTTGTAAATTTTGATTTAAAAGTTAATTTAGCACAATTGCTCCATTTACGCCGTGAAGTATGCAATAGTTTATTTATGTTGCTTTCTGGATGGTATGGTACTGGATGGCTTCCTGTACTACAAATTAGTACATGCTGGATGGTATGGCACTAGATAACTTCAGTGACATCTCCATCCGTTCAATGTTTTGATAGTAAGCATCATAGTTAAGGTACACCGGGGTAAGTTGAAACAGTACGTGCATCTCTTAGCGGAAGTGAATATTCACTGTAATTATTTTTGAGAGGCATTGTGTACTACCGCAAACTGCTATATAAGAAATAATCTCAGGCCGTTCGCAATGCTGTTGTATTTTATAAGGATTGTTTCAATTTGAAACTAGAACAGAAACGCACCTCTCGCAATGCTGAGTTGCAGTTTCATTATTCGAGCACTATTTTGCACCAGATTTGCAACTGCTCGACTATTCTGTTTTATTTCTGAGCGAGTTTAAAGCACGAATGGAACTCTGTTTCAAATTTCTTTGTATGTATTTAAAGATGTTTCGAAGAGCTTCACAAACAACTCTATGAACTTCATAGAGAACAGTAAAGTTTATGGAACTTGATGATTACAAACATCTTTTAGAACTGTGCGTTGCGCTGATCGTGTTGCAGTTTTATTTTTGACAGTTTCAAATTATAGAATTGTCGAGGAGTTTAAAACAATTTTGAAACTCAGCATTGCGAACGGCCTCAGTGATTATTCACTTCCGCTAAGAGATACATCTACCGTTTCAACTTCCCTACGCGTTTCAACTAGCCCCGGTGTAGGGCAATGGATTTTGCTTGGACCTATTTATGTCATTTTCGCACTGCGCCTAAATGTATGCCTGTTTTTCTATGAATATAACATATGGACATGAAAAATGTGTGTTTGGTGAAAAAGTCTAACTTACTAGTTTCTATTAATACTAAAGAATGAATAATGTTCTCAAAATAGGATTTTATTGAAACGCGGGTTCGTAATCACCCAAGCACTCCTGAGTCCTGAGTAATTGGACTAATTGTAAACAGTAGATAGAGCTTATTTTTCTATGATGCACGGCATATGCATATAAGTTAACATCCGACGTCCCTCCTTCTTTACGTATTCTGCACAAAAAATACATACGAAATCCCTTCTTTTTTACATATTCTGCACAAAAAAATGCTGGTTAAGCCCCGCCCCTGCCAGGTTTTCCCGCCGTTTTTTTTATGAATGGGGCGGGGCAGAACGTATCTTTTGTGCAGAATATGTAAATAGGATGGACTTCGGATGTTAAGCTAATTGCACTAGATATGTTTTACAGTCACTTACATCAAAATTTCGTAAATGATTTTTTTCTCAAATTTGAATGTTTTGTCTCTCTGGGCAGTGGCAGTAAGCGGGTAAAATATTAATTGAATCAAACTTTCTGGTTGGTAGTTAGTTGCCGCCTGTTTTCGGATACGTTTGAAGTCCTCGCGTTTGGAGCACTGTCTGTCGGAACCTTGATATGCACCACCACAGTTGGCGCATTTTAACGCCACGGCTCCATCCGCAGGGCAGTTGGAAGTGGCGTGTTCTCGAGCGCAGTTGCTGCAGCGTGGCTTGATGTTGCAGTTGCGGGTACCGTGTCCAAAATTGAGGCACCGCTGGCACTGCGTTACGTCACGATGGCCGCCACGGTATGGCTGCCACCGTATGATGATGGAGTAGATCGATCGGATGGCTTGCAGCGCATTGAGAGTCACCGTCCCGTTCTGGAAGTGCACCAGGAAGAGACAATACGGGTACGTCTTCACGTTTTCGTCTCTCCTTGTCATTCGGAAAACAGCGATTGGGGCTAGCTTGTACCGGTTGATTTCAGCTTCGAACATCTTGGGGTCAAAGTTTGGTAGACCCCTGATGACTACCTTGAAATTCTTCTCACCGGGGATGTCGTGCGTGAAGAATTCCGCCTTGGAATCCTTCAGATATTTCACGGCCACTTCGTACTCCGCTTTTGTTCGCAGCATCACCTTGGTGCCGATCCTGCCGAGCTTAAACTCAGCTGCAACGCCCAGCGATGAGAGATCGCCAATCAGCGTGTTGAGTGGTACTTGCTTCACCACCAGTGGAGGAAGCTTGATTTTCGCCGCACTCGGGCCGGCAGAATTCTCGGTTTCGACGGCGTCGCCGAAATCACCGATGTCGCTGGCGTTCGTCGCGGTAACATCGTCGCGTCCGCTCGTACCATCGGACTGTCCTTGATTCTTCTTCCTCTTTTTCGTCCGCTTCACCGGGACTGGGTTGGTATTTTCAACATCGGTGGGAAGAGTAGCGTACCTATTTGAGGTAGGTACCGAGCTACCCTCACCGCTGTTCTTCTTCTCCGCTTGATCACGAAGTCTGCTCCGGGAGCGCTGTCTTCCCATCACGCGATGCGACCGACACTACTGACGACGCGACGTGCAGTATATCTGCGAACGTTTGTAACAAACTATAGGTTAATCGAACAACTCGACAGAGCGAGCAAAGACCGAACTGTACTGCTTGACGTTCAAGCAGCTAATGATGGTTCATGCCCATGTTAAGCAGAGGCAGGAAAGCAGCGCTGTTTTATATCTTTTCAGGTTCAAGCAGAATGATGTGCAACCAAATGGTATTCGTTTATGATGACTGGGTTTGGGGAAAAAGTTTAGTTCATAAAAACAGTAATAAATTTTCATGTGCGCATTTTCAACAGGTTTTTGATTAAAAATTGGAAAAGTATTTATCTCAGCAGATTTGTTAAGCAATATCCTATCGAATGACGATTTGGATTTTAATTTAATCTATAAATGACAAAGTTACAAGCGTTCAAAACCTAACACAATTTTTTTTCATTTGTACCCCAGTATAGTCGACAAAGACGTAGTTCAACGTCAAAAAAAAAACCAACAAAAATGGCGGACAAGTGACCTCAGACCTAGAGACCAGACAGCTTTAAATCAAGAGTAATTTTAAGGCAAATTTTGAGTAGCTCTGAGTTACTCGCGCTGCTCAATGATGAATATCGTTGTTAACATGTCAATATGTATCGCAGCAACTCAGTCAACGAGAGAAAAGTTTTGATCGAGTTATGTGTCACATATGTTTCACCGGTGTAAGTTCAAAACAAATTTTTAAACTTCTTTTTTTATATCCTACCGCATCACTTGCATTCCCGGCATTTTTCATGACTTTAATTACTTTGGTCAGCCATGATTATGGTACATGTTGCTTCTACCATAGAATTATTTCAAACATCGCAGCTTGCCTCGTCAGTGGAATGAAAAATCATTGCCATTAACGCTTTGTAAATTGAACGCATACTACAATATTCTACCTAACACGTAATGAAAAATGCACACCGACAACCCTGCCATTAGTTCATGAAAATCCATGAGTTTTATGGACTTAAAAGTAATATATAATTGAAAATATTTTCGAAGAAACTAAACAAAATAAAAAATCATCATTTATTTCTTAATAATTGCATTTAAGGACAATTGTGAACACATTCGAAAGATGATATGATGTGAACATGTGAGTTAGCTTTAATTGTCCAAATTCGTGGTGGCCATTTGACAGGGATGTGCAGGTAGTTCAAAATGCTGCAGGTCCGTAACTACATGTACATAGACTCACCTGAGATGATCATGTTTCTTTCCTTTATTTTTTGCATATTTGTAGTTCTACTAACTCAAACAAAACAGGAACAGCTCTTGATGATCTGGGAATAATATTACGGGTTTTAATCAACGTTATTAGTGCAGAGTATTTGTTAAAACACCATCCTTGTCGTTACTACCGAATGTTCAAATAATAGGATGACGGACTATGCAATCATTCCCTGATCATTCCTGTAAATCCATATAAGTTGTTGGAGTTCGTATGATCGATGCTGGAAGATAGACAAACGTTTTCAGTTTGAAGCAGTATCTATACTTAAAAAAGAAAGTTTGTTTTAGAGAGAAAAATAACTTACTTGCATTTAAACAAAACTGCAGCTGATAAATAGACTTTCAGCTCAAGAAATATAAATCAAATTCTTATACAAAACTGTCCATGATGGCTGACGTTATGTTGTTTGTAAATACGACAGATTGAAAAAAGTTAAATTAAGGCTACTTTGTTATTTTTTGAGTAGCTACGAGTACAGCTGACTTGCCCCTAGCCTCAGGCCTTAAAGCCCTAGTCAACACTCTTTCCAACATAAATTTTTCATTATTTTATTTTATTGTTTAGGAAATCCACTGGAATACGAGGCGGTTCTTTGATTATCGATTGATAACAGCGAGTGTGGTACTAGCAGTGTCTGTTTTTATCATTTACCATCACATGCAAGGAGTATCGCTGCAACCCAGTGTCGATGAATTGCGTTTGTTTTGAACATCTTTGTAGTTACGAAACGAGCGAAATGAACAAATGAGTTTATTATACATCAACGAATACGCGTTTGTTGATATTCACCAGTGCTCGATTATCAAACCCAAAATTGTCAAAATCAGAAGTGATCCTCAAAAGCAAAATAATCAACGACATTTTGGGCAAAATGATTATTTTGAATATTGTCGACCACACTGCCTAAATCACCGATATTATCATCAGTTCAGCTTGAGGCAATAATTTGCCGTCGACTTATGTCTAAAAACCACGTTCTTCAGCGCTATATTTGTTTAAAATGAAAATAATCATTTTGCATTTGATCCTCAATATCATCCCGACCAAGATGAAGACGAATATCAATATTTACAACAACAGAGGCGATAATGAGAATCCAGCCACGAATGAAGAAAAACAAATGTAATTTTTGATACTCAGAGGTTGCCTAGATCAAGGGAATTTGTTTATATCAAAATTCAAATTCATGCAGGTAGTTGGTCTATCTGTTTAGGTTTTCTTCATTTTCAGCTAAATTGAGTGTAGAAGAAAGGATTTTTATCAGCACTGGGTACTAGTACTAACCTTCTTCGATTGGCCGAATGATTCTTTGAAATACACGATATCGGAATACGTTCAATGGTACGCCATTTGTAGTGACAAGTTCTACCATTGACCCCATGTACGTTTGCTGATCCATGCGAATATCGATTTTGGGTAACTTTCGGGGAGAAGGCTGCTTCTGAATAACTCCAAGCTGGATGGCCAAAGCTCCATCCACAACCATGTAATGCCGCCGGTAGCTGTACTTTGTCAGGTCCGTTATTTTCTTCGCGCACGTTTTACAGACAGCTTCCTTTCTTGTAAGATTTATTTCAAGTAAATGCTCGTTTTTCTTTTAAATTAAAGAAAATTTATTTTAAATTAAAGAAAATTACTTTTAAACGACATAATTAAAAATCGCAATTCCAATTTGTGATGAAAAGAGAACTGTGTTTCACGACTTTTTGAAAGAGGCGTATCTGTACTGATCAAGGTTTCACGTCGATTACTGTAGATTTACCAAATTATTTGAATTACTTTTGATAAAAATGGTTTATTTGACGAATAGGGGAAATGGCTCTAATGTTGGCCTATGTATCTAAGATTGGGCCCATCGCTAAAAATCAGCAATTTATCAGCTTTATCTAGATGAACACGTCATTGGGAAGGTACTAATGGATATTTTTGGTCGCCATTGAAAATTCAGTCGATTGCTGAATTTATGTATGTATGGGCCCAAATTAGTGGCATTTAAGCCGACATTAAATCCATTTCCCCTACATAAGAATTTCGTACAAAAATATGTTTGTAATTAATGTTGGTGTTTTAATTTTCAGCAAATTAATTAAGATTTTGTAACACACGAAAGTTTTACGAGTTGGTCTTCCAGTTGAGTTAGTTATTTCGATGTCGAATTGAGACGTCGCTTAGCGACACACAGACATTATGAGAATGTGAGATGCGACAAAATTGAAGAGAGAGAATGAGAGTACTACAAATCTCTTGCGCATGACACTGCTATGACTGTGAGACTATTCGTATTGCGGCAGCGCGCGCACTGAAGCCTGATTCAAACTAAAGAGCCTGAATTTATAAAGAGACGACATGTCGAAATTGGAACAATCGATTATCTGTCAAAGTCATAGGAAAAGTCATTCTAATCGAGCAGAAGACCTGTCAGATGGATAAGATGTCGCCTCTTTATAAATTCAGGCTCTTTAATTCAAACTTCAATGGCTGCTCACGAGCTACCAATAAAAAAGTTCTCGAGTTATAGTTCGCGATCTATTTCATCACATATCGGGAACAAAAAGTTGCAAGCTAGAGCAAAAATATCTTTTAACATACGCTCTCTCTTGCAGGTGAGTCAAACTGGGAGTGATATTAGTTCCACTCAATCTCAAACAAGAAAGTTCACTCGGGAAAAGTTTGTGAAATTCCCATCGATAATTTCTCTAGTGAAAACATCTCGCTTGCGATAATGAACTTTTGACGATATTTGTAACACTAATTCGTACACCCACCTTCGTTATGCGGTGTGTAGAAAATTAATCACGGTTCGCGCTTTTTATGATACAAGTGTTATTCTAGAAAAAAAAATCGGGTTTTAAAAGTGAATTAGCTTGAAAATGCTTGTAGAAGCATGTCGCAATTGTTTTTAGTGCTGTTCCGAGAAGTGAAAGCTAGTGAAAACATTTAATGAAAGTTCATGCCCTGAGCATTTGCATTTATTATGAATGCATGAATAAATTGGTAACATTTTGGCGGAAAAGTCTTAAAATATGTATCCAGATCATATTCGTACAATTCAGGCCCATTTTTAAGGTATGTTATAAGAAATTTACTAGTTGTGTAGGAAGATATCTTTCGTATCAGCATATCAAAATACGTTTATTTAGATTGTAGTGGCAACCATTGTTGCATGACATGCCGTGGATCGGTACAGAATGACTCACTTCATCGGTTTTCTACAAAATAACGTAACGCTCAATCGAAAAAAACTCTTCCGTGCAAAATTAAAGAACTAGAATTGCTATAGCTAGCAATTTTTATAACATTGATTTATAGTTTAAATTTTCTGAAAACCATTTTCTAAATTCAATTTTAGGACCACAATCATAGTGGTCGCAAACTTTGCTCATAAATTACACAAGTATTTTTCCTTCGAAGGCACAAAGTATTAATTCACTACAAATCATTTTTTTGTAACGCAACCCCAAGCATTAGATTTTGTTTTCCTAATTTATTTATTGATTTATTTATTACGTCAGCACCGAGAGCATGATCAAGCTTGCGCGTGACGTTTTTTGTTAGCAGTAATTGATTAATATTGTAAGATATCTTTCGGTAATTCAATTCGAAATATTCTGCGAAAATTATTGATAATTGAAAACGGATGAAATATTTATTCGGCAATGTCTTCTATGCGTTATTGCAAGAACTCCTTGATGAAAACGCATGAAAATAAAAAGTAAAAATAATGCTAAATTGATAGTATTCCTAAATCATGTTGGATACGCGTGTATTTGTGAAATAATAAAAACAATTCAAATGTGTGTATGCAAAAGCTAATTCCAAAAAAATATGCGTAGATTAACAAGTTAAGCTACAGTGAAAGCGTATAATAAAAACGCTTATCTGGATATGTTTTAAAGATAATTAGATGAATTGAACTATTACGAAATCACCCACCTTTGCCATTGCTAAACAAACAAAATTGATCCTGAATTGTCTCAAGTTGTTTCACAAGTATTTGAGGATATTATGCGAAAATTTCAGCCTTTTCGATGAAGGTATTCTGATATATTATGGTATTTTTAAAGATAATTAGATAAATTGAACTATATCTTCAACTATTGTAGAAATCATCCACCTTTGCCATAGATAAATATAATATTTTTCAAACCAAATTGATCCCCAATAAGTTGTTTCACAAGTACTCGAGGATATTCTGTGAAAGAAACAGTCATGAATTGAGTCATTTCGATATATCTGGATAATTTTAAATATAATTACATAAATTGAACTATTTTAGAAATTACCCATTACTAAATGAAATATTTTTTCAATCAAAAGGTTCCTCAATTTTTCCGGAACTTCGGAAGGCCTTCCCTGAACTTTGGTAGGACTTCTCTGAAATTCGTTAGGACTTCCCTGTTGTACGGCAGGTCTTCCCTGAACCTGGAATATTCGAATTGAAGTTTTCATTTCAGTAGTAGAATTATTCTAACTATACATTAACTTGGTGTTTACAAATATGATCAAAAAGTCAATACTTCCCATTTTGCTAATTTGCAATTCAATGCTGCAATCCAGCAATACCGCATTTTGAATTTGGGTATGGTTCGAACGGGTGTGGAGTCACTATCAACGGAAAAGCATTAACTTTCACCTTAATGCATCAAATTTTCCCGAGCAACACCAGGGGTAATCGACTAGTTCCAATATAATCTGAAAAGCTTTATTCTCATTCTTTGAACCAATGTTTGGCCATTAGCAGACAATGTACACAAAAGGGTCGACCTTTCGATTTGAGCTCACACTAGAGCAAAATCAGACCCATTTGTTAGCAAAGCTGCGCATTTATCACGCGGAAAATATCAAAATCGTGACCGCGTGTACGTACGTCTCTCTTATGATGCGATTTCTTCTCCAACGTAATCCACTGATTATATAGGCATCAAAGCTCAACACATTGTAGAATAGTGTGCTTGTATCTAACATTTTCAATGTAACGCAATCACTTCGTGGAGGTTGTCCTGAACAAAAATTTTCCAAACAGTAACGTTTATTCACCGAAATAAATCTGCCGTTTAATTAGGTCTATTCTCCAATTACGATTTAGAGAAAAAAAAAATCATGAGCATCACGATTCTTGGCTCGATTTCGGCTGCTTGTTCCCCAATCCCAATCATGCTTCATTGATTGGAAGAGCGCAAATCCCAAAGCTCGGCGTTTCTTTCCAGTTTCTTCCACTGCACTCGATCTCCGTGTCATCAGATAAAATTTAATTAATCCTTATTACTTTCATGACTGCATCATTAATTAACCAGCCTGGACCTGTAGTAAGCATGCGGTCTGCTGATGCAGTCAGTCAGTCAGTGGGGTGCATCGGAGTGCGGAGAGAGTGCTGAAATCATGCTGCGCACCGCGGAAAAATAATGATAATAACCGTTTCTCTTTATGGATTTATTTTGTCACAATGCTGTGCACTACCAGGCACAAATGTTGCCGATGGAATCGATCTGCAATCATGCCGATCGATGGACGGATTCACTGCCGGCGGGAGTAGTGGAGATCGTGGTTTGATATGAAAATTGGTTTCTTTTTAAGGAAGTGAAATTCAACCCCGAAATGGCCCATTGAAATGAACGTTACTGCATTATGGCGATGATTTCAAGTGTTCGCGATTGGATGCGTGTGCCGTATTGTTAATTTGAATGGAAATAATGGAGAAATTTTGGTGATGGTTAAGTGTAATCTGATATTCGTCTCGTATTAAACATACCAATGAAATGCTTTTTTCAATGCATAAAGTGGACATTTTGCCATCCTTTAGGTGTTTTCCCAATATATAGGTAGTTGGTAGGATAAAATCGAGTCAAAAAACGCGAGACCGCTCCTTGCCCCAGTGGGCTGGGTTCAATCCCAGCACATGAATATAGATTCAGGACCATCGAATTGCATAAATAGTATGAAGGTTACGATTATCATCAACATTTTTCATTACGATCGGTTTTTTGTAAGGATTCACCTCACTGTGCAGTATAGTGACAGTCGACATATCGCTGGTCAAATGTCACCAGTATAGCCAAAAAGTGGAATGAGTTATTTATGCTTGTTAAGGACACTATTGACGGAAAAAAAAACATTGTTTTGGCTCTTTAATTTGTCAATAAAATCATTAATTCACAAATTTTTTGATGAGATAACAAGCATTAAGTTATATGATGAATTTTTGAAACAGGATCTCTTAATAAACAGATTAGCTGTGAGGTTGACGAAAGAAATAGTCATAATTAAGGAGGAGAAAGAAATCGTGTTTGGAGTAACAGAGAGAATGAGGAAGTCAGAGCCCTATATTTTGGAAGTAGTGGAGAAATATAGTGAGATGGAATTTTGTGCGGTAATTACAAGACCTCATTTCAAGCATAGTTCTAATAATCAGGCATTTAAATTAGCGGAAGACAGATACTTGACTAAACCAAAAGAAGAGTATTACAATTTTAGCTTACAATCATCTAAGGAAGTTCTTAAGATTAAAAAGATAGATGGAGATGGGAATTGTCTGTTAAGAGCTTTGTTGGACCAGCTTGGAAGAGTGAAAAACGAATACTATATGTCAGATTACAATGTAGCAAAGCTTCGTTATATTATAGTTAATTACATGAAGATAAACAGGGAACGTTTTGAAGTGTACCTAACAGAATACATGTACATTGAATTGGAAGGAAGTTTTGAAGCGGCGTTGGAGAAGTTGAACCAAAATGGGTATTGGTTAGGACAAGAAGCAAAAGTGGAGGTAGAAATCTAAGTGATAGATCAGAATGGAAATATGTATGTTCGGAGAAGCTCAGAGTGGAAGGAAACAGCTTAGACTATTTTATACAGGAGGAGTAGTCCAAAACCACTATGACAGTATAATTGATAGAACAATCGAAAATGTTTCAACTATAACTCACACTCAGGTTTGTGATTCAGAAGTTATCGATAAGAGAAATCAAAATGATAGAAGTAAGCCTTTAAGTAGGTGTGCAAGGGAATGAATAAAGTAAGAGAACCAGCAATTTTCAAACAAAAGCATGAAAGAAATCGAAATAATTCTGAATATTCGGTTGAAATCAAACTAGTTGAAAGAAGCATAGGAATAAAAACTGGTAGTTGGAATGTAAGAGGGTGCAAAACATTAACCAAAAGGACCGAAATTGACGGTACGTTAGATGCATATGGAGTAGATGTAGCAGTATTTCAGGAAGCAAATACCCTAGGGAATCAAATACACACAGCGAATTTCACTTGGATGGTGGAAGGCAATCATATTAATAAGACAAGAGGACTAGCAATTTTTATTAGGAAAGGATCAGGAATAAAAGTTGTTCATATTAAAGAAAGAAAAAGAGGCATTATGTGGTGTAAGCTTCTAATAACTGGAATTAATTTAATATTAATAAATTTTCATGCACCTAATGTTAGACAAAATACATTTTTATCTAATCAAAAGACAAACATAGAAAGAACTTGTTGATCATGTGTGATTTTAATGCACAACTAGGAACAACAGACATGAGTAGTGAGGACCATCAATATATGGTAAATATGATCGGTCATGAAAATGGAGAACTGCTCAAATTATTCTTGCATACATCAAAAATTAAAAACGTTTCATCCAAAATAGGGAAGGATATAAAAGTAACTTGGAAATGTAAAGACAAACAAATTCAAATATATCATATTAAGATTAAATTTATTAAAGGATATTGGACGCAGATCAAACCGAACCATAAACTGATTCAAGTTGGTATTTTACTTAAAAATGTAGAAATTCAAGCATCGAAAGCAGAGGAATCATCTGTATAGAATTGTTTAAGGATCCAAGTATTAAAAAGAGATATCAGGAAACAAATAAAATCAACACACAAACAAATATTCGGTAGATCAAAGATACTCAAAACTAGTTAAAAAGATTAAAATAGCCGCTTCTAGCATATAAAGAGTAAGTAAAATCCCAAGTACACCAAAGCGGAGAAAAGCTTTTAATAATTTAAGAGATGCTTTGAGATTTTCCAAGAAACATCGTGACATGCAGAACTATAAATACAATTAGGTAATCATAAACAATAGTTAGCTCAAGCTGTAAATGACCATAAGGAAGAAGAAATTATGATATTCTTTAGACAATTAAACGGTTTTGACGTAGGAATGCGAATAAGAAAAACATACAGTTATCTAAAAAACTTCATAAAACAGAAGAACAACAAAGCGTCAAAAATTAGTACACGAGTATGGGATAATATTTTGAAGGATTGTCAAGGGCCAGAAACAGATTTTCGTAATGAACACGATTACGTTCCGTTACCAAACCGTCCTACCTTAGATGAAATTAGATTTATAATCAATAGTTCTTTTAATGGATAACGCCAGGGCCAGACCGCGTTTATTTAGAATATCTTAAAAATGCAGATCAGAGCACGATAGAAGAGCTAGTTGAAATTATGAAGTTGGTAAATGTAGAAAACATAATGCCAATCGACGCAAATTCCCATTCCAAAAAAGGCAGGAGTTTCAGAAGCCGATCGTTTTCGTAGAATATCTCTTTGTAGTGTGCCTTATAAAGTATATGCTAAATGGATAGGTAACAAACTTCGAAAATTCACATGAGATGCAGGGTTCCATCAAACAGCATTTACAAAGGGTAGATCAACAGATGATCATATATTCATTGCTAGGTGAGACATGGAAAAATATTGGAATGCAGGAAAAGATCTAATTGTTTTAGCGTTGGATATCAGTAAGGCATTTGATACAGTAAATGTGAAGAGTTTAAGTGAAGTTTTGTTAATTTAAATGTTCCATCTAGACTAGTTGACAGGGTGTTATTATGTGTTAAGGATGAATTCACTAGAGTTTTATGGCAAAACCAATTTTCTAAAGAGTTCAAAAGAGGTAAGGGAATTAAACAAGGATGTCCCCTGTGACCTCAATTTTTCAATTATTTAATACAAGATGTTCTTAGATTGCTTAAAACTGCCGATAATTTTAGCATTTTCGATGACATATTAATAATAGCAAGAAGTATAAATGAGTAAGAGAATATTCTTAAAGTCTTATAAGAGGGGCTATCCAAAGTAGGTCTTAAAATCAAAAGGGAGAAAAGTCAAATTTTAGTTTGATACCCAAATGACATAGCAGTACAGCCAAACGAATTAATGCTTCATGGAACTGCTTTCAAAACTAGTGAATATATTAAGTATTTAGCAACCCTAAACAGAAAATTAACCAATAGGCATAGATCTATAAACGGTTTGAAAACTTCAATATTAGTAGTAGATTTTTACACAAGATTTCATCCGAGTTGGGAATTAGGGAATTGAAGCGATTTGGACGGGGAGAGTGGGAATGCCAACTCCCTGTTGATAACATTTCGTGGATAAAGGGCGGGCTCTTCTCCCCACTCATTGGGGCATCTTCCTGTTTGGGGGCTTGTCTTTTTGCCCAATTGGCTGATCAAGTTGCTGGAAGGAGATTCTTTATTGTTCCGTAGATGCGTATAGGCGACTTTGCCTATCGATCTACCATATCCGTTTTTGGCCCTTCAGACAGCGACATGTTGAGGACAATCAGAGGTTATTAAGCTTGATCAAGACAAACAGAGAAGAGAGCACACTGCTGTCGGACTTAGTTTCCGTGCTACAATGGGTGGTAAACCACTATCATCATCATTTAATTTGTCACTCAAATCAGGCGATTTCCATTAGTTTGAGAGAAATCATTTTTAATTCTAATATCGGCCAGATATTAAAATTATAGAGAAATTGCAATTAGCTTATGCATTCATAAAATGTTTGAAGCAATTGTTAATCATCAAATATTCGGCCAGGTTAAACATAGCTTTTCAAATAATCAACATGGTTTTTGAAAATTGGAAATTTTTCTACATAAGCAGTGGATAAAGGCAGGCTGCCTTCCATTCCTTTTGTCTAAACAACATTGTGTATGGAATTATGAGATCATAAGATAATATGATGATATCTTGTATGTGTAAGTAACAAGAAAAGAGTGTTAAGGTTGTGTTTGAAGCATAAAACCTACAAATTTAGCTTTGACAGAGCAATTGTCTGATTGGGTCTTTGCGAAGAGTGGGTGAGATGAATGACAAAATCGCTTATTGCGACTATCATGCAGCAAAATTGGCAGTTATTATATGTCAAACACAAACTTCACAATCTTTTCCTGTTGCACAACAAAATATTATCATAACATCTTAATTAAAGGGTGGAACGGTATAAACTTCGTCTACTCAAATTTGGCGTTTTTTTTTCAAATCGTGCATTTAAAAACTACAAGGGACAGCCCTATTAGGGTTGTACCGAAGACAACAAATCAAGAAGACTGGCAACTTTGCCGAAACCCAAGCAACAGATACAGTAGCGCTGCGCTTGAGTGAAGGTGGAAGCGACGCATAGAAAAATGAGTAAATACACAAACCCTTCGTCTGAGGATGTAATCTTTGCTATCAAATTCGTTCGAAGCATTTACCTTTGAGCGGCAGATGACGCGATTGTACCTATCTCATAGCGTTCGTATGAGAAAATGGAAGAGTTGCCAGTCTTCTTGATTTGTTGTCTTCGCTTGTACGCAATTGTGACGTAGGACTACGAGGTATTATATGGTAAATGTTATTTGTTAACTGCAGCAGGAGCTTGTGTTTTGTGTAGGAATAGGAATTTTAGCGGAGCTCTCTCTGTTTATACTCTTTAGTATGACTATGATTGCCCTGAAGAGAATCTTTTGATATGAATTTTAGTTGGAACATGTTCAGAAATTTAACTCTTTTGAAAAATCTTGGTGGCCCTGAAAAGGGCCGTTGGTAGTACGGGATTAAAGCCTTTGGAAGATGATGATTTAGGCAGCTGGATCAGCAAATCGGACAGGACAATCCCATATTCTTCGGTTCAATGATTGGGCACTCGCAAGAGTCTCGGCTGGAGGTGGCTGCGACGGGTTGGAAGGACGCAGTGAACGATACCTCAACGACGAATCGGCACTTGGAAGAGTCTCGGCACGGCTACTGTTGGACACGGGTTGACCGGGTGGTTGGAAAGGCGCAGCGAAGGATACCTCAACTTTGCTACGCGAAATGGGCACTCAGAAGAGTCTCGGCCCGGTTGCTTCAGGATAAGAAGCTTGGTTGCTACCGTTTTGCTGGTTCCTTTTGCTGATCGTCGCGATGGTTATACTTCCACACAGGGGTAGTTGCTTTGTTGGCTATGTGACTAGATGAGTGAAAATGAAAAATACATCAGAGATTTTCGAAAATGTCGTTGAGGTTTAGTGTTTTCCTATGGTTACTTGATAATTAAATAAAAATAATTGCAGAAAGTAGGGCACGGCTTATTGGTTGTGAAGGTGCTACGACTAATGGGCACTTGGAAGAGTCTCGGCCCGGCTGCTGCTGGACACGGGTGCTTCGTAGAGTGCACTTGCTTTCAATTTTGGTTACAAGACTACAACTCTGGAGGACATTTTGTGTGAGGTCGTTGGGGGCGTGTGGTTCTGATTATGGCGATGAGCGTGCAAAATGTTACGCAATTACGTCTTCCCTATTTGCACGCGCCCGAAGATTGGAGGCGAATGCCACTTCGATTTTTTTTTTTGTTTATTAATTTATTTGATAAGGCTCAACCGAATTAACTTTACATAACCGAGGATTCTTGTTCACTATATACAATACATCTTAAAACTATAGTCAAAAGGTACAACACAATAAACATTTTATCTTCCGCTATCCAATAAGCCTCCTCCACCAGAACGGGAGCCGCTTCCAGTGGTTTCATTGTATGGCAGATTCGCCAACGAAGGACAGAACCCTTCCATTGCAGCAATGGACGCAAAACGTGGTCATCACTCACACACTTATCACGAAACGGTTGCTTTCCAAAGTCGACGACGCATCGACTAAAAGAACTGCTGATGAAGAACAATGAGGAAAATCACACAATGGCTACTACCGAGTAAACAAACGATCGCGTGACACACATTGAGAGTGGTCTGCTTATGTCGACAGTCGAGTAAACACTGCCACTTCGGCTTGTTTCGGCTACTAACGATGACAGTGATGCCAGTGTTGGGAAAGCAGCCATGCTACATCGACATGTTTCGGCTAGAAACGATTCTCTGATGACTGTGTTGGGGAAGCAGCATATGCAAGTACGTAATTAGTGGATTTGTTAGTTATTTCGACGCTCAGTGTTCAAAGTTATCTGCAAACTTTCTACCTTGTTCGACTCTTATTCCTCCTTGATCCTTGTTTGGACCCTACCCGAGGTAAACCCGCTTGGATATCGAATTGGAAATTCCTCTTCGATCCTTCAGAGAAACGTTTTAATGCCGCCATTAAGCCATAACGAAAATGAAAAGGGTAATCTCTTGCTCCCCCTTGTGATGAAATTGATTTGAGCAATCAATTTGATATGCTCACGGATGATCCACTAGACTGATGCAAAATTAAAATTTTCGCTCTACAGTGCTCAAACGGTTTCAAATAGGGCCTTGATTATCCTCCCAAAATTTGAACTCATTTAGTAAGAACCTGACTTGGCACAAACCATTTGAAGATTATATGGAAATTACTATTGGGAAATCATAACTTCGGTTCATATCTATCTCAAAATTCACCAGTTCACTCTACTTTAGAAAATGATAACTGCGCTTGTTGAAAATTTTCTCAGCTACAAGTTTGTTGAAGACTACTTCCCAACAAACAATTTTAGCTGCAGCTTAGCTTATACAGGCAAAAATTAGCTGCATAAGGCAAGTTTTGGCTGTATAAGCTAATCTGCAGCTAAAATTGTTTGTTGGGTTTTCGATTTAATGTAAGGAACACAAATTATTAATGATTCAAGTTACTGATGTCTTATGATTATGCTCAATTAACTGTTCAGCAGGCAACATTGGTGTTTATAGCGCATAGAATAGAGTACAAAAATCATGGCTACTATGTCACACTGCAGAATACAGTTGCATAAACTTGCCATAAGAGTATCAATCTCTTAAACAATTAATAACTATTTAATTTGACGTTTGGCTGAAAAACGATTTTCTGCAAAGTTGTATAGCTGATAAAAATTCCCATCAGAATAGCATCAGAATTTAAATTGTTGACAGTACAATATGGGAAAAGGCTAGAAGACAATGAGCAAAAAGTTTGGTTTTCCCATAGTAATTTCCATATAAACTTCAAATGGTTTGTGCCAAGTCAGCTTCTTATCAAATGAGTTTAAACTTTCGGAGGCTAATCAGGACCCGATTTTAAACTGTGTGAACACTGTGGAGCGAAAATTTCAAATTTGGCATCAGTCTAGTCCAGGAAAAAATCCAATAAACTTTCCCGGCTTAATGCTAAGAAGGAAAAGGTCCCCTCAAATGTAATAACCACCACCACTTAGATGCTGCTTGGAGAAACATCCATCGTCCACATTGCAAAAATTGGGCGACTTCAGTGGGCTGGGCACGTCGTAACAATGCCGGACGACGATCTAGAGAAAATGGTTCTACTATTCAAACTGGAGTTAAATTTGCTAAAAATATCGTCATGACTTTATAATTCAATGGATTTCAAATCATTAAATATTTTGAATTGGATGGCTAGATATCTTAAAGATAATAAAAACAAACTATTTAACTTTTTGAGAGTTCATAACATGCACATCGCCGTTATAACTGAAATGTTCCTTAAACCTGATCATAAGTTTAAAAGGGGTGCATATTATTTTATTTATCGAAATGATCGTCTTGGTGGAGCTGGTGGTGCCGTTGCCATCATTGTTCATAGACGTATCAAACATTAAATTCTTTCTTCATTTGAAACCAAAGTTTTTGAAATTTTGGGATTTTCTGTTGAAACAAAATTTAGACTACTAACATGCCTGGCTGCCTATTTTCCATTCCAATGCGTAGGCCAGCAAAAGAATGTTCTCAAGGGTGACCTTCAGAAACTTACCTGTCATAGGTCTAAATTCTTCATTATTGGTGATTTTAATGCAAAACATCGCTCATGGAATAATGCCCAAATCAATTCCAATGATAATGTTCTGTTTGATGATTGTTCTGCAGGTTATTACACTATTCAATATCCAAACAGCCCAACATGCTTTTCTTCAGCAAAAAATCCCTCAACTATTGATTTGGTCTTAACTGATTCATGTCAACTTAGCGATCATATAGCGATTGGTGCATACCATACCTCAGTCCACAGGGTGAAGATAAGATTAGTCAATCAAATCGAACTAAGGCGCAAATATTCAGCTTTGATTGGTCTAAATCTCGCTAATAAAACAATTAAATAAAAGCTTCGATTGGCTGATGTTGGAAGAACAATGAAAGGTACGAAGTCGACATTTAGAGATTTGAAAGTGCTGATAAAAATCATTTCTTCTACACTCAACTTAGCTGAAAATGAAGACAACCTTAACATATATACCAACTACCTGTATGAATTTGAATTTTGGCATATCAACATTCTTTTGATAAAGGCAACCTCTGAGCATCAAAGTCAACATTTGTGTTTGTCCATTCGTTGCTGGAAGCGGTGGGTTGAAGCACTACTCCTTGCGTCCGATGGTAAATGATAAAAATAGACACTGATACTGAACTTCAAAACTGATTTATATGCATAGGACACTGTATCATACAATTTCATCACTACTACTTTAAAAAAATAGGTAGATATATCTCGCTTTGGAGTTGAGTTTTGGGTCATAATGATCTCAATACGTTGATAAGATTAAGGTGAACGATGCAACCGGCAGAAAATTGCAGCAGAGGCAAACGCAAGGACTCATGGCGGTGAAGCTCCAACAAGGAGAAGAACAAAGTTTATAGAAATCTCAAGGTGAAAGCAACCAATCACACAGTATGTAAATCTTTCATGTTGGCCCAGATGTTGGCCATATGTACTACTGGAGGTGTGCAGGATACGTGAGTGAGCTAATCAATTCGATTTAAATCTTATTAAATATAACAAATTATTTTTATCAATAGAACTATATGACTGTCGTTTTATTATTCTGCTTTCATGGCTAGCAGCATTTTCACATGAAACACTATTGCATTTGACACAGTCAACCTTAATATGCCTAATCCATACAATAATTTTAGACAATTTATTTTTGCTATATGACTGCTTAATTGCTTCATTTCACAATTGTCCCACACCCAAGTAAAGATTCAATCATGTTTGTCAAAGCACTTCTGTTGGGCAGTGGTACACTTTCAGTTTCAACCCGCAATCAATTAGTTTCCACAACCAGACACGGGAAAAAAGAAGTAGTCACCCAACAGCAACCCAATAGCAGCGAGACGTTTAGTTGGATTGATGTAATTTTTCTTTCACTCACTCTCAAATTAATTAGCTCTCCCTTTAAAAGAGATATATAAAGGGTGTCCACGATGAAATTGCCACACACAAAATTGATTCGCAAAATTCGAGTTTTCATCCGATTGCCATCAAATTTTCAGGGATTGAGAAATAACTATTAAACTTCATTTTACCATTTTACTCGTATTTTATTTACAGTCCATACGCAAATGCCCGCACCTTGGCCTTGACCCCGGCCATAAGATTCTGCACAACCTGTGAATCAACCGTTTTTTGCATATAAACCCATACTTTCTTCAGCTCCTCGACTGTCTTCACTACCTTAGGTCGTTTAAGAAGGTGCTGCTTCATAATCGCCCAGTACTTCTCGATGGGGCGGAGCTCCGGAGTGTTGGGAGGGTTGAACATTTTCGGCACGAAATTGACCTTATTGTCCGCATACCACTTCAGCACGTCCTTGGAGTAGTGGCATGAGGCCAAATCCGGCCAGAAGATTGTTGGGACGTTGTGGGCCTTCAGGAGAGGAAGCAGCCGCTTCTGGAGGCACTATTTTATGTACACCTGTCCGTTCATCGTGTCCTGGGTCACGAAAGGTGCACTCCGCTTCCCGCACGTGCAGATGGCTTGCCAAACCAGGAATTTCTTCGCAAATTTGGACATCTTCTGAGTGCGGACATGCTCCGGAACGCTGAACTTATCCTTGGCCGTGAAAAACAGGTTGCCGGGGATCTGTTTGAAGTCGGCCTTCACATATGTTTCGTCGTCCATGATGCAGCATTCAACTTTCGTCAGCATGTTGAGGTACAACTTCCTGGCACGGGTTTTGGCGGACTTGTTCTGCTTCTCGTCGCGATTAGGGGCCTTTTGTACCTTGAACGTTCGAAGCCCAGCCTTAGTTTTGGCCTTCTGGACAAAACTTCGGCTTAGGTGCAGCTTCTTAGCCACATCCCTAACGGAGGCGTTCGGATTTCGGTTGAAGACCCCAACTACGCGGTTGTGATTTTTGGTGTTGTACGGAATACTTTTTTCTTCACTTCTGCGCTTCCGATCGGTGGTCAACCGTTCCTCGAACCGCTTAATCACTCGCGACACCGTGGAATTCGCGATTCCCAACGTTTTAGCGATGGAACGATGCGAGAGATCCTTGTTCTCGTGATGAATGCGCAAGATTTTATCACGCACGAGCTGTTCTTTCGACTCCATTTCCGCGAGTTTTGATCACAGGACTTTAAAACTTGCAGGATGTAAATAATGCACTATGAACTAAATCCACCCAAATTTTTATTAAATTCTATCCAACGGTTAAAAAGTTAGAGCAATTTCATAGTGTGGCAATTTCATCGTGGACACCCTTTACTATTACTATGCCATGCCTACACCTTCTTTACCTTCAATGAGTAGCAGGTTCAGCCCTCCGGGTAGTCACAGTAGTCGCAGGTTGGCGTGACTAAATCAGATCAGAGCAATCGCGGTTTGGCTGTGCCATTTTGTCGTCCAAAGCAAAGAGCTCCCTCCGTCACCGCCTGCTGCCTGTTTTTTTTTTCTTCTCTTTTATGTAACAATCTCTCTTCATATCATAAACTGTCCTTCCCAACTCGCAGCAGAGTATTGTGTCCTTTCCGGGCAGTGTCAGTTATGTTGTTCTAGCCATAAATACTAATTATATCGCGTTATAACGCGTCTTGGTCTCTCACGTCGCGTGTAACGAAAAGAAAAACGGGCACTGCATGTTGGTAGGCAGGTATCTGGGCGGTTGGTGACTAGCACTCATTGGGAAGCACTATTGCTAGTCTGGTACGAACCACACGAAGCTCAAGTGTTATGGTGTGGCTCGCTTAAAGCGCAGGCTCTCGGAGTGACCAAATGTGGGTGATAATTATCGCTGACGCACTTGGGTGGTACCTTTGCTATAGAGGTATCCCAAGGGGATAGTAAAGATATAGATGCGTGAGGTTTTTGCTTTGCCGAGAGGTGCATGCACACGAAATGGAAAGTTTTTGTATGATACAGAAGATAAGGGTCTAGAATTCCTCAAAAAAGAGTATTACGTGGTTGAATACAATTTTTTTTCTCATCGCTCGCGGACTTATTTGTAGGTCCATATTAGAGCCTAATATAAGAGTCCGATTAATCATATTTAAATTTGACCGTGGAGTGAAACACTAAAATATTGTCACGTGGCTTACGAGTTTGATTTATTTTATGTGTGTCCAGTTTTTGTCACATAATAAGTTGGAAAATTAACTGATCCCCCCTAATTTATAAAATCTTCAAATAAATTTGATCTTCTTCTGGTTTTCTAGCAATCCACAAATAAAGTCAAAGTCGATATATGTTTGTATCCTACCTCCATATTCTCCAGTAACTGTAAATTGGTGAATATGTAGTGAAAGAAATACTTCTTCGAGAATAATGCATTAATGAAGACGAAGTAGGCCTTGATTATTTGAATCGATCGTCACTATCAAAAAATAATATAAGTCATTATTAGACCGGAATCCACTCGATGTTCATTTGTCAACTTGCTACTTCCAACTTAGTTTTCCCATTTTTGGGCTGGTTCAGTTTTGACCGATCTTGGTGGATCCTACCTAAATTTGGGCCATTTTGAAATAGCGTGTAAAAAAGATCAACTTCTACTATAAACTGCACAACAACAAACTTATTTGAATCGCAGAGCAAGCCTAGAGCAAATGACTCGACAAATTGGCACTTACCCGTACTTGACTTACCGCAGGGGGAACGACACTCATTCAGATGCATTTTATTTTACCATGCTTGCCTGTAAAAATAATGTAATTGAAGAGTTTTTTTTGAGTGTGTCGTTATGACGAAAATAAAGAAAGGATAAAAAAATACATGGGATTCCTGATAGGATTGCATTGGATGCGAAAGTGCTTTAAATTGTCATGGGGATGAGTGTAACTGAAATGAAACACTACGAAAGAAAAACATCGAAGTAGCCATTGTAGTCAATGCTCAGTGAAAAAATAATCTCATTTGTTTTTTATCGGATTTGAATTCATGGGTGTTATTAGTATAAATTGGTTCAAATTAGTACAAATGATTAGTGATAATGGTAAGTAAAAAATTAAATTAGAATCTTATTATGCGGTGAAGAGCTCGGAAAAAAGCATTAATCACCAGAAAAAAATGTCCGGTCGGTCGCAACGTTCAGTTGACTATGATACTACCATTGTTGGCTGGAGCATCACCGTTTTGTGTCAATTATTATTGCACAGATAATCGATTTAACACCAAGGACGCCACAAAAAATTTAATTATACCCATGACATTTTCCAAGAAGAAAAAAATCAAATTGTCTGTATGGCAACTGATAGCGATACCCGATTTATTCGATTTATTTAATTAAAATTAGTTTTCTTCATTTATTTTAGGTACTCACTATTTTTCATACGAGCGTGGCGAAATTGAAGCATGGTGAAATTGGTCAACGAACTCAAATTCACCATGCAAGGATTTGAAGCAAGACTAAATAAAATCCAGGCAAGGAGAGATATCATGCATCGGAACCAAAACTCCTTGGTATTCCCAAGATTAAAAGATCTATCTTCGGCCGATATGTCATGCTTACTCAGCAATGAGGATATAAAATTTTTCCTATATATAACTTGGTTTTTTTGTTATTTTAAATTTGATAAAGACTGTACATATTTTGTTTAATATCATAAAGATGACGACCCTACAAATCGAACACTTTCTTTTATTTATTCAACTTCTTATACTTTCCTTCAATCAACTGATCTACATAATACATATTTATTATTTTTGTACTTCATCAATAATATGGAGATTCAACATAAGTTTTAGATTTAACCGTGGTTTGTATACATATATATACATATATTTTTCTTTTCTTTTTGTTTTTTATGTTAAAGGGTGATACGGTCAAAATTTGGTCAATATCAACTTGACGTATTTCTTTCAATTTTGCATTTAAAAAACCTGAACACCCCTCATTTTGAAGGTGTGTGTGTGTAGAATGTTGCTCCTATTTTGATTTTGGAATTTACTCTTCAGTTGTCAAAATGTCGTCCAAGCAAGAAGAGCAGCGTATCAAAATTTTGCTCGCGCATCGCGAAAATCCGAGCTACTCGCACGCAAAGTTGGCAAAATCGCTAAAAGTTGCCAAATCAACCGTTACAAATGTAATTAAAGTGTTTGGGGAACGTTTGTCGACAGCCAGGAAGTCTGGATCGGGGGGAAATCGAAAACCGGAAGCCGCTGAGACGACAAAGAGAGTTGCCGGTAGTTTCAAGCGAAACCCTAACCTCTCTCTCCGAGATGCCGCAAATAAGCTGGGTGTATCGTCTACAACCGTGCAGAAGGTAGTGACTCCAAATCACGATGATAAACAAAATACGACGGCCAAAGCGCGATCCCGGAGGCTGTACACGACGATGCTGACGAAGTTTGACTGCGTGGTAATGGACGACGAAACCTACGTCAAAGCCGACTACAAGCAGCTTCCGGGACAGGAGTTTTATACGGCAAAAGGAAGGGGAAAGGTAGCAGATGTTTTCAAGCACATGAAACTGTCAAAGTTCGCAAAGAAATATCTGGTTTGGCAAGCCATCTGTACCTGTGGCTTGAAAAGCAGCATTTTCATAGCTTCCGGGACTGTCAACCAAGAAATTTACGTGAAAGAGTGTTTGAATAAACGTCTGCTGCCTTTCCTGAAGAAACACGGTTGTTCCGTACTGTTTTGGCCGGATTTGGCATCTTGCCATTACGGTAAAAAGGTCATGGAGTGGTACGCCGCCAACAACGTGTAGGTGGTTCCTAAGGACAAGAACCCTCCCAACACGCCAGAGCTCCGCCCAATTGAGAAATACTGGGCTATTGTCAAGCGGAACCTAAAGAAGACCAAAAAAACTGCTAAGGGCGAGCAGCAGTTCAAGGCAAACTGGCTTTCTGCGGCGAAGAAGGTGGACAAGGTGGCTGTACAAAATCTGATGGCAGGGGTCAAGCGTAAGGCCCGGCAATTCGGATTTGGAAAAGCGGAAGCCTAACTGAATATTTTTCCTGAATTTTATACTAATTGAACTTGAAAAAGAAATTTAATTTGATTTTTTAAATAAACGATTTCACCGATTTACACGCGTTTTCCCTTGACCAAATTTTGACCGTATCACCCTTTATGTATTATAGTTATTTGTTCCGTTCTTTTTTATTCTCGCACAGAAACTGCATCACCCGGTGGGTAACATCCTTCACCATAAGCTCTTCCTTCTCCGAACCCTTAATCGGCACCAGCAACGAATACAACTTGGGGCGAGTGGAACTTGAATTCCTTTTCCACCTACTTGACGTAGAGGGTTTCATTGTCAGGTGAGGCTTGTGGTTTGAGTCCGTCTCCTCTATGACGCGCTTGATGTATTTGCAACCGCGACCAATTTTAGATGACTGATCCGTCATCTATTTTAATGTAACCTCCCCCGGGAATCCAATCGAGAAATTACTTCATCCTTGGCCTCCAGCATAGCTCGCATTTAGCCGATTTTTAACCGCTCGGCCAACTGATGTACGTGGTGGTTACCTTCGTACTAAAGGGTGATACGGTCAAAATTTGGTCAAGGGAAAACGCGTGTAAATCGGTGAAATCGTTTATTTAAAAAATCAAATTAAATTTTTTTTTCAAGTTCAATTAGTATAAAATTCAGGAAAAATATTCAGTTAGGCTTCCGCTTTTCCAAATCCGAATTGCCGGGCCTTACGCTTGATCCCTGCCATCAGATTTTGTACAGCCACCTTGTCCACCTTCTTCGCCGCAGAAAGCCAGTTTGCCTTGAACTGCTGCTCGCCCTTAGCAGTTTTTTTGGTCTTCTTTAGGTTCCGCTTGACAATAGCCCAGTATTTCTCAATTGGGCGGAGCTCTGGCGTGTTGGGAGGGTTCTTGTCCTTGGGAACCACCTGCACGTTGTTGGCGGCGTACCACTCCATGGCCTTTTTACCGTAATGGCAAGATGCAAAATCCGGCCAAAACAGTACGGAACAACCGTGTTTCTTCAGGAAAGGCAGCAGACGTTTATTCAAACACTCTTTCACGTAAATTTCTTGGTTGACAGTCCCGGGAGCTATGAAAATGCTGCTTTTCAAGCCACAGGTACAGATGGCTTGCCAAACCAGATATTTCTTTGCGAACTTTGACAGTTTCATGTGCTAGAAAACATCTGCTACCTTTCCCCTTCCTTTTGCCGTATAAAACTCCTGTCCCGGAAGCTGCTTGTAGTCGGCTTTGACGTAGGTTTCGTCGTCCATTACCACGCAGTCAAACTTCGTCAGCATCGTCGTGTACAGCCTCCGGGATCGCGCTTTGGCCGTCGTATTTTGTTTATCATCGCGATTTGGAGTCACTACCTTCTTGTAAGTCGATAGTCCGGCTCGTTTTTTGGCTCGATGCACGGTTGTAGACGATACACCCAGCTTATTTACGGCATCTCGGAGAGAGAGGTTAGGGTTTCGCTTGAAACTACCGGCAACTCTCTTTGTCGTCTCAGCGGCTTCCGGTTTTCGATTTCCCCCCGATCCAGACTTCCTGGCTGTCGATAAACGTTCCCCAAACACTTTAATTACATTTGTAACGGTTGATTTGGCAACTTTTAGCGATTTTGCCAACTTTGCGTGCGAGTAGCTCGGATTTTCGCGATGCGCGAGCAAAATTTTGATACGCTGCTCTTCTTGCTTGGACGGCATTTTGACAACTGAAGAGTGAATTCCAAAATCAAAATAGGAGCAACATTCTACACACACACACCTTCAAAATGAGGGGTGTTCAGGTTTTTTAAATGCAAAATTGAAAGAAATACGTCAAGTTGATATTGACCAAATTTTGACCGTATCACCCTTTATTCATTCCTTCACGTTTCAACTTTGATAATTTCCACCAGCTCCGCCAGGACAATCGCCACCTTGAACGACTAAACGCAAATCAAGTTTTTTTAACACCATAAATGTCTCATGAAAGTCATCTTCTAAAGACTTTTAAAACTTTAAGACGAATGTTTTATAGCGAAATTTGTTGTCTGTATCTTTTCTAATAAAAAAGATATATCCAAATATAGTAAAAAATATGAATAAATTCAAATTGATTTTATACGAGTTTAAAAAATAACATACCTCCAATTTCTTCACATTATTAAGAAAAACATACGCCCTTTCAAATGCCGTTAAAAAATTTTTTTTTTGTTTGTCCCAACCAGAGATATTAACATTTGAAAAGTGCATATTTTTAGTATAAAACTTCAATAACCCGTGATCGGTGAAAGATATTGACAAGCTTTGTGCAGTAAAATTTGCGCCATCGTAAGATGTAAAAGTTATTTGAAAACACCTTTGCTGAGAAATTTGAAATAAGAAACCTAGAGTAAAACAACTGTTTTTTAGAGCCACTCTAACTCAATTCAAGAAAATAGCTCTAAATTGGCCAATTTAAGAGATACAAAAAAGTTGTTTTCAACAAAGTTGCTTGAAATTAGCTCAGCTATAACTTTGCCCAGGAATGTATACCTTAATTTATTCAAACAAAAAAAATTAGGTTTTTGATTTTAATGATAATAAGAACCACCCTAGAACTCATTGTCATAAAAATGAGGGCCTAACTATAAGGAACAACTTTGTTGAAGAGACTTTAAGACTAAAGTTTCAATTTCAGGCCCAAAACATATAATTCCACCTAAATCTGCATTCTGGACCACTGTGCACTTACGCGAAATCTACAGAGGGCATAAAAATCTCTTTCTAGCAATCAAGATCGTATACTTAGCCATGGATCAAGCCCTCGCCCATGAGCAAAGAAAAAAGTGGATTTCGTGGAGAAAGCCAGTTCTTCCTACTTCCACGAACAGTAGTGACGCCTGGCGGTAGCGGGCAACCTTTTTACACGGAAAATATGTATAATGTTCGTTAGTTTTAAACAAACTAACTTGTATAATTAAGTTGTTTAAACTTTTAAACAGAGTTGCCATAGCTTATTTCGATCGAATCGAATATCGATATTATTACTACAACAAATCGGCAAAACCGATAAGCGAAATATTCATTACTATTAAGTAATACTTTCCACCATCAAATTTGACTGATGCACACTGGGCCAGAAATGCAAACTAGCGGAGTAAAATGAATAACTCCGAAACAAAGCACTTTCGCGACATGGTGTCTTCGGCAAAGTTTCTCATTATAATAAGGACCATCTATTGACATTAACAAATAGTTCAAAACTCTTCCACAAAGTTGTTTATCGTGACAAACTAAACAACTCGTTTGAAGGGATCAAATTTCCTGCCTACTAGTTCTGAGTTATATGGAGTTGAAGAAAAAAATGGCGAAAATATTTGTTTTTCTTACAACCATATAATGTTATATTTTTCTCTTATGCAAATGCATTATATAAAGAACTTTTGTGAAAAAAAAACTGCTTTTTTCAAATTTTAAAGATATAGTTGAAAAAAACGAAGAAAAAAACAGCAACTTTTGACGTAGGACTACGTCTTTAATTTTTATACTGAGGTACACTTTGTGAAAACCGAAAATGAAACATGAAACAGTCCGATGGTACGAGCAGATGCGATGATATTACCGCGACGAACGCCAGCGACATCGGTGATTTCAGCGACGCCGTCGAAACCGAGAATTCTGCCGGCCCGAGTGCGGCGAAAGTCAAGCTTCCTCCACTGACTGTGAAGCAAGTACCACTCAGCACGATGATTGGCGATCTCTCATCGCTGGGCGTTGCAGCTGAGTTTAAGCTCGGCAGAATCGGTACCAAGGTTATGCTTCGAACAAAAGCGGAGTGCGAAGTGGCCGTGAAATATCTGAAGGATTCCAAGGCGGAATTCTTCACGCACGGCATCCCCGGTCAGAAGCCCTTCAAGGTAGTCATCAGGGGTCTACCAAACTTTGACCCCAAGATGGTCGAAGCAGAAATCAACCGGTACAAGCTAGCCCCAATCACTGTTTTCCGAATGACAAGGAGAGACGAAAACGTGAAGACGTACCCGTATTGTCTCTTCCTGGTGCACTTCCAGAACGGGACGGTGACTCTCAATGCGCTGCAAGCCATCCGATCGATCTACTCCATCATCATACGGTGGCAGCCATACCGTAACGCAGTGCCAGCGGTGCCTAAATTTTGGTGCCAACTGTGGTGGTGCTTATCACGGTTTCGACAGACAGTGCTCCAAACGCGACGACTTCAAACGCATTCGAAAACAGGCGGCAACTAACTACCAACTAGGACGCAAGAAGGACAAAGTCCCGGCATTCCGGACGGAGGATTTCCCGCCTCTTCGTGCTCCTCAGCAAAGGCAAGTGAATTCGCGGGTGCATCCCGCTCAAGCAACTTCCGTTGATTCTGCTGGCCAAAGCTCTCCATCCCCCCTGGATTCTGGAGACAACCAACAGCGCAAAACAACAACCCCGATCTGTTCTCAGCGGATGAACTGATGGAAATTTTCTTCAACATGTCCGGTGCTCTTCGTAGGTGCCGTAATAAGCCCGAACAGATCCAAGTGCTTGGTAAGTTCATCATCCAGTATGGCGTCTAAACCGCTAACTATCGTCCCCTGGAATGCTTGCTCTGTAAGAGCAAAAGAGATTGAGCTTGCCGACTTCCTCCGCAAGCACAGCATCGACGTGGGCCTTCTAACCGAGACCCATCTAAAGTCCGGCGACAGCTTCTGGTTGCCTGACCACAATATTATTCGGCTTGATCGCACCAGCTCCAGGGGGGTGGTGTTGCGGTCGTCGTCAAGAAAGGAATAAAATACCACACTCTGTCCCATATCCGCACCTCTATCATCGAGGCCCTTGGTGTGGAGGAGGAGTCATCGACTGGATACGTCCAGTTCATCGCCGTCTACTGCCCTCGACAGTGTGCCACCAACAGTGGACTAGCGGCTAAATTCAAAAAGGACCTGTCCACCATCACCCGTACCGGTTCCCGCTTCGTAGTTGAAGGAGATCTGAATGCTCGCCATGAGGCCTGGCGGAACTACCAGCAGAACCATAACGGTCGTCTGCTGTTCCACCACTCACAGCATGGGCTGTACTCCGTCTGGTTTTCGGATGAACCAACATTTATCTCACCGGCGGGCAACCCATAGACGCTAGACCTGTTCCTGAAAAATATCGGCTTGTCCAAGCCGGTAGCCTTGAACGAAGTCAGCTCCGACCACCAACCGGTGGTGGCTGAACTGGGCTGCAACGTGGCTCCTGCTTCAAGCCTGCGCAAGGACTACCATCGCGTAAACTGGGCCCAGTTAGAACGCGTGGTAGACAGGCACATCATCGACAACCCGCCGCTTGACACCGTGGAGGACATCGACCGAGTGTTGGAAGGACTCCACCAAGCCATAACCGAAGCTGACGAGTTCCTGTAAGGGGTAAGTTTATTGCCATTGATTCCCACACCCAACTTTTGATTCGCCTGAGAAATATTCGTAGACGCCAGTTTCAGAGGACTGGAGATCTGGGCAAAAAACGTGAAATGGACGATCTGAACAGGCAGATTGCTTCCAGAATGGACTCACTCCGAAATGAAAGTTTCAGGCGTGTTGTCCAAAATCTTGACGACCGCTCCAGACTATTCTGGAAGGTAGCCAAGGTCCTTGAAAACTCATCCCAAACCCATTCCACCTCTCAGAGTCGAAAATAATGACGATCGGCTTTTAATCACCCCACAGGAGAAAGCAAATGCGATCGGCGAGCATGTCGCTTCATCGCATTTGCTTGGCTCGAATATCCAAAGTCCGCTCGATGATCAGGTTGCGCAATGCGTTCAAAACCTTGATGCCTCCCCTTGTGTCGTGCCTCCGGCGGATATGATTACAGTACAACAGATTTGCTCAGCGCTGAAATGCACCAAGAACATGAAGGCTTCCGGGTTTGACGGTATATTCAAGTTGATCTTGAAGAGACTCAGCATGAACGTGCAGTCTCTTCTAACCGCTATCTTCAACAGATGCTTGGAACTGCACTACTTTCCAAGCATCTGGAAAGTAGCAAAAATCATACCAATCCGCAACCCTTTCAGCGCTGAGCAAATTGTTCGAGAAACTCATTCTCAATCGTATGCACAAGATTGTCGAGGAAAATAACATTCTCCTACCGGAACAGTTTGGGTTCAGAAAGGGGCACTCCACCAATCACCAGCTAGTACGGGTGATGAATAACATCCGAAGTAACAAAGCTGTATCCAAGTCCACAGCCATGGCCTTGTTAGACGTTGAAAAGGCGTTTGACAATGTTTGGCATGATGGACTTGTGTACAAGCTTTGTAACTTCAACTTTCATTCACATCTGGTTGAAATCACCCGTAACTTCCTCCAGCAAAGGTCGTTTAAGGTATCGTTGAATGGTTGTCTTTCAGACACGTTTTCCATCCCAGCAGGAGTCCCGCAAAGTAGTCTGCTGGGCCCCTTGCTATACAGCATTTACACTTCCGACATTCCTCCCCTCGGTGACGGTTGCGTGTTTTTCCTGTTCGTAGATGATACCGCAATAGCCGTCAAAGGAAGGATGCCCGCTAAATAACGAACAAACTTCAACGATGCCTTGACACCTTTGCTGATTATGCCACCACGTGAAAATTAAAATCAATCCCTCCAAAACACAAGCGATCATGTTCCTCCATCGGCAATCGCCCAAACTGAAACCAGCTCCATCTTGTACTGTAATCATGGATGGCACAAGGGTTGAGTGGTCCGTCGAAGTAACCTATCTCGGGATTTTGTTCGATGAAAAGCTCCTCTTCCGTTCGCATGTAGAGAAAACAGTAATCAAGTGTTCTGCCTTGGTTAGATGTCTGTATCCGCTGATTTGCCGCAGATCCCGCCTCTCAAGGGTGAACAAACTGGCCGTCTACAAACAAATCATAGCACCTGCGATCCTCTACGCAGCTCCGGCGTGGGAATCATGTGCACAGACAGACTCACAGGAACAAAATTCAGGTCGCTCAGAATAGAGTGCTGAGGATGGTTCTTGATCGTCCTTTCGACACTAGAATAACAAATTTACACGAAGAGGCAGGAATTGCCAAAATAGATTCAAGAATTAACTAAATTAAGACTAAATTTGCACAAAAATGTAATTTATCAGAACATGCTTTGATAAGCAATTTGTATATAGTAGGTTAGGTGTATATAGTAGTTGTAGGTTAGTTGTAGTTGTAAATAGTAGTTATAAGTAGTCTCCTTTTTCCAATTCAAATCAAACAAATCCCACCAAGGTGGTTATACTTTAAAAGAGGCCTGATAGGACTAGAAACTGTAAATAATAATTAAAATCTCAAATGTACTAAAGTTGAAAAGACGCATCTGTCACTTGAAAATTCATGCATGTAAACCACACAAACACAAGAAATAAAGATAATTTAGTCGAAAAAAAAAAGTCGCCTTCGCATTAGTTGCGATTTACCCGTTCAACGGTAAACAACCAGGAGGCATTACTGGTCGTAGCAAGGGTGGCAAAGGATTTGATAAAGGAGTCGCCAAGTGTCATCGTGTAATAACATCCAGGGCCTGCCATTGGTCGTCTGGCTCGACGTGGTGCCGTGGTGGTGTCAAGCTCATCTCCGGTGTACGACGAAAACCGAGGTGCCGAGAAAATGTGATCCGTGATGCCGTCACTGAATACGCAGCTGCCTACACGTCATCATCATCTTTCAAAGCCTGTACTACCATCGGCCCTTTTCAGGGCCACCAACATTTTCCAAAAGAGTTAATTTTCTGAACATGTCCCAACTTAAATTCATATCAAATGGTTTTTTCAGGGCAATCATAGTCATACTAAAGAGTATAAACAGAGAGAACCCCGCTCAAATTCCTATTCCTACACTAAACACAAGCTCCTGCTGCAGTTAACAAACATATTTATGATATCATACCACGTAGTCCTACGTCATCATTGCGTACAACCCCATTTGGCTGTCCCTTGTAGTTTTTTGCTATCGATAGAGTGTATGAGGGTTTTTACATGTATTTTATCCAAATTCCCCATACAAAATTCAAACTAAAAGCGCCAGCTCGTGTTACATTCGAATGAGCTGAAATTTTCAGAGAGTGATTTCTTCACCTAATGGCATAAATCCAGGGGTTGATGCTTCCAACGACCAACTTATCATATAATTACCAAAAACAAAACGTAAACAGCAAAAAAAAGTGATATGTTTCAACGTAATGCTAACGTATCAAGAAACTAGATGTTATTGTGAAAAAAAAAATATACGCATATTAACACCAATTCGATGTAACATTATATCGCTATTCGATTTACACAGAAACAAAATGACTATTTTTCATTCCGTCACGTGTATGTAATATTCACATATAAATAACTGTTTGTACAATACGTCGTATATATGTACACCTACCCTACCGGCGATACACACATTCACACAATCAGATACAAATGATACCGATAACAATAAATATATATCAATAGTTTCACTGCCTCTGCCATGGCAGGACGGCAAAGCAGTCGGTGTTGGTTTATTTTATATCCGTAACACAACGTAGGGATCCCGCCCGTGCGCGATCAATAACATAATTATTACTCAGAAACAGCTGCACATAGATCATTCAACAAATAGTTGTGTAATATTGCACTATTATGCGTTATGACAGATTATTACTACGCGATATTAAATCTCGCAACACTACCAGGTTTTTCGCTCTGATAAGGATCGACCTGACGTTTGAGACAACGAACCGCCATTGTTATTCCAGTGCTCGGTCCAGTGCCTCATCATTTGCCCACAATCAAGGGCGTAGCCATGTTTCGAGCTAGGAAGGGCGGGAAATTGGGCCGAATGCCATTTCACCGAACGCCACTTCACCGAAAGCCTTTGTGTTGCTGAGTTTAGGGGGGGGGGGGCAGTTGCCACGTGATCCAACCTAGTTGCTGATACTTCGACGCTCTTATTTTTTTTATTAGTAAACTTCACTGCATTATGTTTAATGTTTAAAAAAACTATTTTTTTTAACATATTACTAAATTGGAATTTGTTTCTATATTCGTAGGACATCCATGACAATTTGCAATTTAGCGGCAACAAACCATCGATTATTGGATGTACGATTTCAAAATTCTATATTCTTAATGTTTAAATGAAAAATAATTAATTTTAAGAACTTGAATGCCTAAGCAGTAGTAGATTGAGTTGTTGTAGTAGTGTAAATCGTTTCTCATGGCTTAACACATAATAAGTATTAACAGCTACTCATCGTAATACCACAGACAAACCGACATAACACATTGAATATTTCTCACTGTAAAACATCGTCACTAAAACATTGCCGCCATATGTTGAGTACACTGTGGTGGGTAGAACACTGAACAAATGGCAGTAGTGTATAAACGTCAAACGCAAGGAAATTGAAACATGCGAGAGTTATGTCTGTTTGTCTGTGGTAATACCTTTTTAACGCGCTTATTGCACGATAATTGTTGTTAGTAGTTTGCAGATAAACTTTATATTTTTCATTTTAGCAATTCGATTGTAGTGATCTAAGCTGACGGACGAGAAATTCATAAGCATTACAAAGTACCGATTGTTAGCCATTTCATGGGAATTCTTAGTAATGATATCTATTTTTCAGGACCAAAGAAGCTTTGATGACCCTACAAAAAATGCACAATGTCGTCGATATAAAGAGGAATACCACAAACTTTATTTAAATCTCTTTAATCTTAACTTTTCATCATTTGATTTCATTGATTAAATATAATTTCTATCACTTACTTTACTTTCAATTGTTTTAGTTTGTTGGAATCATTGAGACAATTTGAAAAGACGTGGAGGAGAAAGCAATGTCAGCAGTTCTTACTCCCGCGGGTTTTTCCCGTTACTACTTTGTAACAATTGAATTTTCATGTGCAAGCTGGCAACAGGAGCGTGCAATAAGCAAAGCAGAGTATCGCAGAAACCCTGAATATAAATTATATCATACTATCCCTGTTTAGGTAAACGAGCAGCATCAGCGGAGGAGCCTATTTACCAGCTATATTACAACGTGTTAGAAAAATAATTCACTGCTAACATCCCCGGCTGGGCGTATCCTATGGCCTACCCGACATACTAACAATATTTTACCCTACCCGTGACATTTATGAGAGGTCGTAGAGTTCTCTGCATCTCTCTTAAGTAAATGTTGGACTAATATTCATTCCCTACCCCCACCAGTTGCAGCAAAGACGTGGCCAGGACAGATCTGAACTGTTGGAAGAAGACACATTCTTCATCTAAGAGGTAGTCATAATCCCAAATCACTTGCTTGCAGTAACGGATAAAAGTGAGCCTTCTTCTTAACATCAGTTTAGAACTCGTACCACCTACGATTTTGTACAACTTCAATTATGCTATGCTATGCTATCCATGACAATTTTCAACTTCCGGATAATCTTCCCTCGATTGTGTTCATTAGTAATTAAATATGTTATAAATAATAGATCTGATATTAAGTAACACATACTCTGCATTTAACAGATCACAGCAACGAAAAACTATTCTACATATGTGCTGAGAAGACGATATTAACATCAGGTTGCACAAACCCCATTCTTGCATTACAGCAACTACTTATTGTGCACTATGTTTATTTCTTGAAATATTCTAAACAACTGTCAAAAACCTTGGAATTCTTTCAAATTTACCTGATTAATCTACAACCGTAAAGGAACACGATCAACTGATACTATTGTTGGAAAACAGCAGCGCATGGTTGCAACATTAATTTCTAAACCTACAAAACTGACTGAAAATGATAACTAGATAGTATGTTCTTCCACAAATCAAAAGATGAAAATGTTAAATTTTTAAATGCATTGATTCAAGCATCAGAGAGAAAAACATCCAAATATCGATCACAGAAGACGGTTGCTATAAGCAGAGCAAAACATCGTATTCTAAGCATCGTTTTAGCAGTTTTAGTATAATAAGAGCTCACTGTGCTATTTCAAATCTATGTAGAAAACTACAACCCCAATGGTGACGTAGGACTACGTGCAGCAGGAGCTTGTGTTTTGTGTAGGAATAGGAATTTGAGCGGGGTTCTCTCTGTTTATACTCTTAAGTATGACGCGCTTGACATAGATGGCCCACAGCAACTCACGAAGAGCTACTGATTCCGATCAATACCGATGCGACTTCTTCCTCCTTCTATGGATGATCATGTGAGATGCAGTTCAGGTAGCCTTTCATTGTATACTGAAGAACAATGTTCAATGCCACGCGCGGAAAGCACTGCTGCTGCTGCAACTGATGCTGACGACCGGACACCATCACACACGGTGATTGGAACTGAATCCGATCGGCCAACCTTGGTAATTAGCTGCTTGCGGGGAACCTTTCGTTGTGTACTGTAGAACACCACCACTCGCCACGTGGTGATTGAATAAACACCGTTTGCTGAGACCTGATGGAATTAAAATTTGAAATCTGTGTTAGGGACATCGCTTTTCGCAGGCTATCGGAGGTAATTTTAATTATCAAAGCAACAGTTGCACATTCGTGCATTTTTCAATAGTGACATTTTGAAAAATGATAAAGTCTTACATTTAAGAGATGCGTCGAAATGTATCTGATCGATTGGTGATAATTTTTCTAAAATTGGTCCAGTTATCATCATTCAAAATCTTTCATAATTTTGTTACATGTTCCATTTTCGGTTTTCCCACAGACGTAGTTCTACGTTAAAAAAAGATTGTTGTGAGAAGAGAAGGGCAGAACGTAAGATACTGACTGCACTAGATAAATATAATTTGAAAAAATATAATTTTTTGTTACGAGTGATCGTTAATTGAAACATGAGTGGTAATTGTAACACTCATGGTATCCATGTGTCGAATAAAATGAATAAAACATCCTTCTTTTGCCTTTGCAAGGTCATTGAATCTTGCTCGGTGACTGAGTAAAATTGTATTGAAATTTCATTTTTTTCTCACGGAAATATCACCCAGTTCAACGGATGTAACGGCAATTTTACTAAAACTGAGTAAAATTTCTGTGAGAGAGAATGAGATTGCTATAAAATTTTATTCAGCTAGTGAGCAACATTGAACGGCCGAGTACATCGTTTTACATTACATCCAATTGTGTACATCACTTCGTGCACGTCAAATTTATGACTTCGGTTTTGTGTATTGTATCAAAGGCCCTCGAGTACATCGCTCATCGTATATTACCCAACCGATGGATTGACCTACAGTATTGGACAAAACATGTGCAACTGATATTGAACAATAACAAAACGCGACAGTAAATGTCAGTGTTCTAAAATTGAAACGAAGTAAGATACTGACTGCAGTTGACGGTTCGGGAGTCAGGATTTGTACTACATGATTACATGAGTAATCAGTTATTCAATGACAACCCCTCGTTAGAGTTTTGTTGACAAGCACCATTTTGCGTCGGTCAAAACAAGTGCAACATTACGGTTTCTTTTACTTTTACTGTCAAAGTTTTGGTGCAATAAGTGGGAAAGGTTTCATTTTACAACAAAAGTGTTGTATATTGCGTTATTCTACTATCGCAAGGTAAATGTTGCACGATAAACCTTTTAAGATTTCAATATTAACACTTTGTAATATTTGTGACATCAAGCGCTAAAATGGCTCCTGACAGCCTTGGATTGGAACTGAGAAAGAAAATTATCGAGGACTACAAGTGCGGAATGTCGCAAAAACAGATTTGTGATAAATATAGTGTGAAAAGTGGACCATATCACGACTATGTTCCAAATTTCGTTCAACCGGGAAGATTGCTGCTGCCCACAGAGGGGGAAGACCACGCTCCACCACTTCCAGAGAGGACTCTATGATTTCCAGATGCATTAAGAAGGATCCTTTCAAATCATCCTTCAAGGTACAAAAGGAATTGCAGCTATCTGTTTCGGATCGGACAGTCAGACGACTAATTTCATTGAAGAATCAGAAGAAAAGACTTCTGTTTTCTCAATCTCAGATAGGCTGGACTGTGCAGAAATGGCGGACGGTCCTGTTCAGTGATGAATCGAAATTCAACATCATCGGGAGCGACGGAATTTGTCGTGTACGTCGACCTTCGGAAAACTGGTTGCCGACAATACTCGCTCTCACTAGAGAAGATTGGAGCTTTGTAAATGCGTTTCAAAACAGTTTTTGACGATTCTTTCGACTGAAATTGTTAGAGCAGCTGGCAGCAAAAGATTGTAAACAAACCAATACTGCATATGTGTGCGTTCCTTAGAGAAAAAGGCTATAGAAAGAAGGTCGCTGCTTAGGTTGCCGAGAATACGTAAATTCCCCTAACACAATTTCGAAAAATAAGAAAATGCTGAACTCAATTTCCCAGATAAACCCTTACGTAATAAATACATGACCCCTTACATGTATGAATTTATTTGAATCTGAATTTTACACTTGCCATTATTTTTTTAGAAAATCGTACAGTTAAACTTAAACTGCAAAATTATAATACTTCCCCCCTTTACAAAGATAAACACTAATATACTATATGTATTGGTATTCCTGTACCAAAACCAATACATACGATCAAATCATTAATGCATACTTATACATACAAAGGCTAAATCCAATCTGATTTGCACCTTAACTCACGGTACTGCCAAAAGACCGTGAAACATGCTGGAGACAACGTAATGGTCTGGGGATGTTTTTCTTATAATGGCCTTGGTCCGATTCATCGCATCGTTGGAATTATGGACCGTTTCATGTACAATGGCATCCTAAAAGATGTCATGCTACCTCATGCTGAATGGAATATGCCAATCAGATGGATTTTTCAACAAGATAACGACCCCAAACACACCGCCAAAGTGGTCAAACAGTGGTTTAAGGATAAACAGATATCTGTGATGGACTGGCCACCCCAATCTCCGAACCTTAACCCAATTGAGAATCTTTGGGAGATCGTGAATCAAAGAATTGATCGTGAAGGTGTTCGTAATAAGGATAAATTGTTTGAACAAATCCAAAAAGCGATTCCACAAAACTTCATTGACAACCTGATCGAGTCTATGCCCCAAAGGTGCAAGGCTGTAATCGATAATAAAGGATTCGCTACAAAATATTGAAAGCCAAGCAAAATTTGGCGAACAATATGCAAAGTTGCACTTGTTTTGTCCGAGAGTAAAACATTTTCTTTTGTCCTTTTTTTTAAATTGATGAAATATTCTGTATGAATAATAAGTTTTTTGTTGAAATAAACCTGAAGTATGCTGCTTGCAAACGTTTGTATATGTCTTTCTGAAAATTGACCTACCATAACTCTTTTCTGAACAGTTTAATGATGTTGGTTTATTGGTTGCAAATGTTTTGTCCAATACTGTATGTGCCGTAGACTGATGCAAAATTTTAAATTTTTGCTCCGCATCCTGATTAGCCTCCCAAAAAAAATTAACTTGGCACAAACCATTTGAAGTTTATATGGAAATTACTATGGGAAAACCATAATTTTGGTTCATATCTACACAGCAAAAATATGTAATACAGATCAATGTAATTCAAGCTGATGTATGAAATAATGATGTAATAGCAAAAAGCTAAATGGAAGTAATTTTGTTCGCAAAATCGATGTACATCGTACAACGTTATATTACACAACCGATGGATTGACCTGGTTGCAGCAGTTTGGATGTAATATTCAACAACTTTTTTTTTCTGTGTATCTCAAAATTCACCAGTTCACTCTGCTTTAGAAAATAATAGCTGCGCTTGTTGAAAATTTTCTCAGCTACAAATCTCAGCGACGTCTCGGACGGTACTTCGTTTACCATTCTTTTTGTTCTCAACCATCAATAAAGCACTGCACACAAAACCGAACCTCACATTTGGCCAAGAGAGTAAAAGAGATGACAACGAATGGAAGACAAATAAACTCGACAAAACTGTCAAAATTTGCAGGTGAAGAAAGGATGAGAAAATTTAGGTTAGCTGTCACGCAGGGATCTATCACCAACACTCTAACATTATAGTACCCTTTAATGGGTACAATTTCACCCATTTAGAGTGCGGCAGATAAAAAAAAAGGTGACGTGTTACACGGAACGAAAATCAATTATTTTATTCATGTGTTTCACTTATACATTTTTGCCAAAACATAAGCCTTATATATTCCATAAGACATACCACATAGGTCCTATAAGAATGCATTAAAGGTATGTGTGACCGCTTATACATTTCATTTGACACATGATCTTCATTAACTTTTTGCAAGGCGTCTGCTTATTAGTTGACTTATACATTTTATGAATAATCAGCCATAGAAATTTGCCAAAAGGTATAAGGAGATTTCTATCCGTGTAGGGTAAAAATATATTCTACCCAAGCAACACATGTTCTATAACAGTTTATATAACCGTTGTATAACTGGTTTTGGTTATATTTCACTCAACATAATTTTATGAATTTGTGTTACTTGGGTATACTTTTACTTCGGTTTCCATAAGGAAGTCACATATGGTAAAAAATTCTGTGTAATTTACCAATTCTGTTGCACAGTGTAATATACCAAGTGCATAAACTTTATTCCCATAACAGTTAACCTACTCAATAGATAGATCAGACAACATAATCACAGCTTGCGGCATCCACGAGTTGTTGCTGATGAGAGGCAAAGCTAATGAATTATCACATAAATGTCTTTATTTTCCAAGGTGAAAACGAGATCCAGTGCAGTGCACACCGCTTTTCAAAAGGGAACAGAACAACAAGTTTGATGAAAGTGAAACCCATATGAAGGGTTTTCTCACATTCCATCTATGGAATCGGTCAACTTGGACACGTCTATCAGCGATCCAAATTATCCATATTATTAATTTATCAGCTGCGATCTACTTGATTGATTTGGGTGATCGGAGCGGGCTCCACTGAACCTAGTAGTAAAGCGATTTTAAGAAGCAATGCATTTTGCGCAGATCATGCCGGAGATAACCGAAGTTGACACGGTCATTTAAATTGAATTAAACGTTCCTTTTCATGTTGAAGTAATAATTAAACGTACGTTAAGCCAGCACGTTCACATGTGTACACAGCACTGAAGGCGCAATCGTGTGTAAGTCAAACTCTTTTAAGCTCGTACGCCCGTTTTTGTTACGTAATTGTAGGTGGCTAATAAATTCCCAACATATCAAGTAGAAAGCCAACTAGTGGGCCAAGCCCAGCCCGTGCATCAGCACACATTTTTCAACCAAGCACCTCAGCAACATCCAGCGAAGACCCAAACAGACCTAATCTTAACACCATGTTTGGGCAAATAGCTCTGGCCCTCCGCCACCTCTCCGACCTGAAATCTTCTATCCACCGAAAAGACCTCGCCTCAGGCTCGTGATACAATGCGGGCGATAATTTTTCTGTCTTGTGCCATGCTACCCTTCTCCTCGTGGCTTCCATCTCAGGCTATTTTGATTGGATGTAATGCTCGTGTTACGGTAACGGCTACCAACCAACAAACGGCAGCCCTGCAAAAGAAATCCAGTTCTTCCCTAGACTGATATATGCCTTCCCTTCCACCCTGGAAACCATCTATTTTATTTATTTTTCTGCGCCGTTTTTCCATCAAATTAAATTAAATTAAATTATAAAAGAAAATTGAAAACGAGATTTTTGTGCCATGAAGTCGTTTTACTTCCTCTGTTTTTTTTTTCTTTTCTTTTCCACGTGGAAACCGATACCTTTCTCGATCAAAGGGAGCTGAGCAGTACAAATTGTGCGCACTTGCCTGCCTGTCTGCGCGCTAAAACCAACTCCACTCTGCTGATAAGTAGGGTACCAAATGGCACGAGAGCTATGATGCTGGTCACGACTGCGGACCATCCAGACCTGTTCGTCTCGGTGGATAACAAGTACCAGACAGAGATTTTGAGAAAAATTCAATTTCTTCTTGGGCTGCTGCAGCACAGGTTGATCGCCACTTCAGCGTCATCGTCGTCGTCGTCTTTGTCGACTGTGGTGCAACGTAAATACGGAAGTTGCCTGGGTTTAATTTTTATTAATTCTTTGTTCGATCGGAATTGCGACCTCACCATTTCGAGCTGCTTCAAACGATGGTAAATCGCAGCCCCAGTTCGATCCCAGAGGTTAGCAGGTTTAACTCGTGATCCAGTTATAAACGATTTGAACTCATTAGTACCCTGTAACGATGCATCGTTACGGGGCTTACTAAAGGCGGGGAGATGTTGTCGCATTAGCTTTAGGATTGAATTCAGTTGGGAAGGCATGTTTTGGAAAAGAAAGACTTAGTATGTATCTTTCATGTTGTTCACACATTGAATGTTGAGGTACATCATAAATCTGTTTAATCTCTAAAAGTTACCGAAAACATCATATGAAAATATGCAACCTTTTTCAAGAAAGTGATATAAAAAAAATGTACTCCGAATTGAATTTTTATTTTATTTTTTACAGGGCATATAGGGTTTTGATCTAATTTCCGTCCTACTAAGCACATCCCGCACTTTACCTCTCTTTTTTGAAAGGGTTTGAACAAAACATGGAATGTTTTCCTGAGAGATATCTTCTAAATTTATTCACCTTTCCATACGTACCGTTGGATTTGAAAAAGATTCAAACAATGTTGAGATATTATTAAAAATTTAACAATGCTTCTTGATTCTAAATTCGTCCTGCGAGTTTCAATTCCGTCCTAACGCATTGAAACGCCATTAGATTTTCTTCGTCCTACGGATGATGGTAGAAAAAGTGGATCCGCTAGGAGCGCTTCTTTTGTTTTGAGAACAATGAGTGTAAATATTCATACAATGCTTTAATAGGCTTCCTGTTTTGGCTTATGAACTAACGAATAGGAACAAACGTATTATTGTTTTGGGCATGGTGAAATCATCGATATTATTGATCTTTTCTGCGCGATAGAACGGAAATGGGCGATTATGACGAATTAGCGCTCTTCCCTACTAGAAAAATTAAAATTGAATAATTTCAAATGTTCTACCACCTTCTTCTTCTTCTTATTCTTCTTATTCTTCTTCTTCGCATTTCAAGCTTATTACATATCGCATATTAGCTTATTGCGTGCTCTCAACTTAGTGTTCTAGATGCACTTCCACAGTTAATAGTAGTGAGAGCTTTCGATGCCTGTACCATTTTTGCATTGGTATAATTGTGTGGCAAAAGTCCAATCATACTTCTATGCCCAAAGAATTCGAGAAATTTTCCAAACCGAAACATTCCTAGACCGGACCGGGAATTGAACCCAGCCACCTCCAGCATGGTCTTGCTTTGTAGCTGCGCCTTTACCGACGAGGCCCCAGCTACCACCACTACACGCAAAACAAATTTCGCATGCATCCAAAGTAAGGTTGGACTTTTAACATCCACAGCGTATGTTTATACAACAAATGTAATGGCAATGCCCAAGGAAGTCGAGAAATTTTCCAACCCGAAAAATTCCTAGACCGGACCGGGAATCGAACCCAGCCACCTCCAGCATGGTCTTACTTTGTAGCTGCGCCTTTACCGACTGAGCTAAGGGAGGCCCTCCAGCGCCATTTCAGAGAATATCTCAAATCCGAGGTACCACAGTTGTCCAAAATATCGTACTTCTCTGATGGTGCGGAATGGCAATATAAAAACCGATTTAATATTATAAACCTGGTTTTCCACGACAGCAATTAATAGTCTAGTCTGTATAAAAATTAGGTATTACTCCCATTTCATCATTTCTGATCCGATTTTGATGAAACAGCTTCCAATCTATTAGGAATTGATTCTAGTTTAAGATTTTTCAAGGTTATGGATAATTTTTGTTCATATAAAAAATATTTAAACATTTCTTGTATTTCTAAACAACAGTTTCAACTCCACGTATTTCTTATATATATGTTCAATACTCAACAAAATTAAAACTTGAATCAATTCCTGATCGATTGAAAGCTATTTCATCTAAATTAGTCAAGAACTGATGATATGGGAGTAAAATCTATTGTTTTCGGCAGAAAAACTTAGCTATGCATGTCTTTAAAAAAGAACAAACATAAACAGTTATTATGCGTAAGGGGTTGGAAGGATTTTCATTAATTTAGTAGCGAAGTAGAATTAGTAAGTGTTGTTTGGTGGATTGTTTTTAATAAAGCGTTTTTTTAGACGGTACCTTTTTGGATTTGCGTGAGGTGATTTCGATGGAACTAATTTCATTTCAATTACAATGGTATTTTATAGTGCTTAACACAGAGTTATTATCCATAGAACATAATTATCATCTTCACTATTGACGAAACAATCCTGAACTTTTCGATTAGGGACTGCCCAGAAACTACGCTGAAATTTGTTTAAAGATGCAAGAAATATTTACCCTTTCTACCGCTGCATGAATAATCATCGATGCAAATCTTTAAACAAATATAGGACCATATATACTCGAACATGCCCCATCCTACATTCTCCACGTGGTATATGGAAGGTCACTAACGATTAAAATAACATGCCTTAACACCGATAAACCGACATGAATGACCATAGCAAAAACAATAAAATTTCTGACCAAAGCACACTACTGACATCTGGTTCCGTGTTCGCGGGAAATTTTTAGCTAAGCCATGAACCCGCATGCAAAATTTATGACTTGATTCGTGTCTGATCTATTTTGGACAAATTATTTTTATCTAGAACAAAAAATCGTATTGTTTTGACAATTCGAATCACTGCACATTTAAATCGGCCGTTTACGATTTTCGGGCATAAGTCAGAATTGAGTGTAATGTCGGTTTGTCGGTGCTCAAAACCCGAGTAACTCATAATTATGAGTTTTAATTAAACAAAATTGTTAATTTGTTTTTTTTTTAGTTATGTACGTGGTGTTCTGGGCAATAAATTTAGCATCCTGAATAAACAGAAAAATATTATGAATTAATATAGCTTAACAAATAATCAATCAATGAGTTCATAGATATCAAAAAGATATGTTCACTCTTTAGGTGTTCAAGTTATATTTAATGTAATGGGGCAACATCATCCATAACTCAATGCGTCATTGAGATTCATCATAGTAGGGGAACGCGCGTCCATTAAGGAAATGATCAATTTTCAGTAATCAAGTTTTCATCAATTTCACTAATGCAAATAAATATTTGCAAAATAATGGATCCCAAGCTTTACATTAGCCATACTATTCAGCTTTTGCAAAAAGGTGAATCACCGGGCTTGTTGGTTACTTAGGTACTTATTGATCATAAATATACATCCCATTTTAGTCTTATGAATCTTCATAATGTTGCTGGAACATGCGCCACTGCCGCGGGTATGCAATTATTATGCGCCAACCCACTTAGATGTTACGATTTAACTCAATTTAACCTACATAACGGTTGCATACATGTCGGAGTGATTGTTATGTTTTGTATAGTGTTGGTATACATTTAGGTTGCATTTACTGCACATTTTTAAGATTCCACATCTAATAAACTCTTGTTTTACGTACGTTTTACGATCAATTTCCGTTTCTTAACAATCCATTTGCATGATATTGTTACAAGATAATCTGTTCAGTATTTCATTAAGTAGTTTTAAATAGTACTTTTGAAACGTTTTCCCTAACATACCGTATGCGTGATAATGTTTGCACCATCGTACAAAAAAGGTTCCCGTTTCACCTCTGCATACGCCTTGGTTTTCTTTGCATGCACGTAACCTATAGCTCATACCGTAGTAGGCTGTGTATAAAAGAAAATGATTTTTAGTTTGACAGTTGCACCATGACGAAGTGGCAGCGTATTCGTGATTCATCCCACGCGCAAATGACGCAAAAAGACATTTCAATCGCCGTGGGAGTGTCTCGGTGGACCGTCGAAAGGGTTTTAGACCGAGAAAAAAAAAAACACAACTATCCGCGAAGGTGGCCACAGGTCGTCCGAGGTCAGCTCGGGTTCCAAGGGTTATCGCTGCTATCAAGAAAGGAAGATTCGGGTGAATACAGTGCGTTCAATAAGGAAAATGGCAAAGGAACACGGGGTCAGTGACTTTACGGCACGGAAGATCGTAAAGAAAGATTGCGGGGCGAAGTCAAGGGCACGGAAAAAAACTCACATGATTACCAAACGCATCCGGGAGCTACGAGTCAAACGATGCAAGAAAATTTTGAACTTCCATTAGTGAAAAATCCGGTAATCCTGTTCACCGACGAGAGCATGTTTACCGTCGATCTCGTATCAAATTCCAGAACCGACCGGTACATTAGTTCTCTTCCGGCCGTGGCCGACGAGCACAAGAACGTGTATCTGACCTGCTAGCGTTATGGTGTTTATGGTGACTTCCGATGGCAAAAAAATGAACCCGGTGTTTATTCCAGAAGGCGACAAGGGTCAACACGGAGGTCTACATTGGGATTTTAAGCCGCGATCTTAATCCGCTGGATTACTCAATATGGTGCGTCATGAAGGCCAAGGTCTGTTCTAAACGCCACCTAAGTACAGCAAGCTTCAGACAAACATTGACCCGTACCTGGAGAGAAATGGATCCAGACTACATTATTAGAGCCTGCCGTGCATTCCGGAAGCGTGTGGAGGCCGTAAATCAAAATTCTATCATAATCAGCATTTATTCTAATGATTACTTAATTTTGGGTCGCTCAATCCAATTGTAATATCAGATTTAGATTAAATAAACGATGTAGTATCATAAAAAATATGTTACATAGGGTAGGCTACATTAAAAAAAAAAATCAAAATTCATGTATCATGTAACGAAAAATCCCAAACACGGACGCAAAGATAGAGCGCAAATCGAATAGATTATAAATACCCCTGTAAAAAGGTTTCGGATAGTATACATTTCGGCGTTTGCTCATTGAAGAATCCCAAACACGGACGCAAACATAGAGCGTAAATCGAATAGATTATGCTAACAATTATCCCTGTAAAAAGGTTTCCGATAGTATACATTTAGGCGTTTTTTCTCAAGAAGAAGAAAGAAGAAGAAGAAAGAAGAAGAAGAAGAAGAAGAAGAAGAAGAAGAAGAAGAAGAAGAAGAAGAAGAAGAAGAAGAAGAAGAAGAAGAAGAAGAAGAAGAAGAAGAAGAAGAAGAAGAAGAAGAAGAAGAAGAAGAAGAAGAGAAGAAGAAGAAAGAAGAAGAAGAAGAAGAAGAAGAAGAAGAAGAAGAAGAAGAAGAAGAAGAAGAAGAAGAAGAAGAAGAAGAAGAAGAAGAAGAAGAAGAAGAAGAAGAAGAAGAAGAAGAAGAAGAAAAGAAAGAAGAAAGGAAGAAGAAGAGAAGAAGAAGAAGAAGAAGAAGAAGAAGAAGAAGAAGAAGAAGAAGAAGAAGAAGAAGAAGAAGAAGAAGAAAAGAAGAAGAAGAAGAAGAAGAAGAAGAAGAAGAAGAAGAAGAAGAGAAGAAGAAGAAGAAGAAGAAGAAGAAGAAGAAGAAGAAGAAGAAGAAGAAGAAGAAGAAGAAGAAGAAGAAGAAGAAGAAGAAGAGAAGAAGAAGAAGAAGAAGAAGAAGGAAAGAAGAAGAAGAAGAAGAAGAGAAGAAGAAGAAGAAGAAGAAGAAGAAGAAGAAGAAGAAGAAGAAGAAGAAGAGAAGAAGAAGAAGAAGAAGAAGAAGAAGAAGAAGAAGAAGAAGAAGAAGAAGAAGAAGAAGAAGAAGAAGAAGAAGAAGAAGAAGAAGAAGAAGAAGAAGAAGAAGAAGAAGAAGAAGAAGAAGAAGAAGAAGAAGAAGAAGAAGAAGAAGAAGAAGAAGAAGGTAGTGCAGTTCCAAACATCTGTTGAAGATAGCGGTTAAAAGAGACTGCACTTTCATTTATTTATTTATTTATTATAATCTTAATTCGATAATTATGGATAATGAATAATCTAAGTTTAAAAGGATGCTTAGTCAATCTATACATTCAGGACATTCTTCTGATAAAAACAGTTAACGGTACATTAAAATCGAAGCAAGCATAAGCATCATTAAACGCATTAGCCACGGCGCGGATAGGCTCATTCATCCCATACTGTCGGTTACGAGTCGCAAGATGAACGAAGTTACGTTGTCTCATTACTCTCTCAGGTGCGTAGAAGTAGAGCTGCCAAAGTAGTTGTGGGGAGTCAATTTCACCGATAATAATCTTAGCGGCAAAGACAGCTTGAGCATTACGTCGTCTTGTTTCCAGGGTATCAATCCCCAAGCAGGCGGCAGCGGTCCCCGTATGAAGGCAAGTTAGATGCATCACGCCAGGGTAGATGACGTAGCGCGTAACGAACAAACTTCCTTTGTACACTCTCAAACCTTGCAATCCAGCAGGCCTGATAAGGGCACCAACTGAACTCCAAAATAGAGCGGACCAATGAACAATACAATGCCCGCAGGCACAGCGGGTCACGAAAGTCTTCGGAGATTTTGAATATAAAACCAAGCTGTCTGTTGGCTTTGTTCAGGACGTCATTGTAATGGGGCTTGAACGTCAATGCACAGTCAAGAGTAACTCCTAAGTCTCTGACTTGACTAACTCTCTCCAAAATCTGGCCGGAGATGGAATAATCAAATCTGATCGGTTTCTTCTTACGGTAGAAGGATATCACATTGCACTTATTGTTACACGCCAAGTTTTTCAAGTTTGCCCAGTAATATGCAGTAGTCAACTCGATCAAATGCAGCCTTCAGATCAGTGTAAACGGCGTCGACTTGTCCACCAGAATCCATGGTCCGAACGCAAAGTGACACGAATTCAGTCAAGTTTGTCGTAACTGACCGCTTTGGATAGAATCCATGCTGAGCCGTGGAAATGTAGTTTTTGCAGGAACTGAAAAGTGCCTCGTTGATGATAATCTCGAACACTTTGGAACAGCAGCATAACGATGTGATCCCTCTGTAGTTCTGGACATTCCTTTTGTCACCTTTTTTGTGCACTGGGAACATGTACGAAAATTTCCATGCCTCAGGAAATTTGCACTCCTGCAAAGACAAGTTGAACAACTTTGCCAAGGGAGTGAGTAGCGATTCAGAGCACAGCTTTAGGACGGACGAGGGAATCCCATCCGGACCAACAGCATACGAGAGTTTCAACCTTTGAATAGCCAATTCAACAGTATGCTCATCGATTTGGAATGAACGAAAATCAAACACATCGCTTGGAGTATCGCGGGTTGCTATTCCAACTTGGTTAGGTGATGCCGACATATCATTAAAAGAACTCATGAAATGTTGAGCGAAGAGACGACACTTTTCTGTTTCAGAGCTGGCGGATTGTTCACCGAGATGAACTGATAAAGGCAAACCGACTTCGTTCTTTTTTGAGTTAACAAACGACCAGAAACGCTTTGGGTTCCTGCGAAGGGATGCCTGTGTACGGAGCACATATCGGCGGTACTAGTATCGGTTGTATTTCCTATAATTATTACTGCTACGGTTGAACTCTTGCTTCGTGATGTATGAACGATTTCGGCAGTATCTTCGTAACGCTTTGGCCCTGTACCGTTTCAATCGACGCAGGTGACCATTCGACCATGCGGGCTTCGGCGCAGGTCGTGAAAGAGGAACAAATTCAGCCATGATATCGCAAATAGTTTGCCTGAAGTAATTGACGGCATCGTCAACACAGTCAGCTAATTCTATTGGTCGCCAGTCGACCCTGGAGATAGCAGCGCTAAGTTCAGCATAATCAGCTCGTCTAAAATCGAAGGTACGAGAATCGTCGGTGTGCGCCTCAAAAACGACCTGCGGCGGAAGTTGCATCATTACATCCAGAGCAGGGTGGTCAGGATCTAGTGTGGTCAGAGGTTCAACAGCCTCCGAAACAACACATGCTGGAGTTGCAGCTTCGTTCGACAGAACAAGGTCTAGGAAGCGAGCATTTCTGTTCGATATACCATTGAGCTGCGTGAGGCTATGCAGAGAGAAGCCATCGATAAGCGCCGAGCTTGCAGACATCAAAGCAGTTTGAGGCTCAACTTGCATAGACCCATCGTCTGAGTTCCTCCATTGGAGAGCAGGCTGGTTGTAATCTCCAAGCAGTAGAGCAAAATCATTGAATCCCAAGTTAGCAACAATGGCACCGATGGAATCCACGTGGTCTTGTATGCTGCTGCTATCGTTACGACGATCCGGTGGTAGGTATATTACGCCCACGCTGACAACTCGGCTCGGCATAGTCACTCTAACCCACAGTTGCTCCAAACCATCGCTAACGGGTGAAGGGTCGATATAGCTGTTCCAACGGGTAGAAACTGCAATCAAAACACCACCTCCGCGGGTCTTCGCACTATTAGAGCCATTTCTATCAGTGCGATATACAGCAAAGGTGTCCCCGAATAGTTGCGCACTGTATATACGGTCGTCGAGCCAGGTCTCGGTCTATGACGTCATAATCGCACTCGCTTGCGACAAGAAAGAAGGAATCCACCTTGGTTCGTAGTCCTCGCACGTTTTGGTAGTAGAACCGCATACCATTAACTGCTTCTTCATTGCCAACTAGAGCAGACTCGATGACAGGAGAGAGAGCCAAGGTGGGAGATGGAACGTTGCAACTAGGGCCGCTGGAATTGGAAGACACTTCAGGAAGAGGAAATTCCACATTCGCATGGTACTTGCCTGAAGAAGCAGGCTGGAAGACCCTCTCTCTACATCCAACCACGGGTCCGGGACGACTATGATGAGCGCTGGCAGCGATAGGCAGGACCGGGCTGGAGAGATCGAGGGCTTCCACAGTGCTTTCCATGATGCGTCCCGGTTCGGTGTTTGTTGAGTCAGCAGCTTCGGTGTCTGGAGTCAGTGGGAGACTGGAGTCACGAGAGGTGGGGAAACGCTGCAACGCAAAACGATTGAGTGCTGGTATACGAGAAGCAGAATGACAATACTCGCCTGTGATGGGAACCCGAGGGTTCCCACCGTCCACGGAAAAACGTCCGAATTCTATACCGTTGGTGACTCGGGATCTGCGTCTAAATCGCTTTCCTCGTCCGCATTCGACTTCTTCCGGTTTTTTGGTTCGTCGATGAACTCCCTGAACAGCAAACCAGATGGCCAAGTCGTGGCAAGCAGAGATTGCTGCTTTAAGGAAGGATCTAGTCCAATCTTGAAGGATATGAACGACATATTTTTGATATCCATTCCTCTCGGCACTAGACGAACAACATCGCAAGAGTTAGTCACATTCAGGCATCGCGCGACGATTTTTCGAACGTCGTCCGTTGTGACTAACGGCTGAAAGCCAGACAAATAGAGCCAAAACTTTGGGGGAGCTGGAGTGGGTGTAAGTGATGCAACCGAAAGCCCACTGAGGTCGATCGCATTCGTTCCACGATCAGTTTTAGCAGTGATAACTTGTTTCTGACCGCGATTGGCACCCAACCTAGGCCAGGAAGATGGGTTACGGACAGACAGCGGACGGGTCGACTGGTTCTGAGCCGCTGCAATACTATCCACCTTTTGACTCAGGCTTTCTACCAACGTTGATAACTGCTGAACCTGGTCTGGCAGACTGTGCGACGACGGCTCGTGCGATTTCAATTTGTCGTCTATGTAGGACCGCACGCTTTTACCATTCAGCTCATCTCGGCAGACGGGGCAAACAAACATCGCCTTTCCCTGTGCGAACAGATCTTTGTTGGCTCTGCCGCTGAAGCCACAACATTGCTGGCTGATGTGGTAGAACGTTTCACAGAAGCCACACTGCACTGGCTCGAGATCGTTGATGTCCGATTTGCATTGTCCACATTGTTTGCGCTCCATCTCTTTCTGGTAGTGGATGGTACAGAAACCAGCGGCAATAAGGAGATCAAATACACTGCACTATTGTTGGTACACAAAGCACGATATCTGTCTTCGCTTGAGAAAAAGCAATCCACTGCGACGAAAAGTATTTTCGACAAATAACCACGTCAGAATTTAACGGATCAACTGCACTTCAATAGTGGTGATAGATTTTTAACTATCGAGTGTTTTGCTGCACAATGCGGACATAAATACACGTTAAAACATACGAAAAACGGATAAATTTTGACTGACGAAAGTACAACACTAGTGCTAATGGCCGTCACAACTGCTGAGTCTCTTCAAGATCAAGTTGAATATACCGTCAAACCCGGGTGCCTTCATGTTTTTGGTGCATTTGAGTTTCATGAGTTGCATGAGTTTTCAGGACCTTGGCTACCTTCCAGAATGGTCTGGAGTGGTCGTCCAGATTCTGGACAACACGCTCGAAACTTTCATTTCGGTGTGAGTCCATTCTGGAAGCAATCTACCTGTTCAGATCGGCTATTTCACGTTTTTTTGCCCATATCTCCAGTCCTCTGAAACTGGCGTCTACGAACATTTCTCAGGCGAATCAAAAGTTGGGTGTGGGAATCAATGGCAATAAACTCACCCCTCACAGGAACTCGTCGGACGCACGCCTCGTCAGCTACGGTTATGGCTTAGTGGAGTCCCTCGGGCTCGGTCGATGTCCTCTACGGTGTTAAGCGGTGGGTTGTCGATAACGTGTCTATCTACCACGTGTCCAAACCGGTTGGTGGTCGGAGCTGAGTTCGTTCAAGGCTACTGGCTTGGACAAGCTGGTATTTGTCAGGAACAGGTCTAGCGTCGATGGGTTGCCCGCCGGTGAGATGAATGTTGGCTCATTGGAAAACCAAACGGAGTACAGCGCATGCTGCGAGTGGTCGAACAGCAGACGACCGTTATGGTTCTGCTGGTAGTTCCACCAGGCCTCATGGCGAGCATTCAGATCTCCTCCAACTACAAAGCCGGAACCGGTACGGGTGATGGTGGACAGGTCCTTTTTGAATTTAGCCGCTAGTCCACTGTTGGCGGCACACTGTCGAGGGCAGTAGATGGCGATAAACTGGACGTCGACGACTCAATCTCCACACCAAGGGCCTCGATGATAGAGGTGCGGATATGGGACAGAGTGTGCTGGTGCTGGAGCTGGTGCGATCAAGCCGAATAATGTTGTGGTCAGGCAGCCAGAAGCTGTCGCCGGACTTTAGATGGGCCAACGTCGATGCTGTGCTTGCGGAGGAAGTCGGCAAGCTCAATCTTTTTTGCTCTTACAAAGCAAGCATTCCAGGTGACGATAGTTAGCGGTTTAGACGCCATACTGGATGATGAACTTACCGATCACTTGGGGGTTCGGGCTTATTGCGGCACTTACGAAGAGCACCGGACATGTTGACGAAAATTTCCAGATCGGGGTTGTTGTTTTGCGCTGTTCGTTGTCTCCAGAATCCAGGGGGGATGGAGAGCTTTGGCTAGCAGAAACACTGGAAGTTGCTTGAGCGGGATGCTCCCGCGAATTCGCTTGCCTTTGATGAGGAGCACGAAGAGGCGAGAAATCCTCCATCCAAAATGCCGGGACTTTGTCCTTCTTGCGTGCTGGTTGGTTGTTAGTTGCCGCCTGTTTTCGGATGCGTTTGAAGTCCTCGCGTTTGGAGCATTGTCTGTCGGAACCTTGATGTGCACCACCACAGTTGGCGCATTTTAACGCCACGGCTCCATCCGCAGGGTAGTTGGAAGTGGCGTGGTCTTCAGCGCAGTAGCTGCAGTGTGGCTTGATGTTGCAGTTGCGGGTACCGTGTCCAAAATTGAGGCACCGCTGGCACTGCGTTACGTCACGATGGCAGCCACGGTATGACTCCCACCGTACGATGATGGAGTAGATCGATCGGATGGCTTGCAGCGCATTGAGAGTCACCGTTCCTTTCTGGAAGTGCACCAGGAAGAGACAATCCGGGTACGTCTTCACGTTTTCGTCTCTCCTTGTCATTCGGAAGACAGCGATTGGGGGTAGCTTCTACCGGTTGATTTCAGCTTCGACCATCTTGGCGTCGAAGTTTGGTAGACCCCTGATGACTACCTTGAAGGGCTTCTCACCGGGGATGTCGTGCGTGAAGAATTCCGTCTTGGAATCCTTCAGATATTTCACGGCCACTTCGTACTCCGCTTTTGTTCGAAGCATCACCTTGGTACCGATCCTGCTGAGCGATGAGAGATCGCCAATCAGCGTGTTGAGTGGTACTTGCTTCACCACCAGTGGAGGAAGCTTGACTTTCGCCACACTCGGGCCGGCAGAATTCTAAGTTTCAACGGCGTCGTTGAAATTACCGATGTCGCTGGCGTTCGTCGCGGTAACATCGTCGCGTCTGCTCGTACCATCGGACTGTCCTTGATTCTTCTTCCTCTTTTTCGTCCACTTCACCGGGACTGGGTTGGTATTCCCAACATCGGTGGGAAGAGTAGCGTACCTTTTTGAGGTAGGCACCGAGCTACCCTCACCACTGTTCTTCTTCTCCACTTGGTCACGAAGTCTGCTCCGGGAGCGCTGTCTTCCCATCACGCGATGCGACCGACACTACTGATGACGCGACGTATACTGCACGAACGTTTGTAACAAACTATAGGCTCATCGAACAACTCGACAGAACGAGCAAAGACCGAACTGTACTGCTTGACGTTCAAGCAGAGAATGAACTGTCTGATGGATGATGAAATGCGAACGCGCAGTTAGCTACCTGTTATATAGGATTCTGTGACACTACCCCGAATGTCACTACCCCGAACGCCATAACCCCGAACGCCATAACCCCGAACGCCATTACCCCGAATGCCACTACCCCGAATGTCCTACTACCCCGAATGGCCATTACCCCGAATGCCCTACTACCCCGAATGGCCATTACCCCGAAATTAGGACAAATGAAAGAACAGCAAGGGGTCAAAAGAAGGGTACATTTTTAGAAGGAAATTTCGTTTTGGAATTTATACTGAATACAAATGATAATTTTTTATTGGAATTTTGAAGCTTGCAAGCGAGCAAGCTTGTTTTACGCGAGAAGCCCGAGAGATGTCGTTACTGAGGTCCTATGTTTTGAGATACTATGTTTTTAAGAAAAACTTTTCCATAGTGTTATGTCTGTTGTCTGTGATTAAACTCTCTGATTAGTTTCACTTTACTAAATTGATGATACACTACGTTTACTTTTATGGAACTATGTATTTATCAATTCCAAACCATTTTAAAGCTCTTTAGAAAATGACAACCTTCAAGTTTTCGAGCACTTCGTTCACCATTTAAAAAGTCAAAGGGTCTAATATGCAATCCAATTCAATATGCAATACCAGTCGGAAACTGTTAAACCTTATCAAAGAATTGTTCGACCTGAGTCTAGACCTGAGTTGAAGAATTTCTCGTTATGGATTGAAAAATCGGTGCAAGGAACGTTGAACTATCGATTACAAATTTAAAACATTATTCCACACGTTATTATCCCAAATGGTCATTACCCCGAATCCCTTGCCAAAAGCTATTGATTACATATTTTCCTTATATATTAAAAGAAGGGAATATTCCCTTCCCTTCCTTATCATACATCCAAAGAATAAATTATTTTCTTTTTATATATTCAAAGAAAGGAATATTCCCTTCTTTATCGTTCATCCAATAATTAATTATTTCCTTTTGTTATATTTTCAAAGAAGGGAATATTCCCTTCTTTATCATATATTTAACGAATTAATTATTTTCTCTTTTATATATTAAAAGAAGGGAATATTCCCTTCTTTATCGTATATCCAAAGAATTAATTATTTCCTATTGTTATATTTTCAAAGATGGGAAACCCCCTTGAGCCATTAAGGGGCTGTTCATTAACTACGAAGACAGTTTTTTTGGGATTCTTGACCCCCCCTTTCCCCTGCGTAGACAATTTTCCATACAAAATTTTTAAAATTTGTATGGACCGTGCACAATAGCCAACAACCCCCCCCCCCCCCCCTTCCCTAAACTGTCTACGTAATTTATAAACATATCCTAATAAGTTTTTCTTTTCTTTTTATATACGCGAAAGAATATTCCAGGAATGACTATAATAAACAAAAATCGTCAATCTAATACATGGCATACTTTTCTGGGGAATGGTACATTCTGGGGAATGGTTTATTCTGGGAAATGCTTTTCTGGGGAATGAGATTCTGGGGAATGGTTTTCGGGGGAATGGTTTTCTGGGGAATGTTATAGAATCCTATCATTTGTATTCAGTATAAATTGACCACTTTGTCAAGCAGTTTTGGCGTGACTTTCTACCAGCGATTTCACAAAACTGGACCAACTAATTTCTATTTTTAATTATAAAACGCACAAATGTTGGCTACTTTTCTCGAGGTTCTAGAAGAAAAAATCTCAAAATAATGTTTTATTTCAAAGTTCGAGTGGTAGTAAACGTCATTTTAATTGCTCGAATGAAGTGGTTAATTAGAAAAGAAAATTTCCTTCTCAAAAATTTATCTCTTGCTGTTCTTCTATTTGTCTTAATTTCGGGGTAGTCGCCATTCGGGGTAATGGCCATTCGGGGTAGTGTACTATTCGGGGTAACGGCGTTCGGGGTAGTGTACCGTTCGGGGTAACGGCGTTCGGGGTTATGGCGTTCGGGGTTATGGCGTTCGGGGTAGTGACATTCGGGGTAGTGTCACAGAATCGTTATATAGACAACCAGCTCTGCCGGTACCATATTTTCTCACTTCTCATTGGTTACTGTGTATAGCCTTGGTATACCTTGGTCTCACCCTCGATAGCAAATTGCTATTCCGATCCGATGTGGACAAGACATCCACCAAGTGTAACATCCTGATCAGGTCGCTCTACCCACTGATAAACAGGAAGTCCACCGTGTTCCTCAAAAACAAGCTTGCTTAATGCTTCAGAGGATCCAAAACAAGATCCTCAGAATGATCCTTAACAGTCCACCGCAAGATTTTAATTTTTAAGAATTTAATTCTGAGATTCACCACCTGGTCGGGCTTCAAACACTCGAGGAGTGAAAGACTTCCACGCTGGAAAGGTTCAGAGTCGCCTGTTTGCGATCAAACCACCAGATCATTCGTGATTTGGCAACCTAGGTTTAGTAGTTAGGTGCTCAAGTAGGTAGGTTATCAAATTTTTAAATTCAAACCAAAACAATCCCACAAAGGGTATCCTGTAAATTAGCGCTAAACGCAATCATCATATTACAAAAACCAATTAACTAGAACAAAGATGAAGAGCCAAAGGCTAACCAATTGAAATGTTAAACCAAATGTTGAAACATAAAAACCCAGAAAATAAACGTAAATTTTACTACTACTACGCCTTCGCATTAGTTGCGATTCATCCGTTCAACGGTAAACATCGGTGTCGGTGTCATCGTGTGATAACATCCAGGGCCTGCCATACGTCGTCTGACTCGACGTGGTGGTGTCAAGCTCATCTCCAGTCTGATATATAGTCGCTATATTAATAGTCTGGCGGACATAATTCCGATCTAGGGGAATTGACGTATTCTCGTCAGTCTAAGCAGAGTCCGAACTTCTATTAGTGATTTCTCAGCGTCACACACATACATGACAGGTTTGTTTGTTGACATTTATCTGCTGCTTGCTGTTCTACCCATTCCAATCGACAGAATTGATCAAAACGGGTTGAACATGTTTTTACAACGCTCCAAACTTCTCAGGTGAGTGTGACTATTGTCGGCAGTCTCTTTTTCTTCGGCACCCTTTCCATTTGAACTGCGTGTTAACCAGCTGTTCTATTATCGGCAACTCGAAATCAGCCGTATTTTGTAGTGTGTATATGTAATTTAAAGAAGAATATGGCATAACAGGATTGCACAGTCGTAAAAATGTAATCTGATTGAAGCTGAAAAGTTAAGGAATCGGCTTAATACATTCAGCGAAGAGTTTTGATGGGAAAATACTGCGAAATTAACGTTTCAATTTCGGTTGCCGAAAACAGTCAATGGGTGCCGAAGCCATAATTTACCCTATCAAAAATCGGAACCAAATTAAATATATTGTAGACCAACAATTGCAAAGGTACTATCAACTTTTATACACAAAACGTTGATTATTCTTTCCTCGCCAATCGAACGAACATTATCAGCATCATCAGATAGGGGAAACTTTCCTCAACCCAAAGATGGTATTAGTTTGCGTAGGCGAGCCTTGAGTCACGAGAAAAGGGTTTCCGAAGTTTTGATCGCAATAGCTGATGTGCTCTTTTCTGTTGTTGGTCGTGATTTGCTCGATTAGTTCCCGAGATTCTATCCGCCAGACTATGAATATAGCGACTATAGTCTGATGTACGAGGAAACCCGAGGTGTGCTGTGCCGAGAAAATGTGATCCGTGATGCCGTCACTGAACACGCAGCTGCCTACACGTCATCATCATCTTCCAAAGGCTTTAAACCTGTACTACTATCGGCCCTTTTCAGCGCCACCAACATTTTCCAAAAAAGTTAATTTTCTGGACATGTCCCTACTAAAATTCATATCAAAAGGTTCTTTTCAGGGCAATCATAGTCATATTAAAGAGTATAAACAGCGAGAACCCCGCTAAAATTCCTATTCCTTCACAAAACACAAGCTCTTGCTGCAGTTAACAAAAGTATTTATTATATCATACCCCTTGTAGTTTTTTAATTTAATTTAAAAAACTTCTTATACATTTGATAGAATTCATCACGAACTTTCACATTCTAGTAGAAATCAGATAAATTCAAAAAGATTTCTGCCACACAAGCCAATGATCCCCATTTACCCCTAGTTCCACTTCTCTCTGAGAAATCTTTGACTTTTAAACATGGAGCCAATTGCATTTCATATGACTCAAATTCTTTAAACAGTTTAAGTTTACCGCTCGATTACCCCACAACCAATACATAGTGATGAATGAATACAAACTCGTTAAGATTGACGGAATGCGATTAAAGGGCCAACCGTAAAGCCGGACAGAAAGATTCCATCTTGATGACCGACGACCGGGTGTCGAAATCGGGCTTCTGCCGACCTACAGCTAAATGTGCAGGTCCAGTAAATTGTTCGAGTTTTCCTGTTGAAATCCAACGACAGCGCGGATGATTGACTTTGAAATTGATCCGTAGGTACGTACGGATTTAGAAATAGATTGAGTCATTCACGTGCTTAAATAGTTGAGAAAGGTTACCAGACCAGTAGGTTAAGGCAGTCGTATCGAGAGATATCTGACTAGCGATAAGTTTGAAGCAGGTGTTGAACTTTTGATTCCAAGTGGTAAAATCTCATCTCGAATCTTCTTTTTTTTCTTGAATGGTCATGACCTGTTTTTGGTGGCACTTGTGTGCAATTGAATAACATTGTGTGATCGCGGTCCGGTCTCCTGAAAAAAAAAACAACGAAGCTGAAGATAATCAGAAGCTCGTAAAAGCATTTGCCTACAAAAAGGTTTAATTGTGCAAAATTTAATTACTTTTCATTCAACATTATGTACGAGGTGGTAATGACAGGGACGTATTCAACTCTGTAGGAACGAGTTTCGTTCGGGGATGCAGCAGCTGTAGCTGAATTTGATTCATCCCTTGCAACTACGATGTCTTTTGAATCATGCCGATAGTCCTATATATAGGTGGCATACGTCATCAATTTTATGTGACATGAATGAAACTGAATTTTCACATTTCAACTCACCATCGAGTGGAGCTTCATCAATCATTGCTCATCGGTATCCCTTCACCATTGTTGGCGGTGCGAATTCTTCCGAGATTGCGTGTATAAAGATGAAGAAGTGATGTGCGTTGATATGGTCATGTAACTTAGTAAGTGAGCGATCTTCAAACTTCTTGACGGTCATGTTTCGAATTCAATCATGAGGCAACCGGAGTAGTTTTTACTCGAAAAGGGCAGATAAGATTTCACTGACTGAACAAATACACAAAACATGGCTTGCGATTGAAGCCAAAGAAGTACTATTAAAATAAATGATTAACTTTTATTATGATGAATGACAAATTACTTTTACTTGGCCAATTAAAACGAGTATTTTAATTACGGGCTGGATCGTAAAGCAAAGGGTCGTCCTATTTGCACATCTTTTATGAGGGTCTTTGCGCCAGGTTTCGGCTGTCCAGTCTGCTGCCGGATTTGTTTTGCTCATTTTCGAGGCTCACTTCCCCCTCGATGCGTTCAAAGATTGAAGTGAAACGTTGCAACCGGTGTGCGGTGCCAGCAGTACATTATGGCCATTTTCAGGGAGATCACGAGATTCGATCTGGCGATTTTACCAGGTGGAAGGCAGAGAGTGGAAGAGAAAAAAATACTTGACCATAAACTAAATGCTACTACTGCCAAATAAATGTCAAAGACTGTGGGGCTGCTCCGCAGCTTTTCAAGATAGGGAAACCCGGCGTTCTCGGGTAGGATTTCAAGATTCGAGATGACCGTATGTTAAATAACTACAAACACATCCGTGACATTGAATGCGTCTACAATGGGAACGAATCACTCAATTAGGCGGTTTATGGGAAGCAGATCTTGTAGTCTGATAAACTGTTTCGGTCAGTTCACACGGTAGAGGTCAGTGCGAATTCGTGTTTCTCGTGTTTTGCCTCGGGGAAGTGCGGTCTATAGACCATATGGTGCGTTTAAGAGGCATGCTTAGTTAAACATGACTGACACGGATCAATCTAAATACTCACGTTAAAATTGGTGGTTTTTGGGGTGATAAAATGAGGATTACATTTTTTTTATATATATTAATATTTTATATTTTTGGTTTTTCCCCATTGATATGTTTTCCGTCGATTTTATTTTCCATACTGAGTACCAATGCTAGCGACGCCAGAGAGACAGCTCCTGGACTCTACCTATCGACCCATCAAACTCATGGACCGGGGACCAACGGCATTACTTCCCTTCCGAAGGAAGGAGTGATCAGAGATTTTATGCCAAGCAGCTTCAACTTGATTGCGTGCCAAATAGAAAACCTCTACTAGCAGCTCTTGGTTAGATTATCCCAAAATCTTCTAATGAGGATGTGAGAAACAGTCGAAAGATAAAGACAAATACCGTGCGGGACCGAAATCCGTACACCTAAGCACGAGAGAATCATTAACGGTCAATACTTAATAATGCTATCACATTATGCTCTGTATCACATCTTTTTCCTTAACATTTATTATTATTTTTCCATTATTTGCAAACACCAGGTCTTAAAATTACCTTTAATCATTAGAAAAAAGTTTTTAAATTGCGCATATCTTGAATCAAAATCCGTACAGCGTTCTACGATTGAATCAAAATCCGTACAATTTTGAATCGAAATCCGTGCACTGTGTTGAGGATGAATCAAAATTCGTACAGTCATGAATCAAAATCCGTACATGAATGTGAATCGATCCAAATCAATGAAAAAAAAAAAACATGTTGTTATCTTGAATAAAGTATTTTTTTTAGAATTTGCTTTGCTAGGAGTCCAAAACAGCTATACTCGTTTAAATACTCTAGTTTACAGCATATTTGAACATTGTACGCTGATGGTCAGTTCCCATGTAAAATCGTGCACTGAATCCAAAAATGTAGTCCAAAAAAATCTCAGTAGTATAGTTTTGGAGATATAGGAGCAAGAGAGGCATAGTGAACAGATGGGGCATAGTGAGCATCACGTGCTCCAGCTTGGACTTCTGGCCGTTCAGAACAAATTTGTTGGTTGTAGGATCAATATCATAATGATATTGATCCTACTACCAGTTGATTTGTCTCATGCAGTTGGAGATTCAGAGCCAAAGTGCGGGATGCTCACTATGCCCCACTTGTTCACTATGCCCCTCCTCCCCCTAGCTAAAAATGAAATCTCACTTAAAAAAAACTAAAGCACAAATATCTCTGGCTGCAATGAAGTAATATTAATTATTTTAACGCCAAATTAAACGTGTTAAAATTTTATTTCGATCTTTATAACATTATTTTTCCGTGAGAGTAATGGTAGAACCACTATAAACATTTTTATTTACAAGCAGAAATTCAATTTTTCTTAGGAAAACTATAAAAACAAACTATTAACTAACAACAATACCATCAATCTCACTGACAATTGATGTTCAATTGATAGAACGAAAAAAATTCTTGCCTCTAATTTAGCGTTAAAATAATTGATATAATCTCATTACAATCGGAGATATTTGTATTATAGTAATCAAACTTGTTTAAAGTGAATTTTCATTTTTAGCTGTATCTCGAAAACTATCCTACTGATATTTTTTGTCGACTACATTGTTGGATTCAGTGCAAGATTTTACATAAGAATCATTCGTCAAAGGTTCAAGTTCATTTTTTATTTTTTACTTTTACTTTTTCAACTAGTGATATCAGCGTTAGAATAAATGATGCTCCAATCGATTCAAATGAGAGGTAACTGATTTCTTTTTATTTTAGAAGGGGACTGTTCTGGATTTTTATGCTGACTAATATCATGTTTAAGGATTTATTTCCTCCAAATTTTATTCTATACCTTTGGGTTAAATATTCTTACTAGAGTTTTCCTCCGATCACAACTTCGAGGTCTTTGAAATTTGACATGTGAAAACGTGCAAGATGCGCCATACTTTGGAACTTGGGGGTACTCCAACTCAACGCTATAAAACATTATTAACCGGGACTAAACTGGGCGGTGTAGCTTGGACAATGTTGTCGAATCAATAATAGCAAACTGAAGAGAAGACTGCCGAAACATCTTTAATACACCGATAATGGAAACGCTCCACCAACCCACTGGCATCAAGCGATAAATTAACCGGTTCCTAAGATGGTAGGTCTATAATGGCGTATAAGTAAAAAAAAATACAACCATTTTAGAAACCAGCGGCGCCGGTGGTGTAGTGGTAAGCGTGATAACATCTCACCCCAGCAGGCCTAGGTTCAATTCCAGTCGGTGCCGCCGGGATGTTCTGAGGCATAACATCTCTGATCACGCCTTCCTTCGGAAGGGAAGTAAAGACGTTGGTCACCGGTTCATGACTTGATGGGTCGATAGGTAGGGTCCAGGTGTGGGAGCTGCCTCCCTGGCGTCGGTAGCATTGGTGCACAGCACGGAAAGCAAACCAAAGGAAAAAAAATCTTAGAAACCAACAAAAAAAGACAATGAACTGACATCAAGGATTAGTTTTTCGTTTTATGCATGAACATTAAAATTGGTAAGTTAACGACTATAACTTAATTTAATTTAAAACGTCAATAGAGTAATAATCATAAAAATGCAGATCTTTCATTGCTTCTTTTCCGCAGCTTTCTTCTGCTTCTTCTCCATTGTTACCATTGGCTTTTCAAGTTATAATGCTTTCTTGCTTCCAACTTTCTTTCCTCTTCTTCCTTTTCTTCCTCCTCTTCCTCTCTCGCTCACCCTTTTTCTTTTGTCGTTCTTCAATCCTTTGTTTCTTTGCGTTCTCTTTATCAATTTTCGCCCGCTCTACTTTCATGTGTATTTCCGGTCATTTCTCGCTGGTAGTTACGAGCTCTCTTGTCCATTTCTGTCTGCTCTCTGTAAGGGAGCATCTAACAATGATGTAGCATATTCTTTTATCAATTTTAGACTCCTCCTCCCCCCCTTGTAGCGTATTTGGCTATATCCAATACATGGACGGTCACAAATTCTGAAACCCCCACCTCCCCCCTCAAATGCTACGTCATGTTTGCATGTTCCCTAATTTATATATGCGTGTTGGTGATATCCTGTAGGGTAGCTGCGTTGTTTTACTTTTCGGCTGGTTCTTGACGCTCTTCATTAAAAGATATTTTTAACATTTAAGATAACATTTACAATACGAATAAAATAAGAGAGTAGCGATTCAATACGGCATCTCTTATGGTGGTGAATGGAACGGCAAAATCCCTGGATGCTTTTCGGTAAGATTTCCCTGCACGCATCATTGCTACAGTCTTCTCCAAATCCTCTTCCATGATCTGCTGAAAAACATTGGATAAAGTAGAATCGCCATTGTTAATGCACAAGTGTACGGATTTAGAATCAGCTGTTATATATGGATCGAAATCCGTACAGTACTAATTTTGATAAATAAATACCATATGAATGATCCATTGCTTAGAATTGAGGTATAAAACGATAAACACTTACCTTTCCGATCGACCTTCAGGAAAGTACTTGCAAAAATCACTTAAATACGCTTAACAACTGGAAGTAAATCCGAGCGATTTTCTTAGACCGATTGACAGAAATGCCCGACACGTGATAAGGTTTTTATTTTCCTTATTTTAATTGCATGACATTCTGCTTAATTGTTGACGTAAACATCAAGCTAATGCATGAATGAACATACATTGTTATGATGCATATAAATAAACAAATTCAACAGGGTGTACGGATTTCGGTGCTGTACGGATTTCGGTCCCGCACGGTAAACATAAATTGAGTGTAGAAGTTGTAGTGCCTTCAATATGGAAAAAAAAATCGTCCAATGCATCCTAACGTGGTCCTGGATTTGTTCACAATAGGCTCGCTATTCCAATTTCACATTCATATCACCACAATTCGACGAACGCAGCGATAAACGTTGAATAACCGAAACCGCAACCATCAAACGAGTTCATTTCTGCGGTTTCTCGCCAGCCACTGCACCAAAAACCACACGGTGAGCCCTCGGGCTAGATGTCAACATCATTATCATCATTCTTGGTTTTGCGGTTTTTACTTACTTTTACCGAATTCGTTAAATATGTTTCAATCAGTGGCTCCCTTTACTCCTTTCCCATCCAGCGTAGCGACCTCCTTGATCCTGTCTTTAACTGTTCTTTGGCAAACCTGTGCTGTGGGTATTTATCCGTTAATTAAAGTCCACTTTTGCTCGGCTTTTTGGTTTTCTTTTATTTCATTCCCTGTAGGCTTCACTTTCGTTCAGCGTCATTAAATTTGGGTCATTTCGAAAACCTTACCGACCGGCTGTTGACTCCCAACCGGAGGAATGTGCGAAACAAAGGCACCAGTAAGGAACCGACAGACAACGAACAACGTCGGGGATGGTGAGGGGTCACTCGGGGGCGATAAAAAGTTGGACAAAGTGCGTTATCGATGTGCCACCATCTGACTGACAGTGATTTCCAGTTGGGTCAAAATTTCACTATATGCCTATATGGAAAGTGTATGCTGGCTTGATTGAAGTTTTAATCAAAACAGACAAACAGCGCCACGTGCAAAGCTACGATTTGGACCAGCGCCTGTGGTAGAAGGCACGCGTTATCTGATATGTAAGATCTGCGAGAGGCCGACTCGCGGGCGGGTGTGTCTGGGAAGTGGTATATAGGTAATCGATAATTTGTTCAGCTATATTCCACATCAGTGATATGTCTGGAGGCATAAAACACAAGACGCGTTGTCTGCCATGGCTGGTATGTCAGTGTTGCCAAAGAAGATGGATCAATGATTTACCTGGGGTATGGAATTTACAGTTGATGTTTTACCGGAACCGACTGTTGATCCGAGGCCTGGAGGGCCGAGTGTCATATACCAATCGACTCAGCTTGACGAGATCGAAAAATGTCTGTGTGTGTGTGTTTATGTGCGTATGTGACGAAATAAAGTGAGCCGTGTTTCTCAGCAACCACTGAACCGAATAGGACGCAACAGCCGCCAAATGGAAGAATTGTGGTCCCATAGAACGAATAGTTCCAGAATCAGTCAACTGGTTCTGGAGATATGTCCGAAACATGTTTTGGTGAATACGGGTCGTTTGTCTGAATTTTGTGTTAAATCAATCCGCATCGTGCTTTATTTGCTGAAGGAAGTGTTACTGCTACCTAAAGCTACAACAAATTTAAACAGCACTTTTCAGTGCTCAATCTGTAAAATGTCTACTTTGTTTGACTCTTATTCCTCTTCGATCCTTGTTTGGACCCAACCCGATAACGATTTTTGAAAATTCCTTTTCGATTCTTCGAATTCTTATAGTAATCTGCTTTGAAGTCGATTTAGGGAAACTTGGTTCTGCCGCCACCAATTTTTTTTCCTCTGTTCGGGACCTAACACCACTGCGACCAGTAATTTGATCTATTGTAGTATATCCAGTGGCCTTAGTTTAGTGCATGTCGTATTACTCCATCACTATTGAGAAATGATGAAGTATTCGATTTTTTGATAGTTGTCATTCTTGCATTTATCGCAAGGATCCGACTCTAATTGAAAGGTCCCGTTCTTTATACCCTTCGGAGTGTTGGAATACCCTCCAAAGGCGCGCCCCTTTGTCAGTCAAAATTGGATTCCTTGGCAACAAAATTAAGGAATGACACCGATAATGACCATGCATCAGAACCCTAGTCTTAACCACTTCAAACTAGAGAACAACGAATAGAAGATTAGGAACCACATAGATGAAGACTAACTAACTCATTTTTTCCTTGTTTCAAGATCATCCTCTGTGGACAAAGTCGAGTCTTGTCACTATCAACAAGGCATAAAAAGTAACAAGGACTAAGATGTGTTCCTTTGATTACTGAAAAATCCTGTTCCCCTAGTTTGAAGTAGTCGGGACTGTGAATTGTTGGTAGATCTTACATCCCGTAACGGGGCTGCCGCCGCCATTACCAATGTTCTGATCTTGGGTTCCGAACGAGCCAATGCAGACATCTTCTTCTTTCTTCTTTTTCGCATTTCAAGCTTATTGCGTGCTCTTAACTTAGTGTTCTAGATGCACTTCCACAGTTTTTAATTGAGAGCTATCGAAAGCATAGGCATAGAGTATGATTGTACTTGCTACACAACTATACTAATGCAGAAATGGTTCAGGCATCGAAGCCTGTACCATTTCTGCATTAGTATAATTGTGTGGCAAGTACAATAATACTCTATGCCCAGCCCAGGGAAGTCGAGACATTTTCCAACACGAAAAGTTCCTAGACCGAACCGGGCATCGAACCAAGCCGCCTCCAACATGGTGTTGCTTTGTAGCTGCGCCTTTACCGACTGAGCTAAGGGCGGCTCATCATCTTATCTGATGAATTAGCCTCTGGAGAAGTTTTGCGAGTAAGATAGTTAGTTTAGTTTAGTTTTCTTTATTAACGAGACCAGCGATAATTTTTGTGTCAAGATTCACCAGCCTCATCCACAAAACTCATTTCCCTTGGCTTTAAAATAAAAGAAGTTATGTTGTTGTTTATAATGCATAGATGTTTGTATTTATGAATAAATCGATAAAGATTTCTTATAATCATAAACTCTGTGTATACCTGCTCTTTCAGGATGTTGTACAACTCCGTTAACTTGTCCCTGTTCAAACATTGGTTTGATAAGTCTAAACAGCGAATCTTTCTGGTCATGGTTCCATTATTGGAACTTCCGCTACCTCCAATTTTAGGACGGTTGACGTGCATCTTGAAATGCTCTTGGAGTTCGCTCACCATCTGTCTGGTTTTTGCTTTCACGTCCGAATTGTGTGAGGGCACGGCAAACAATTCAAGCAGCAATGAAAATACGATGGTCCTAATCTTTCGTCCGTAGTGGGCATGCTTGAGTGTCACGATAGCCAATGATCGCGTTGGCTACTTTCTCATTCAACAACAACAATTCAATTCAGTACCGTTTAATGAAACTACGATCGGTTTAGCGTTAATTTCATCAACGTTAGAAGACATCTTTAAAATATTTCTTCTGTAACTTATCGCTTTCCTTAATCCAGCACATTGATCGAACTCTACAAAGTGACTGTGATTGTGGGTTTGGATTTTTCCAAATAATATCTTCATTATTCGAGCAGGCTCATATAATGCTCAGTGAGCAAAGAATCGTCTTTGAATAAAATGTTTGCTTGATTGTAGGGGCTGAACCGGTTGCAGAATCTGGGCCACCTGTAATGTACAATGTTAAGTTTTTGTGCTGCTTCATGTTCTCAACCTTCTCGACTATCAAACCTTCACCTCCAATTATTAGATATGTGAGGATTTTGACTATGGCTGAGTTTTACGATTTCCTACACACCTAGAAAAAAAAATATGTAAATTAAGCTGCTCTGAGAGTGACATATACGAGCGTCAATTTTGACATAAGTTTGAGTCATAACAGACGCGAAAAGCTCAATCAAACGTACTTTTCGTCGAGCAACGAACTTTTCAGTCTCGGAGCACTTTATGTTTGTTTACATCTCATCTTTTATGTCAAAGACGGATTCCACCCATATAGAAATCACAGACATAGTCCTACGTCAAAAATGACCGCCACCTAACTGTCATGAACCACCATGCCCGCCACCTAACTGTCATAATTGTCAAAAAAAAGTAAATATTAATGATGTGTTTATCGAAGAATAGACTGTTTGTCTTCTCGTGTTGTGTGTGGTTACTGTTGTTACAAAACTATAAGATTCGTGAGTGGCAGCGTTGATGTTAAAAACACCATCAAAGTTAATTTCGAAAATGGTGCTGGAAGACCGTCGTAAGGCAAAATTGTTAATTTCGCTAAGGTGCTGGATGCGGATCCTGTCCAGATTGAAACTATCTTGATAATAGCTGGGGGAAAAGTTATGGTTATACAATTTGAGACCTAAGAAGCGATGGTCCATGCATTGCTGCATAACACTGAGCAATTGATTTTACGTTATGATAATGGAATGGCAGTCTAGGAATGCATGACGAATGGGCTTTTATGCTGTTCTCTCTGTTTATACTCTTTAGTATGATTATGATTGCCTTGAAAAGAACCTTTTGATATGAATTTTAGTTGGGACATGTTCAGAAATTTATCTCTTGGTGGCCTTAAAAAGGGCCGATGGTAGTACAGGCTTAAGGCCTTTGGAAGATGATGATGACGTGTAGGCAGCTGGGTCAGTAAATCGAACCGGACAATCTCATATTCTTTGGTTCAAGCAGCAACAGCTGGACGAAGAACGGAAGTACGGGTAATGAAAAGAGCGACCAGAACGATGATCTAAGTGACAGCAGTTTGGAAGCTAGTTCGTACGCAGGAAAAAACATTGAAAAAGAAGAACAAGCATGTGGGAACCAGGTTAAGAAACGGTTCAATTACCGTAAAGGCCCGACTTACTTGATGGCAAAAGAATTGTTTGGTCAACAACAGCATATTATGGAAGCGAAGAAAACAGAAGAAATGAAAAAGTTACGGGTGCGGGAGAAAGCAAGTAGCATGCAGTCGCTTCCCAGGAAGAAATAAACTCATTAATAACCGTCTTTTTTAATGAAAATAAAAATGTTGATCGGCTCCGTAAAGCTTACCCGGTTTAGCCTTCCATATAAATGAATGGATAAAAAAATCCATCATAAATCAATTAAAAAAAATATCCAGTTAACTAAATTTATTGTACTCCATTTGTAATTAAAAATAAACTGCTCATTGCATTGAATTAAATATAAAGAAAATTTTTTATCTTATAACATATTCTGATGAAGGCGAAACACATATTTAACTAATGTAAGTAAGGTTCATTTTAGATTATCAATTATAGGACAGATATTTGTAAATAGACTAAAACATCGTTTTTTTTTTTAAATTAGGATATTACCAATTCAACTTTAGCATTTAAATATTTATTATAAAAAGCTAATTGTTTAAATCACTCTTTAAATAAAAAAATAATTAAATTTAAAAATTTTCCCTAAACGTGTATTCATGGAAAATGTTGCACACATAAACAGCTGTAACTTTAACTATTATACCATATGACTTGAAATGTTCAATGAGTTCTAAATAAGTAAATCATATAACATGATTCGAATATGAGCATTAACTTGAGTTTAGATCAAGAAAACAAAATATAATACTTTAAAATTCTTATAAAATACTTAAACTTGGACATTTCAAAAATATAAGATTATATCTAAATATATAATATAATGTAGTACTTTCTTCTAAAGAAACATTCATTACAAATTAATACCTAAACTAAAATAAAATTTGAATTATAAATAATGAAATTAAAAGCATAATTTTCAGAACTGCCATTGCGTGGTTGCATTTTTCCATTCCAGCCTTACTCTAACGCTGCAAGGACCACATTTCAATTACAGGTAAGGTGCGAATGGAAATGTTGTGTGGGTCAAATCTGATGCCTTCAAAAAGTTGTCCATTATGGAAACAACATCCTCATCTACGGTCTGGACTACAACGAGAGGCAAGTGAATGACCTGGAACAGTTGTCCACCTTCGATTACAAGCCTGCTGCTCCTGCGACATACAGAGAAGTGGTTGTCCGAGGATTGTTCTCCTGTAACTTCACCATATACACTGAAGGATTTGCCTCACGCCTGATTTTGTGATAAAAGTCAAAACTTATAATCGCTGGAACCAGGCATGGAAGATCAATTACATTCATTTCATGCATTCATTTACATTCATTTGCCCCTAACTTTATTCATCAACAGAATTCCGCAAAATGATGTATGGAGCTTTTGTAGGTTTTGTTATTAGCTACAACCAGTAATTCAAATCTGTATCTCTTATGCATCACGAATTAGAGCGGGCAGAACTCGTTACTGTTTTTCAGTGAATGTAAAATACATTCACTGAAAAACAGTAGTGGATTCTGTTTGCTCTGGTTCGTCATGCATAAGAGGTACGGATTTGGGTTTTTAACAAATGTTGTAGTTAATAACAAAACATACAAAAAATTCATACATCATTTTGCCGAATTCTGTTGATGAAAAAATTAAAGGGTTGTGTCCTAGACACAACCGCAGTATGACGTAGAACCTATTTATCTATCTATATCTATGATGCATGATGTATGCATTTAGGTTAATATCCGACGTCCCTCCTTTTTTACATATTTTGCAGAAAAAATACATCCGAAGTCCCTCCTTTTTTACATATTCTGCACAAAACATACTTTCTAAGCCCCGCAACTGACAGAATTTCCCGCCATTTTATTATTGAGGGGGGGGAGAGGTTGTTGTGAAGGGGGGAGGGGTTTTTTTCCTCATTCCTCATTGTATCGCATTCCTCCATTGTGGTCACGTCGCTGACTTGGTCCTGCTCAGAGATGCCAGATTTTTTTCTATGCAATTCCGTAGACTTGTTCAAATTTACGGATTTCTACGGATTTTTTTTTAGTCGTAGGTGATATTTTTTTACAGTTCTAAGGTGATACTTTACGTTAAATGATAAATCGATAAAAGAACATTTGAAAAACTACTAGGGACAGCCCTCTGGGGTTGTACGCAATGGTGACGTCGTACTACGTGATCTTATATAATAAATGTTACTTGTTAAATGCGCCAGGACTTGTCTTTTGTGAAGGAATAGGAATTTTGCCTGGTTCTCTCTATTTATATTCTTTAGTATGTCTATGATTGCCCTGAAAAGAAGATTTTGATATGAATTTTAGTTGGGACATGTTCAGAAATTTAACTCTTTTTGAAAATCTGTAGCACCGATGGTAGTACAGGCATGAATACTATGACACTGTTGCACCTGTAGTTTTGCTTCCCGAAGATCCTTGTTCAGCCATAGCAAGATGTGAGCGTGAGGACTTCCACGGTGCTGAAATTCAAACGTATCAACCAGCTTGTTGAAGTACACACAGCACGTTGCTGGATCATCATTGACCAGAGTTGCTCTTTGTAGTGCAGTTAATTCCTGGATATGATCTGTTAAGTCATTGCCATTGTGTCCTTAGATGTAGGACAATCGATGTAGGAGATTCAACAAATGGGGCTACTTCATCTCATTTGCACTGAGTGTGAGGAACATCGTAGGCTTTCCCAATTGTCGCATCATGGTGAACAAATTTCTCTTCCATTGTTGCCAATACTGTACTTAATTCGGTATTGATTTGAGGAAGGATAGATTTCTCTCAATGCACTGCTCCATGAATAAGGTTGACACGTGTAATGTTTGCGGTCCCCGTGCACTTAAAAGTACATTGCAAGCGTTCGGAAACTCTAAAGCGAAGAACTTTCATTGTCATATACAATAAATGTTGTGGTTTAGCCACACGGCTGTCTTGACGACGAGTTTCACTGAATGCCATCATTAAATATGTTACCTGAACCCCTTGAATTTTCGTGGATGGCCGAAACATATGGCAGGAAAAACTATCTCTTCGCCGTGCTCGTCATATGTTAATGACAGAGGAACCCTGTTTAGCACGGGAACGATCTCCAGGCATTTGTCCTCATTCCAAAGAAGCGTTTCCTGTTTCCCAAGCAGCAATTCTGTCTCATTATCCACGGCAATGGTTTCCAGCTCAATTTGAGGATCCACTGCAAGGGTTTCAAGACCATATATGGCGATCTGATCAATTGTGATCCCGTAGCGGCAGTACAGTGGTGCCGTAATCTAATAAAAAAGCCACGCTTATGGATTACGTGCTTTTTGATGAACATGTTTAAGGTTCAATTTACTTTGATGCTTTTTGGAAAATTTCAAAAGCAGTTTTCTCCGACGCAATATTTCAGATTGCTAAAAGCTAGCACTATTCGATTTCTTTGGATATTTTACACAAAATGACGTGAGCTTTTTGCAATAAAATAATGCGTCGAAAAAAACTGCTTTTGAATTTAAAAAAAAATGCATCAAAGTAAATTGAACATTAAGGCCTAATCATCATCGAGCTGACGGGGAAGAAAGCGTCGTCTCTCTTACACAACGCAAACGGTAGAACAACATTCGAGCAAAAAGAAACTTATCAAATAACTATCATATGACATATTTGATTTCGTTTTAATTCCTCAATTTGGTGTAAATTAAACCATTTCTGATCAGAAATGTTATTACTAGGACATCGTTGCTTGCTATTTTCAGAATTCACACAAGCACAACATCAGGAGCTCTTACTATGAGAAAAAAAAAACTAACATTTGAAACAAATAACTTCCAATTTGGAACACAAAACTGAAATTTTGAGCACGAAAACTTCAAGAGCACAAAATAACAGATAGACACAATGTTTACATTCGATAAAATTGCAGAATACACACTAAAACTCTGTAAAACACACTTAAATCATAATATCCGTTTGGGTGGATAAACTTTTTTTGCGTAATTTTTTACCATTTTTCATAATTTGTCACATGAAATCTCAAAAAAAGATATAAACGCCGTATTTTCAATGGCAATGTGATAAATAAACATAAATTGATAAATCATGGAGGAACACTCATAAAATTAAACTGATTTTCACCAGAAAAATAAAAAAAAAATGTGAATTGGTAGGGGGGTGGATAAACTTTTTTTGCATACTGTACATTCGTGACGGCCTTCGGCGACAGTTTCGTATGACAGAGCCTGTCGTATGAAATTTTAGTTTGGTACTGTAATGTGAAAGCTTGTTTTGCAAGTGTCGGAAGCAAAGGCAGTCGATTATCACAGAAAATGTGTCGACTACCGTTACCGCTTACAAGACTGGTAAGCACACGGCATCGTCGAAAAATTTTCTCTTCAAGCAAAGATTGACAGTATATTATGGGAACTTTCGGCGGAGTGAAGAGATAGTACGAAGGCCGCCATGTTCAACGCACAGTCTGACGTTTGCTTGCGGGATATTTCATAGGAGGGAAGAGCTACAGAGTCACCGTCAACGCCAATTCTATCAAAAAGCGGATAAGTGAGCAAGAAAACGGTTGACAAGTTGCAGGAGTGTATTATACTTTATGCTACTTTACCTTCAGAATCAGATTATAGTCTAGATTGTACACTGAAGAAAAAATCCGTAGAAACTGTACCGAATTCCGTAGATTTTGCCTACGGATCCGTATTTCCGTAAAAATTTGTAAAATCCGTAGATCTACGGAGATTTCCGTAGATCTGGCATCTCTGAGCTTGCTGCAGGACCAAGTGCCACGCCGTCAAAAGCGGTAATGAGCAGAGGCAGGAGAGCAGCGCTGATTTAGATATTTTCAGGTTCAAGCAGAACGATTTGCAACCAAACCTGATAGGATTTCCTGCCGTTTTTTTATGAATGGGGCGGAGCAAAAAGTGTCTTTTGTGCAGAATATGTAAAAAAGGATGGACTTTGGATGTAAATATAATTGCATATATAGAGGTACCAGATATGTTTTACAGTTAGTTGTTGGTAATTCATCGAGTGTATGCCTCCTATTAAGCAATATTTTTTTTGAAAATGTTGGCTCTGCATGTAAAAAATTAATTGTTCATACATTATTAGGGTTTGCTTAAAATTTATTTCCCGAAAAAAAAATGATCGTCAAAGTCCATGTCTTTATAGGGTTATTTTTAAGGGGGAGGGGGAGGGGGTTTTACATGCACGTTTTTTTCAAGTCTCATTCCTCATTGTGGTGGACACGCCATGATCCACCTTTGGCAGCTGACTTGGTCCTGCTTGCTGCAGGACCTAGTGCCACGCCGTCCGAAGCGGTAATGAGCAGAGGCAGGAGAGCAGCGCTGATTTATATATTTTCAGGTTCAAGCAGAATGATGTGCAACCAAGTGGTATTCGTTTATGATGACTGGGTTGGGGAAAAAAGCTTATTTCATGAAAACAGTGATAAAATTATCATTTGTACATTTTCAAAAGTTTAATTACAAAAAAAAAATTGGAAAAATATTTATTTCAGCAGGTTCGTAATGTAATATCCTATCGATTGGCGTATTTGGATTGAAATTTCATCTATAAATGACAAAGTTACAAGCGTTCAAAACCTAACACTCCTTCACCTCACATATCTTTTGATTTGCACCCCAGTATAGTCGACAAAGACGTAGTTCTACGTCAAAAGTTAGGGGAAAAATGAATGTAAATGAATGCACTAAATTAATGCAAATGATTTTCCATGCCTGGCTGGAACCATATTTTTTTCTGAATTACAGTATTTTGCCACCCCCTTTTATGAAAATCTTCTACATAACCAATGTACTATTTTAGTGCTCTTATAGCTTCAAAGTACACCTTAAGCATCCATCTTGAAGATGAATGAGAAAGATTTGAAATTACGATCATGTGAAATTGTTGAAATATAATAACCTGATGCGCACAGGGGCTGAAAAAATCGGGTAGTTACCGTATCATTTACAATACAGTATAGGTCCAATTCTGGTAACACGTTTTCTAAATATTTTATTAGCTTAAACTCAATACTTCAGAACGTCAAACCCTACTTAATATTTTTAGATAATTGTGAAGCTTTGAGCTTTTGAAGTAGAAAAAAGTTTAAAAGTTAACAATTTGTTTCCAAAATCGAACCTGTACTCCAGTATTTTTAAAGCGGATATGACAAAAAAGCCTTAAAACATTATTTTTAATTAAAAAAATCTATTCGAAAGTGCAACTCAAAATTAGTGCTGGGACGCGGATTTTTTTTTATTTTTAAATTTTATATAATTTTGGTAATTAACAGATCTACCATTTCACACCAGGTCACATGAGCACCTAAAAACCAACTTTTTGACAAATACTTAGAACAGTAAAAAAGAAAACTGTTAGAGGGATAATAAATTTTAAATTTCACTATCCGGATAGTTACTCTCCGTTTGATAGCCATCTCAAATTTTTCAATTTATTTTATTTCAATATTGGGCTCTAGAAAGCATGATATTATGTATACTATTTCAACGATATTTCATTTTTCTGAAAGTAATTTTATTGAAATAAAACTGATGTACACACTTAATTCAGATCACCGAAGTCGGTAGGATTTTACCGGGTTTTTGAACAGCAGAACAAGTCGGTAAAATTTTCAAATGACCGTTGCACGTGAGAAATCAAGAAAATGTATAAATTTTATTTTTCATGAATAAATGGGGCAAACTGAACAAATTCTATACAAACTCGGAATAAATTTTCTAAAAATTGGATTTTTCACTGATTTTAAAATTTTTACCGAAAAGTTCTGTAGTTCAAAATTTACCGAACGACGGAGGCCTGGATTAGTGTGTATCCCGATAGTTGAAGTCCCAGCTCTACTCAAAATTAGCGACAAATAAGTAGTAAAGTTTAAACAAATACACTGGAACCTCCATTTACGAACCAAAACGGGGGTTCGTAAATCGAATTAGTGCGTAAAAAAACCTCGTTATTTGGGATTTACTTCGTAAAAAGAAAACTCGTTATTTAGGATTTACTTCGTAAAAAGAAGTTTTTTAAAATATTGTCAAATACCCCACAATATGGGTATTTTTGGAATCGGAGTGACGTGTAGGGACTGGAAATCGATGTCTGACGCTATTTTAAAATCCAAGATGGCGGCTTCCGGTAACAGAAAAACTTGGAAATTCAGTCAAATACCCCACAATATGCGTATTTTTGGAATCGGAGTGACGTATAAGGACCGGAAATCGATGTGTGACGTCATTTCGAAATCCAAGATGGTGGCTTCCGGTAACAGAAAAATTACGAAATTCTGTGAAATACACCACAATATGGGTATTTTTGGAATCGAGGTGACGTGTAGGGACCACAAATCGAAGTCTGACGCCATTTTGAAATCCAACATGGCGGCTTCTGGTCACAGGAAAACAGAAAAATACCGTTAAATACACAACAATATGGATACATTTGGAATCGGGGTGACCTGTGAGAACCGAGAATCCATGTCTGACGCCATTTCGAAATCCAAGATGGTGACATCCGGTAACAGAAACACTGAGAAATACTGTCAAATACTCAACAATATGGGTTGTTTGGAATCGGGGTGACTTATTAGAACTGAAAACCCATGTCTGACGCCATTTTGAAATTCAATATCGCAACTTCCGGTTACATAAAAACATAAAAGTAATGTTAAATAAACTACTATATGGAAATCTTAAGAATCGGAGTGACGTAGTGGTATTTGCCAATTTTTCTGTAACCGGAAGCCGCCATCTTGGATCTCGAAATGACTTCAGGCATAAATTTCCGGTTCTTACACGTCACTCCATTTCCAAAAATACCCATATTGTGGGGTGTATGACAGAATTTCCAAGCTTTTCTGTTACCGAAAGCCGCCATCTTGGATTTCAAAATGGCGTCAGACATCGATTTGCGGTCCCTAAACGTCACTCCGATTTCAAAAATACCCATATTGTGGGGTATTTGGCAGAATTTCCATGTAACTGGAAGTTGCCATCTAGGATTTCAAAATGGCGTCAGACATTGATTTCCGGTCCCTACACGTCCCTCCGATTCCAAAAATACGCATATTGTGGGGTATTTGACAGAATTTCCAAGTTTTTCTGTTACTGGAAGCCGCCATCTTGGATTTAAAAATGGCATCACACATCGATTTCCGGTCCCTACACGTCACTCCGATTCCAAAAATACCCATATTGTGGGGTATTTGAAAGTTCTGTAACCGGGAGCCGCCATCTTGGATTTCAAAATGGCGTCAGACATCGATTTCCGGTCCATACACGTCACCCTGATTCCAAAAATACCCATATTGTGGGGTATTTCACAGTATATCCCAGTTTTCCAAAATCACAAAAAAAAACTCGTTTTTTGGAATTTACTTTATCAAAAGAAAACTCGTTATTTGGGATTTACTTCGTAAAAAAAAAACCTCGTTATTTGGGATTTACTTCGTAAAAAGAGGGACGTAAATTGAATACTGCGTAAAAAAAAGACTTCGTAAACGAAGGTTTCAGTGTAGTATCAACAATATCAGTATTATTCGTGCATTATATAATTAATTTAACATACCATTGCTGCACAAATGTTCCAAAAAGAATAGATTATCTTGCAAATTATCTTCTTTTTTTTTCGATCTTTAACGATTTGTTTATGTTTATGTTCGTGAACACGAAACGGCAAACTCAACGCCCGTCAACATGTATTTTCATACGATACCTAAGTATAAAATAGCAAACTCTTGCACCACTGTTCGCTCTTATCACACCGACAACCTCCACCTTCTACCGTAAGGAGGCACAAACTGCCTCTCTCGCGCACACTTTCTGTCGCACATCAATCACTGTTGAGATCGGCTTGGCTACCTGCAGAGATGTTGTGTTTTATTGTTCCACAAATTCAAAACGTGTCTTCCAGGGGCGATCTCTTTCACTACGCTTTTTAGCAGTGGATCATCGACTGGCGATCTACTTTCAGTCGAGCATTCCCTATCGTGACACTATCCTTCGATCTCGAAACTGTAGAAAATAAAACAAGGAAGAAAATATCACCGAAAATAGGTTTAAATTAGTTTCCGACCCCATAAAAGTAGCGTTACGCAAATGGTTTTGACTTTTACAGAGTGCTGTTGTAAATTTGTTTAATAGTATTGAATGAGATTTCTTAACGAAAGTATCAATCATGATTTCTGTGACATCGCCTCGGGAAACAAACGGGGTTGGAGATTCTGCGACAAACCCCATAGTTATCTATGAGTCATCCGATCTGAGTTATGCAAATCGTACCAGAATAGCCATTCACTTTTCATGCGAACAACTCTCAGTTTTGGCCTCAAATTTAGCAGACCACACGAGTTCAATAATCCCCAGAGAGTCTACATCTTTGTACTTGTTGAATCCGGGGACAAGTCATCGAATATGCGAACGCGGTATATATGTACTGCTAGCACCGTTTTGGGCTGGCTAACGTTCAAGGTAAGAATGCATGTTCACCGGTCAAACCTAACATTGGCTTCGTTCGTTAGATAGCAGCCAGCATTATCGGCCCTCTCGGCACTGCAATGTTCAAACTTTATGCAGATTTCCTTACCAGTCGCTGCACATGTGTGTAAACAGCTCATACTTCTTATTTCTGCGCGCACGATTCCTGCATTATTTTGATTCTACGTACGGCAAGTTAATAAATATCGATTCGTGAACAAGGAGCCTTCTTGTCGCTGCTAGAATTCCCCATGTTCACATATGCGAGCCAAAAGTTAATTAAAAACAAATATTTATTCTCGCCTGCCTGCCCTGTCATAATCACGAACGAAACTTGGAAGCTTGCCGGACAACTCTTTAGGTCATGTTCTCGCGTGGCACTAGATAAATCATTATCAAGAACATGCCAATTGGAAATTGAAACGCGCGCACTCTCATTTCCTACCCAGATAAGGAGGAATATTAATTCGAAATCTGCCAACAAACCCACTGTGTCAAAGTGGCGTCGCGTCAGTTTAGTTCCCATGCATTTCAGGTTCTTTACTCGGATTAAATTGGCTCATAAAAACCAACCATATTGCCCATGCCAAAGTGGGTTTGGTAAAATGCTGCAGCACGTCCTCTTCCTCCAAAAAAATACTTAGCACATAATTTACCCGAAATTGATCTGTTATCACAATTAACGATTGCCTGATTAATCTACAGACGAAAATACTCATTTTTATTGATCTATGGTAATAAATTTTTACGATCCTTTTTGCCGCAGTTCCACCGATTTGCGATCGAGTCCGAGTCGAAAGGCGAAAACTTACGACACACAATAAGGCGGTCGGATTGATCGACTCGATCGACCTGCTGCGCCGCCGTCGCCGTAGGCTACCAGTTCTATCATCCTTCATCAGCGTGACGACGATGAAAATGGTGACGAGCAGAGTTGGTATTACGTGGTTGGGTAAATAAAAAGTAAATTTTCTGCGACAAATGAATGCTGAATTTGATGGTCGGATTATATCCAATCGATGGATACATTGCTTATATCGTGAGAATTCGGTACAACTCACATAATCTTATTTTTTTCAACTTATTGGATTAACAGTTTCTTAACATGGAGCTTAAGTACTTTGTAACATCAAGGTTAATGATAGGAAAGCTGCCAAGAAAGGTCACGCCATGGCAATGTTTGAGGTGCTGAGAACGTTGTACAGGGGTTGCGAGAAATATACTGCAGTAGCACAATTTTGTCCAACTCGAGACAGTCACAGTTTTTTATTTTATTTTTATGTACATAGGGGAAATGACGGCTTCGGCATGACAGACTATTTTCAGCAACCCAAATTGAAACACTATTTTCACTGGATTTTCTTACGAAAACACTTCGCTGAATGCATGCAAACGATTCTTTATGCTTTCAGCTTCAATTTGACTATATTTTTACCACTGAGAAAAAGCAATCTAGCTAGGTTTTCTTGAAATGAAACACACGCACTACAAATTGTAGCTGATTTCGAGTTGCCGATAATAGAACAGCAGATTTACATGCAGCTCAAATGGAACGGTTGCCGAAGAAAAACTGGTTGCCGACAATACTCGCTCTCACTAGAGAAGATTGGAGCTTTGTAAAAGCGTTTCAAAACAGTTTTTGACAATTCTTTTGACTGAAATTGGTAGAGCAGCTGGCAGCAAAAGATTGTAAACAAACCAATACTGCATATGTGTGCGTTCCATAGAGAAAAAGGCTATAGAAAGAAGGTCGCTGCTTAGGTTGCCGAGAATACGTAAATTCCCCTATATAGAGGCATTCGACGGGGAGATTATTTTAGTTTTTGCGTATTGATCCAAAATTTTCGGACACCGGAGATGAGTTGGCAGTTTTCAGGATATGTCAAACGTGCCGTTTTTCTGCCACTGACAATTTAGGGTTGCAGGTTGTAAATCTAAAAATATAGTTATTTCACAAAAACTAGGGTCCATTAGAAGTCTAAGATCTTAAATTGGTCAACCGGTAAACAATGGAGATATCATCACTTCCATGAAATTTGTTTTGGAAAAGCGGTCAGCAAAGGTTTTCTCCTAATCCATTCAAATGTGGATGATGATGGTTAATCTGTTCCAGACAGAGCTGGTAAATATCACGGTCGTCATGTGACAATGAAAAAACTGATCAGGTCACTATCCTGAGCTTTCTTGTCATTTCCCAATGATCAATCACTCATGAGAATAATTCTCATACGGTTTTGACATCAACATTTTTAAATGATTAAGATTAATTTAGACAGTATGCATTAGACTGATGCAAAATTTGAAATGTTCGCTCCACAGTGCTTAAACGGTTTCAAATTGGGTCCTGCTTAGCCTCCCAAAATTTGAACTACTTTAGTAAGAAACTGACTTGGTACAAACCATTTCAAGTTTATGTGGGAATTACTATGGGAAAACTTATGTTTTTGTTCATATCTATCTGACAATTCACCACATCACTATGCTTTTAAAATGATAGCAGTAATTGTAGAAAATTTTCATTGAAATCTTCTTTTCAATCAAATGTAAGGAACAAAAGTTATTAATCATTTAAGTCACTGATGTCTTATGATTATGCTCATTCAACTGTTCAGCAGGCAACATTGGTGTTTCTGGTGCGAAGAATAGAGCACAAATATCATGGCTATTATGTGACACTGCAGAATACAGTGTTGCCCACAGAACAGCTGCTTGATCATGTCATAAGATTACCAATCTCTTAAGCAATTAATAACTATTTAACTTGACGTTTGGCTGAAAAATTGGTAGAAGACAATGAACAAAAAGTTTGGTTTTCCCATAGTAATTTTCATATAAACTTCGAATAGTTTGTGCCAAGTCAGTTTCTTACCAAATGAGTTTAAATTTTGGGAGGCTAATCAGGACCTGATTTGAAACCGTTTGAGCACTGTGGAGCGAAAATTTCAAATTTTGCATCAGTCTAGTATGCATGTGGTTGAATGAATTTATTTTAAAGATTTCCACTGTACAAGTAACAATAATATTAATAAATGAGCTTGTAATAGCGATGTTCACAACACTGTCACGTTCTGTCAAGACGATTATCACAGAACAGAAGTGAAAGTGCGAACGAATCAGTATGTTTGTATGTATGTATGTATGCATGTATGTATATACAATCCAATTTCTACTGTCCGGCAGTGTTTTTATGGAAGAAAAATGTTTACCATATCTATTGTTATCTTATATCTTGAAAGGTGATAGCTCTGTTGAAATTCAGTAACCCATTTCAGAATGCCTGGTCACTCACGTCCATTCCGAGGTTACTTTCACTTACAAAAAGCCACGCATACACGTAGTACCGATATAAAATGTATATTGGTACTGCGTGTACACTTCCATCATCAAAGCAATTCCTGCTTTGTAGATGGCACGTATTTAGTTAGTAGGATGCATTTCGTATTTTTATATCTAGTTGTAACCAGTTAGATCTCACCGCTTAAGTATTGTGTCCTTGCTGTCATCTCGATTTTCGTTGAGTCCTGTTGAATTATCGGTATCTGTAGTGGAATACTCTTCTCTCTCTTTCTCTATCACTTTTCGATGTTTTTCGTATCTCTTCTTGAATATTGTAATCTGTAATAAACATATTTGTAGTCAAACTGAATATGTTTTTAATTTATGGTACTCTATTTGTTCAATGTTTTTCTTTGTTGATTAAATATATTTTATTCTGGTATTACTTGCTGTTATGTCACTTCTTATTTGTTTATTCCATTTAATCTTCTCCAAACAATTATCCATAAATAACAAACCTGTTTCTCCTCATTTATTAACAGCTTTTGTCTTTCTTTTAATCCTCATCTTATTTTATTTTTAGTTTTTGAGATTATCTAGTCTTCTATATCTGATTCTGACTCTACTTCGCTTCCTATAGTGTCCTTAACCAACTCTAACCATTGTTCTTCTATTATCTCAGGTAATGTCTCCGTCTTAAAACGTCATTCCATGTTTTTGCGGGCCTACCTGACATAAAATCTGTCAATATTGCTTTCAGTGCGTCACAATCAGCAATTTTACGACTCGTGAGTGCTCACTCTGAGTGAACGCTCACGAATCATAAGATCGCTTATTGTGACGCTCTGAAAGCAAAATTGGCAGGTTTTATGAGTCAAAAACATACTTCAAACCCTCGTCTCGTTACTTACAAGTACAGCATATCATTACATCATCTAATGATTGCATAACTCAAAAAAATATGTTTTTAAGCAAATGAGTGGAAGCAACCCTGCCCTCATTCCAAACAACATACAGCTCATCAGCCACATCTGTGTTTAACATCACGACCGAACGGTCCTTTTCAGGACCACCATACATTTGTTAAAGAGTATATTTTGGACATTTGCCAAAGTCATTAATCGGATGTCAGTTCTTATATCACGATAGACTTGGAATTAGGGCGTAACAGCTTTGGTAAACAATGACTTCTTTCGATGATGACTTGAAAGTCAAGGCTAGTTCTCGCAAATCAACGTCACCATCAGGTAGGGTAAGACTTCCTCTACTCGACGGTTATGTTGGTTTGGATGGGCGTGCCTTGAAATCACCGAGATTGTTTACACAAGCTGTTACGCTTAATTCCAGCTCAATCTAGATATGTTTAAATCTAACATACCATGTACTTTAAGGCAACATTGGGGGCGCAATTAAAAAAAACCCAAGTCGGTCGCGGCATTAAAGTGGTCTGGTTTTGATCCGGAGATGATGAATTTTAATTCTTAATAAGCCAATCGATAGGAATTTTTTCTACGAATCTGTTAAGACTATCATTTTTCAAAATGTCACTATTGCAAATTTAACGGATGTGCAACTGTTCCAATGATAATTAAAATTTTCAAAGATCGTCTGCGAAAATCGATTCCCCTAACACAGATTTAAAAGTTGAATTCCAACCGGTCTCACCAAACGGTGTACGTTCAACCACCGCATGGTGAGTGGTGGTGATCTCCAGTACACAACGAAAGGCTGCCTGCAAGCAGCGAGCGTCTGTGTCAATACTAAAGAGTGTGATGCAGAGTAAATGTAGAGAGAACCCCGCTATTCCTGCACAACACACAAGCTCCTGCTGCAGCTAACAAATAATATTTATTAAATAAGACCACGTAGTCCTACGTCACGATTGCGTACAAACCCATAGGGCTGTCCCTTGTAGTTTTTCTTCGGAAATTCCAACCCCCTATCATCTACGTAGTTTATGGACAGTTCCTTATGAGTGCCGTCCTCAACAGGTTGATTTTTTTTTAATTTTATTAAGGATAGAATATCAATTGACTTCTAAAGCTACCTCATCTAACTTATTTTTAAATTTTTTAACATCTTCCATATTTTATCAAGTTCCAAAGCTCTTTATAAACACCACGATCGAATGTCATGTAGGCCTTGAATATGTTTTACGGATGTTTGTCAATTGCCACACGATACAAAATAATGAAGTTAAACCAAGTTCTTCTTTGATCCAATTTAAGTTTATAGAAAGCCTAGTGATGAAAAAGAAGCTTAGACTCTTTGTAAAAAAAATGATAGGGTAACATTGAATCATTGAATGATCCAAAAAAAATAAAAAAGCGAAAGAATTTTGCGGAGCATGGCCCTGTGTATAATGAATTAATTAACTAACTTTACGAATAAATCTAGTAACTTACTAACCTCTCAAATAACAACATAGATAAGTCCGGCTCATCCTGGTAAACGGAACCATCCTCATTTTTTATTAGTTCGTACTCTTCTAAACGGATTTCGTAGCCGTTCGTTATTACGAATGAAAACGTGGACGAGACCGGGAATCAAAAACTAACCGTGTTCAAAAAATGACAGATAGAAATAGAACAGATGACACGCATACTAATGAAACTAAACCGCAAGCGTTCGTTTATCGGTGTAAAGTGTAGCACCATTGTACCGGTGTACTACGCAAAAACGAAAACGACATTAATATTTTTGGAATCAGGGTGACGAACTGGAAATCGATGTCCGACGTCATCTTTAAATCCAAGATGGTAGCTTCCGATTATAGAAAATTGGAAAATACTGTCAAATTTCTCTCAATATGGGTATTTCGTGGAGACGTTGACGTTTCTAGATAGACCGGAAATCGATGTCAAATACTCTTCAATATGGGATTTTCGGAATCGGGATGCCAAATGGAGACCGGAAATCTATTTCTGACGCCACCTTGGACTCGAAGAAGGTGGCTTCCGGTTGAAGAAAAACCGAGAAAACTGAAAATACCTTTCAATATGGGTATTTTGGGAATCGGAACAAACGTAAGCGGCACCTGCATCACCTAAATAAAGCTTTCGTATTTTCATCATACCCAAATATTATATAAAACATATTCCATCGTTCCCAATCAACATTCTCACACCTTGTTCCTCATTGTCCAGTAGCAGGTGCCAACATACCACATACCGACGACAGTATGAGGGTAAACAACCGAGCGCCAATGTTCTACGGCGTGTTTGTGTTTCTGCTTTGAAACCGGAATGTCCTCGATCGTGCCGATACCGATCAGTGGTTGCTGTTCTGAAAACTGATCGAACAATGCAGAAGCGTTCGAATCTGAAATGTTGTGATATGTGGTACAACATCTAGATCATCAAATACAAGTTAATTTGCGTTCAACTCGGATATCAGCCACCACCACATCAGCGGGTAGATCCCAGCAATAAAGGAGTGCAATTTATCCACGGCTTTGTGGCCAATCATGTTCTTCATTTATCAAATGTAAATAAACTGCTGCTAAAGGTAAGATTTATCATGATCAAACTGCACTCGTTTGCGGCACCAACCAACTCTGTGAGATATGACAACTGCTGCAAGTCATGTCGTTCATAAGGCTACTCTAGTATTCAAATGATATCCCATTTGAATTTGAAATGAGTCTGGGGAGGCAATAAGTAGTCATTTCTCTATTTACAAATGATCGCTTTACTTTCTCGGTAGTAACAAATAGCAATACTAGGGAGTTTGACCCAAGAAAAGCTTGACAAAATCCCAATCCACTCCAGCCTTCCTGAAGCCACATGATCTTATTTACAATGCCACCCTAGCACCTAATGATATGCTAATAATTTCAGCTCGTGTTCAGTCCCTCATCTCATCGAAATAGCAAAGATCTGACCATCATCATCATCACGCGGGGAGCCGATCATCGCGTTACAGCTTGTAGTACAACAGCAGCATATAACAAACAACTTGACCTTGCTCCGGATCAACGTGCCACAGAAGATGAAGGAAGAAGAAGAAAAATTACCTCCAAGTTTGCCGGTTCGCGTGTGCAGCGCAGAGTTGCAGTCCTTTTCTGTCACTCTCATCGATTATTTATTGCCATTCTTCGACAGCGGCTGCCACTGTAACCTTCCTCCTCCATCGATGCACCGGGGAATTGAGAGTAAAAGTTACATTCCTTCTCCACCTCGTCTTCGAAGCACACCGCTGCTTCTGGCTGCGCTCGCTGGATACTTGAGTCCTGTTGGCAGAAGTATGCCCAAGATCAATGTACATTTCCTTAATTGATCATGAAATTAAAATTAAAATAAATCGCTCAATTGTGAATAAATCAACCGTTGATTGAATGTAGCTCAGCTGGGATCGTGAATGCGGCGATCAATTTAACCCCCTTCACGTATGGTGTCAAGCCGAGTCATAGTAAGGGTACGACAATTTTGAAGAACGGATTTAGTGCCCTCCTGGTATAGGATTGCCGTATATTCGATCGGTTGAGTGTGCGCACAAACTGTTTTGAGATTTCATAGAACTGACTAGTCAGCTAAATTTATTGGAAATCAATCAATAGATCATTTTCAATATATTTGTGCTGAAATTTGCTGAGCTTGGGTAATAGCGTGTGCTTCAAATGTTTTTAATACATCTAAGCCATGGCTCATTGACCATTTACAACAACAATAAAAATAACAGTTTATTTTTTCCGTTCGTAAAACGCTCTTGTTTAAGAGACAGTCACCATGCGTAGAAAAAAAAATTATGCACAGTCACCAGGAAAATCCATCGTGGTGCACGTCAACGCTGGCTAAAGTGTTGAATTTTCCTAGAAACACCGTATGGCGCATGCTCAAAACTTACAGGGAACCCGTGATGGCGAATCGGAAGCCTCAAAGTAAACGGCGGAGTTGAACTGCCAATTGTCCACGGCAGTCTACGTAACGCAGGAACCGTCGCTGAACAGGCTCAACTCTTTCGACACCGTTGTTGTAGTGAGGAGTCCAGACAATCGAGCAGTATTCTAATATGGAGCGAGACAAGGAGCAGTACAACGATTTAAGGCAGTAGATATCCTTAAATTTTTTGGCAATCCTGAAGATAAACCCTAGAATTCTGGAAGCTTTGTCGAAGGCATGCGAGATGTGCTTCTTGAAAGTGAGTTGTGTATCAAGAATCACACCTAAGTCCTTAATTTGGCTGACGCGCTCAATTTCAGTTCCCAACAAAGCATACTTGAACATAATCGTCTCTTTCTTGCACGAATAAAAGATAACCGAGCAATTGGACATTTTAACCTCTAACGATTCAAAATACACTAATCACCAAAACAATTCAGCTGACGTTGAAGGAAGCAACAGTGATTAATTGAGTGAATTCGAAGGAAGAGTTTAAAGCCATCTGCGTAAGTTAATCGTGGTCCCTCAATTACCAGATTCACGTCGTTGAAGTAAATGAGGGAAATCCCAGGTGACTACCCTGGGGTATGCCGGACTTGGCAGCGAACATACGGGTCTGGGGATCACCAATGACAACAGTAAGATAGCGACCGGTGAGGTACGACTGAAACCATAGCAAAAGGCAGCCGTGGATACCAAGCCTGTCCAGTTTTGCGATTGATATGCTGGTCGATACTAATGAATGGCTTACAAATTGGACACCCTGCTTACAATGAGCGAGTAACGGTTCCATAACAACGAGTTCGAACAGTTTAGCAACAGCGCTAAGCGAAGTGACGCCACGGTAGTTGCCAACGTCCTGTTTGTGGTCCTTCTTGTGTACTGGAAACATGTGCGCTAGCTTCCATCAGGATGGGAAAACGCCGACGTCCACGGACCGTTAAAAAACGTGCAGTAGTGGAGACAACAAAATGTCCTGTCGTTTTGAGGAAGGCCGATGGAATTCCGTCAGGACCCGGATTGTACGACGACTTGAGTTTCGAGGAAGCCCTGGAAAACATATCGGGATTGATATCAATTCTGCTCATGGTTTGGACAGAGAGTGGTACGTAACTGGCAGCCAGTCGAGTATGGTCGTCATTCAGTCTCTCGTCCGTGAAGACACTAGCAAATTATTCAGAGAACAGCTGACAGATATCTTGCGTAGATGAGGCCACGTCACCATTATGTATCATAAACGACGGCAGACCAGCTTCATGACGTTGTTCGTTGACAAATCTCCAAAACTGCTTGGTACGTGACTTAAGCTTTCTCTGCAATCCACGTCGATACTGAAGAAAGCACCGTTTCGCAACTCGTTTGTATTCGTGATTGATCCTGACATAGTGACGTTGAAGGGATAGTGTGCGGTGCTTGGTGACTTTCCTAAGAGCGGCTCTCTTTTTGGATTTCAGTTGACGAAATTCGCTCGTATGCCATGGTGGATGGGTATAATGATGAATATGTTTTTTTCGGAATGAAATGACATATTCCAAAACATTGGAAATATTTTGAGCGGCGGATTCAATGTCAACGGTGTCCAGTAAGTCGTCCCAATTTAAACTGGAGAATAACTCGGCGATACTACCATGGTCGGCGTTGCGAAAATCGTAGGAAAAGGCGGCAGGTGAAATATTAAAATCATGCATCAGTAATCAATATTTATTTTAGTTGTAATTACCTTTGAAAGTTTTCTTCAAGTTTTTTTGACGTAGAACTACGTCTTTGTCGACTATACTGGGGTGCAAATCAAAAAAATATGTGTGGTGAAGGAGTGTTAGGTTTTGAACGCTTGTAACTTTGTCATTTATAGATGAAATTAAAATCTAAATACGCCAATCGATAGGATATTACATTACGAAATAAATATTTTTTTTCCAATTTTTCTGTAATTAAACTTTTGAAAATGTACAAATGATGATTTTATCACTGATTTCATGAAATAAGCCTTTTTCCCAAACCCAGTCATCATAAACGAATACCACTTGGTTGCACATCATTCTGCTTGAACCTGAAAAGATATAAATCAGCGCTGCTCTCATGCCTCTGCTCATTACCGCTTCGAACGGCGTGGCAGTAAGCAGGACCAAATCAGCGGCTAAAGGTGGATCACAGCGTGACCACAATGAGGAAAAGTAATGTATGTAAACACCGTCCCCCTTTCACAACGTTAGCCTAAGGCTAAAAATCTCTTAAATAAAGAATGAAAAAAAAAAAAACCCTTTCACAACAACCACTCCCCTTCCCCCCTTCACAACAATCTCTCCCCCCCCCTCAAAAACCTCTCCTACCCCCCCCCACTCATCAACAAAACAACCTGTCCCCCCCCTCCACCCCTCAAATCCCAACCTGGGTTGTTGCAACGTGATCAACAAATCAATATCTATGTGTCAGCCACATACTTAATATATGTACATATAAAAACCATGTGTATAAATTCCATGCGTATAAATTTCATGTGTACTTCTGAGTGGATTCTGTTTATGTGTGGTCAAATAAAAATCATGAGGAATTTCACATGGATATTTGTCAAGAAAAATGTGTAAATTGTTTTGAGTCAACCATGAGCGAAACATTGAAATACTTGAAAATTTTAAGATAAAGTATAATAGTCAAAAATGCATGAAAAACATCAATTTTGTGTGGTTCTACGTCATACTGCGGTCGTGTCTAGGACACAACCCTTTAATTTTTTTTGTGACCTGAAAATTTACCCAGTTTGGTTAGATGTTTCGAAGCTAACGCATGTCCACAGGCCTAATAGAAAGATAGGCAGAAACAGTGTATCATGAAGAATGGTTGCATGCAGGGTTGCTTCCACTCACTTGCTATAGATGAGTGATTTTCGGTCGTTAGATGTTGTAATGGAGATTTGTGTTGTTGGATGCGGGAGGAGATTGGAGGGCGGGTGTTTGACGCATAGAGCCTGTAAATTTCGCTTTCAGAATGTCGCAGTCAGCGGTTTTATGATTCGTGAGCGCTCGCGATTCGTAGAATCGTTGATTGTGACTGCTAGTGGATTTGACGGGTTTTGTGTGTCGGACGCGTGCTTTTTGGCCTCTTCTTGTGTCTAACATGTGCAGAGTATCATTATAACGTCTAATGGTTTTGAGATTCCTGGTGGCGTGAAATATATTTGTGAGAATATCTTTTTGAGATTTTAGCAGTCAAGTTTTGTTTGTAGTTTATATTTAATTTATTTCATGTAATTATCGTAAATAATAGTTATTCAATAATAGATAGTTCATCCATATATTCGTACTTTGACGCGAAGCGCTGTGGATTATAAGATGCTCGATGACCCTCGAGGGATCGATTTTGCTTACTGAGCAGAAAATCATGGATTGAACCCCCAGCTCTTCCACAGCACAATAAATCGCCACCATCATTTGTATATTTGATATTGAACATTAACCTCGGAAACTATTTGTATATCAAGCGAAAACGTAGTCCTGTATTGTCGCGAAGCGTTATGGTTCTGAGATGCTCGATGACCCTGGAGGGATCGTTTTTGCTTACTGAGCAGAAAATCATGGGTTTAATCCCAAGCTCTCCGTCATGACTCTTAACATTCATTATCACTAAACAAAATTAATATGTTCTTTCGATAGCCGGCTATCGAGAGATTAAATAAACAACAAATAAACAATACATACTTTTGGTTGCATCGACAACTTGAGGTGAATCCTAACCGAATACCCTACCCAACCCTCCAGCTCCGTTGCACTTATGAGGGTGTTGCTAAGTCCTAGGCGAGTAAGAGAGGTGCCACAGTCGGAAGAAGTGTTAGTTTGTTTACTTAAATGAACCATGCCCATTTTGTTATGGCAAGTTTGCTATAAGAAATGCTCCTCGTGTTTATTAGCGAAATTCACATCAAAGATTGATTAATTGCGTAGGAAATCAGTTTGGCACGGCATTTGTGACCAGCATACACCTTCCGGTCGTATGAAACAGGTCAAAAACTGTCCAAATCCGCAGATAATTTTTTTTTTTGAATTTCTGTATAGCAAAATAGTGAACTTTTCGTGAACATTAACGGCAAAGAACTCACCAACACTGGGAGACCGTGAGTTCCTGCCCACCTGTCTTAAAAACATATCGCACTAAGTCGGTGGCCTCTCGTTAAGTAAGTACTACATCAACATTTCCTTCCCTATCCCTAGTTATGGTAAAGATGGGCGTGGCCGGGAATAGCGACAGTCATGCTTCTGTTACTCTTGTTTAGATTGGAACCAATGTTTACTCCTCAGCATTATTCCTGAAAGTAGTCTAACTGAGAATTTCAGAAGAGACGTGAGTGTCGCTAATATCCAATCTACGAAGTATATCATAACAACGCTAACGCTAACGCTAACGCTAACGCTAACTCACAAAACCTGTCAATCTCGCTTTCAGAGCGACACAATAAGCGATTTCACGAATCATAAAATCGCTGATTGGCAGGTTCTATGTTCAAAGTGTTGTTTTTTCCTTGTTGCTTCATACGTGAAGTTTACGATTTTCAGAGTTGGTTGGAAATGCTATACTAATATCAACATGAAGCTTTAGCGCGATAATTTATTAGCTAGAGAAAGTTCTGAAGAGGGTAGGTTGATAGTTCCGCTAGAGTACGGCAGTGTGAAAACTGAATAGAAGTTGAAATTGAGCAAAGGGCCATTAATGCGATAGTACTGGTCAAACGCACACTCCTTTACCTAGCTTATACAATAAAGGGATGAGCGAACTTGAGGTTTTTCATCAAATCCACAGGCAAAAGTGTGCGCATTTGACTTGCTCATATATCCAAATTCGACGCATAACATCTCTGATCACGACTTCCTTCGCCGTTGGTCCCGGTTCATGAGTTGAATGGTCGATAGGTAGGGTCCAGGTGTGGGAGCTGCCTTCCTGGCGTCGGTAGCATTGGTGCTAAGTACGAAAAACAAGATCGACGGAACAACAAACCAAAGGAAAAAATATTCATGCCAGCATAGACACAAACCAATTTTGTCGTGCTATAAAAGCTTCCCCGTGTACACTCGAGCGAAAAACAGTCGCCTAGAAGCATATTTTAGAAAACTTGCTTGTTGTCTGTTCACCGCTTTTGATAAATTCTACATATTTCGGCTCGATGCTCAACTGGCATGATTATAAGAAAAATTATAGTTTTTTTTTTCAACATTACTGTTTATTATCATTGCTATTTGTGGCATAATGCACTCCACAAATTGTAGTGTGGAAAGCATAACCATCAGGCGTGAACCTTTAAAATACTAGTGACGTACGCTTTTATAAAGTTTCCAGCGAATGAGCAAAGTGATTCAATGTCTGAGGATGATTAGTTTTCAGTGTATAGAGGAAGATGAGCCTAGATGTATGCTGCCTTTGTATGAATTCAGTGTTTGTAATTTGATGGCCATTTTAGTTTTACCTATTAAGAGCACCCGCACCAATGCGTTGCTAAAGCTATTTTAGCAACCCCCACCATAACGCAGTAACCGCACTGGGGGCGGGAAATAACAATCTGCCTCTCGGTGAACAGCGGGTTGACCAATATAGCAGAGGGATAGCCCACTACAAATATGTTCAATTTTACGATTACAAAATACCACATTTTTGGAAGCACCTGTTGGAAAGTGAGACACTAGGTAAAATTGTTCAAAATAATAGCCGTTTTTTATTTGAATTTTTATGTACTGCAAATATTTTAAACATTTCTAACTATTATGTACCTTTTTAATTGGGTGGGGATTGTTAGAATTTTGAGAAATCTAAAATCTCAAAGTTGAGCTGAAATGCAAATTATTAGTACTGCTTTTATTTTGAACAATTTTACTTAGTTTTTCACTTTCCGGCAGGTGCTTCCAAAAATTTGGTATTTTGTAATCGTAAAATAGAACATATTTGTAGTTCTGTGGCGAACGTTTCAGCTCAATTGATCTTAAGAGAATAAAATTACCACTTGTTAAAGTTGATCATTTTGTATAGAAATCGGCATGCGCTGCTATTATATTGAACACAGGTGTAGATATCGATTAACTTTGTTCGGAGGTTAACTAGCTTACGACTAAAAATCCCTTTAATATAGTTTAAAAAAGCTTCACTTTGTGGATTAAACGGAAAATTTCCAAGAATAGGCTTTTAACTCCTATCTATTCTTAAAATGATGTACTTCAAATTCTGAAAGTTTCAAATCAGGTGGCGTCCATTAATTATGTGACATTGAGAATAGATTTTTTTTTTATTTATTCGTCAAGCAAAGTAGACTACATACAATGGTTACAGTGTTTTACTTACATACTATGCATTATTTCTATTATGTTTTAGTTGGGTTTTAATTTCTTCACAGTGAAGGTTATACTGTCGCATCATTCGATTGAAAAGGTCATTTTTTGCGTAATTTGTTCTGTGTGATTTTTTTGAGAATAATTTTCGTGTTCTAAGATGCCGCCCCCGTTGCAATAAAAAGTAGCGCGGAAAGTAACCCAATCTATTTATTACGTAATGCTCTTAAAGTCCCTCCCTTTAACGAAATTCAGAATTTTCAAGAATTTTTTTTTTGTTTAAAGCTTTTTTATTTCAAGGTAATTTAACATATTCAAAATAAAATCAAAAGATAAACATTCCATCGAATACCTGCTATTCAAAAGATTAACCGGACACAAATAAATTCAATAAAGAAAATTTTAAAAATCCATCCATTTTGCATTCAAGATTTGACACTAGTAGATCTGTATTTTTAAATTTCACATACAAAAAAAAAACAATATTTTTATTTTGTTTCGCTTTGTCACGCAACGCAAATATTTACTCCCCCTCTTCTATAAGCGTTACGTAATTTTCCACAGTTATTAATTGCGAGCTTTCTATGCCAACCATAGCATGAATTTTTATATTGTGTGAAAAATATCGCGTAAATTTATGCCAAATCTAGCGTTAATTTTATGTGCGCTATATCTCGCAGAAATTTACATGAATTTTTCGAACGGTGTATATGCCCAGGAAAGTTGAGAAAATGTCCAACCCAATTGATTTTCTAGACTGAACCGGGAAGGGGGCGACTCTATCTACGATGCAGGAAAATATTTGTTAGCTGTGGTTAGCTGCGCGACGCTGAGTAGATACAAAGAAGATTGCCGACGATTCTGACGATTTCCTGCAAAAAGATAATGTGTGATGCAGGTAGATGCGAGAAATGAAAGAAGATTTTTCGTCGATTGATTTGCTAGTGTGAGATTTGTTGAGCATGTAGAATTGAGATTTAGATGTGTCGCCCCCCTCGAAACCCACTGACTCCGGCTTAGTTAAACCGTGCCTTAACCAAGAGGGCTATTTGAGGCCTCAGTTTCAAATAAATTACCAGTGAATGTTGAATTCTCAAAAAGTCGTGCGGAATGATCCAAAATACATCCAAATGTGAAGATAGTCTCAAAAATCTAAGAACCTTAAAGATGTAAATAAGAATGTATTCGAGCAATTTTATTCATTTTCTCTCAACGCAGCTTACAACTTACAACGGGTTCTGTCTACATATTTTTCATCCATCACATCCATCAGCCATCCAATGATGTCCACTTATATCCATTTCCGATTCGTATTAAATAGATGCAATAGTACAAGATACGATCGCTGAAACGTTGATCGTTCAATTTACGTTCTTTCATAAATTCATGATACTTCCGAGAACGTTCAAAATTGAGTCCAAAAGTAAATGTATTCTTTGATACCTCGAGTACCTTCCAATTCTTCATTCACAAAAGACTATTTCTGGAACCTGTCCTGAAGCCATTCATCATCCTTATAAAGAAAAAATCGGTTCCATTTTTTTGTGTCTCTCAAAAACCGTTCAGATTATTGTCGTTTCGCTTTGTGACGCATGATCCACGGTGGCTTCGAAGAATGAAGTAGAGCTAAAGTAATAACAACTAATCACTCACAATTTGTTTGAATGCTACCGTTTTTGGGCGATCTGGAGATGATATATGCCCCGTTTCAGAAAATCTGTAGCACTATGGCAAAGGCTTTCAATCAGAATTGTGTTCATTTTTTATCCGTGTGTCAAAGACCGTACAGTATCGGATGCTTTTATCTGATTCGAACGATCTATACTTCCTTATGTGTCCGTGCATGGTTGTCGACGATCGTTCTCAGGTTCCAGCTCTTTGAAATTGATCCTCCAAAAGAGCCAGCCAAAAAGTGGAACGAAAGCTCACACGGAACGGGTTGATAGGGTACCAGTGGAATAAGTTGGAAGTTCTTACGAGATTTTGGATAAGCTCATTCCGGTGTTGAAGAATATGATCGACTGCTTGACTTGCACGAGCGAGATACGAGAACGAACGATGCCACAAGAAGCGCGATGTTGTGACGTGAAATTAATCATGATGTATGTTTTTCTTCATTCTGTATTTTTTTAACAGGGATAATCTGCTTGGCTCGGTGGCACGAGAGAAGTAGATGCGCTCTCGGACAGGGGGCTGATGAATTATTTTTTCATTCAGCTTTCGGGAGTAAATTAAGTGACAAATCACTTGGCTTCTGAATCTGTCAGAAAAGTTGACGTTGTTTATGCTTCTCTTGAGGAGCTACGTTGTATCTGTTTTTTAGAGAAACTTCCGAAACGGGCTCACAAAGGCTGACGGGAACAGTGCTGGCATTTTTGTTTTGTGACTTCTCGAAAACTATTCCCAGATGGTTATTACACTAGTTTACAGCATTTTTGAACTCGGTAAGGTGATGATCATTTCCAATGCAAAATCCTACGCTGAATTCAATGCCGTGGTCAGAAAAAATTAAAGTAGAGCCATTTTTGAGATAAACAAAAATTTTGATTTTTTGAGTTTTGGACAAAAGTACGATTACTAAAATATCAATATCTTTGGAACTAGTGCACCAATTTTAATTTTTTTTTATGAGAATGAAGCTAAATAAATTTACTATCGTTCACTAGAATATTATGTCTTAATTGAAAATTTAATTTTGAAGTCATTTAAAAATTTACAGCATTTTTTTTTTATTTTTCCTGCGAATTTTCCATAAAAATCTTGTTTTAATCAACATTTTTAATGGGATAAAAAGATTCAAAAAATCATTCCATAATTTATTCTTAAAGTCCATTCAAAACCGGAGAAAATGAGCCTTTAATGGATGAAATCGGTTGGAAATTGTGGAAGTTATGAGCATTTTTGTAAAACACTTAAAAATGTTGCTGAAATACAACAGCTTTAGAGTTCATTTTCTAGGTGTCGTTGTAAGCATCCAAATCGCATGTAAAGTTTTCATGGGAGATTCTTTTCTCTACATATCAATTTGATTAAGGCATATCAGGATTTAAAACCGAGTTGATACAAAAGAAATTTATTTATGTTTTATAAAAAATGATTGAGAATCGAATGACTTTGTCTTCGATGTTTTGAACTTGTTTCTCGAATCAGAAACCAACAATAGTCACCCATCATTGCTGCATCCCAAAACCCTTGGTAACGACATCATCTTCATTTTTTTCACCAAGATTTTCCGGGAAAAAATCCATGTGAGAATGTAGGAAATGTATCTTCAAAGACATATTCACACCTGTGTTCAGTGAAATAAAAGGATTTGAAATTAGTTATAGGGGAATTTACGTATTCTCGTCAATCTAAGCAGCGTCCGCACTTCTATTAGCATTTTGTCAGCGTTACGCACATATATCACGTGTCTGTTTGTTAACATTCATCTGCTGCTTGCTTCTCTATCCATTCCAATCGACAGAATTTTTCAAACCGGTTTGAAAGCGATTTTACAACGCTCCAAACTTCTCAGGTGAGTGTGACTATTGTCGGCAGCCTCTTTTTCTTCGGCAACCTTCCCATTAGAACTGCGTGTTAACCAGCTGTTCTATTATCGGCAACTCGAAATCAGCCCCATTTTGTAGTGCGTATACTTCATTTGAAGAAAAATCTGGCATAATAGGATTGCTCGGTCGTACAAATATAATCAGATTGAAGCTGAAAGACTAAAGAATCGTTTGAATACATTCAGGGAAGTGTGTTGATGGGAAAACATAGTGAAATTATCGTTTAAATTTTGGTTGCCGAAAACAGTCAATGGGTGCCGAAGCCAACATTTACCCTATGTAACAAACACAATATTTTTGATTTATACCTATTTTCTCATAATTTTTGAGCAAAAAACACATATATTTTGTGTATCCCTGTTGCAATCCAGTCAACATGGTAACCACTTTAAGATCGGAACAAATTTTCCAATTGTGTTGATTGTAATTTACCAAATTGAGCAATAGAGCCATTGATTCATACGTTTCCTTCATATTAACGGCATGAGCTAATGGAATAGAAGGTTTCTCATTCCCTTGATGCAGTAAAACGGCTTTCAAGCTCAACTTGCTGCTATCGATGAATAAACGCCATTCTCAGCTGGATCATATGGCTCACCAAACTCTTCAAACAAGCCGTTTACGTCATGGCAAAAACATGCCTTGTCCTTTGTAGAATAATATTTGTCAAATTTCTTGTGACGATTCCTGTGACAAGAAATTTTGACCTCCTTGCTCAGCATGTTGTGTTCTTTCAAGCGTGATGCCAGCAATTCGGATTTCTCCTTCGATAAGTCGAGATCTCGCACCAAATCATTAAATTCGGATTGTGTAAACAGTTTTGGGTTTCTTTCCAATTCCACCTCGAAGTCTTCCTCGCATTCCTCCTTGAATTCCTCCTCACTTTTTGTAACGGTCGATTCAACAGAGGGCACTCGTTTCCGCTTTGGATAAACAGGATACGGGACCGAACTTGAATGTGGAACAGGTTTTGTCATAGAAGCCACTTGTGGATACTCAACTGTTTTGTGACGTCCTTGTTGCTTAACTTTTGTCAAGCAGAAATAACAATCCGTTGCATGACAAAACGGTCGACGCCATATGGTGGGCATGTCAAAGGACAAATAGCGACTGACAGATAACAAATAAGTGAGTTAGTAAGTAAGACATTAATACTTATCAAAAATAGATGAAGTAAGATAATGTCGATCAGGAAAGAACAAAGCACTACCATGCTGTACATAAATTGTTTATATGAAAGTTATTCAAAAAATCAATTTACCTTGCGCCTGACATCCACCTAGCCAAGCACGTTTTGCACGAACTACATAATACTTTTGGAATCCACGGTTCGTCAAAGTCTCCAGGATCAATTTTTAAATAAAGCCTGTATGTAGTTTGCAACGAAGCAGTGAAATTGACCGATTTTGTAAATATATAGTTGCCACACGCGTAACAAAACTTTTGAGGATCATTTTTACACTTGAATTCACGTTTTGTCGTATACATCGTTAAGCAATGTTAAAGAAAGAAAGCTGTCAAATTGAGTTGGTTGCGTTAGGTTCTCGCCGAGCGGCCTCACAAACACTAGCGTAAATTATATTGTTGAAAATATCACCGTATGTAAATGCACCGTATGCGTACACGTCCGCAGAAAGGCTTACTGGAAGTGGTGCATGAGCCTAGGAGCGGGACATTCAATTTCCATGATTTTACAAAAAAATTTCATAACTTCGACAATTTCCAACCGATTTTATCCATCAAAGGCTCATTTTCTCCAGTTTTTAATGGACTTTAAGAATAAATTATGGAATGATTTTTTGAATCTTTTTATCCCATTAAAAATGTTGATTAAAATAAGATTTTTATGGAAAATTCGCAGGAAAAATAAAAAAAAAATGCTGTAAATTTTTAAATGACTTCAAAATTAAATTTTTAATCAAGACATAATATTCTAGTGAACGATCGCAAATTTATTTAGCTTCACTTTCATAAAAAAGGTTTAAAATTGGTGCACTAGTTTCAAAGATATTGACATTTTAGTAATCGTACTTTTGTCAAAAATTCAAGAAATCAAAATTTTTGTATATCTCAAAAATGGCTCTACTTTAATTTTTTCTGACCACGGCATTGAATTCAACGTAAGATTTTGCATTAGAAACGTTGGTCAACCACTAAAGTTCACACTTTTTATGTTGTTTTGTAAACTAGTGTTATTGACAAGAATTTTTCATTGTTGTCATTCTTATGTAATTCTTTTGTAATGTTTGTCAAAGATACAGTGTATTTCAAAATTGAACGTACAGCTATCCTTAAATTTGAGAAACATTGCTGTACGAGCATAAGTTCAAAAAATAGATTTCTGAATTTAAGGCTGCTGGCTTCATCAGTTCTCAGTATAGTATTGGGTGGACTTATTTAGTTGAGAGTGCAAGAAATTAGAGCAATTTTAGAAAAAAAAACATCTCGCACCGCTCACCGCTTACCACTACACCACCGGCACCGCATACTTTATGCCATGATGAATTACAAAAGAAATGTTGGCACGTGAAAATTAGAAAAAATTTGTTTTTTTTTTTAGATTTTTGATATCTTTTTCCAATATTTTTAGAAAAATCGAAAAATGGCTCGATACTTATAAATAAATGCGCCCTTTCTTATCGGCTCCTCACACAACTTTTATTTTCACTTATATCCAGAGGCTTATTGAAAAATAATGTTGTCTATTTTCTGTGATTCTCTACTTTTAAAGAAGAATCAATTGATATTCCATAACCTAAAAATCTAACACTCCAATAATTTGAAGTAAATCAATCGAGTTAAGAATTTTCTGTATGCATGTAGGTAGCCATCAACCTAGCTTGGATATTGGCCTGCATGCGGTTCTATATTGAAAATGTTTCAATGCAAAACTCGCATTCACAACAGTGTTCCGGCGCTTTGGCAACAATGACATCAAAATTGCGTGGAATTCCACTGTCGAAAAATTATTACTTATTCCCTGTTTTGGTATATGTTATTAATCCATTCTCCTCAATGTTTCCTGTCACGCTCCTCCCGGCAGCATGATATAATTTCTGCTGATCGTTGTGTCGTGATGTCGTTTTTATCACCTTCGGGCGATCAAGAAGGCTCCCGCAAAAGGACCGGTTCTTACCATCTCTTGCTTACATGTTTGTACACAATTTATGCACTGCTCTTGGATGTGTTCGTCTTACATTTTTGCTAACTGCTTTCTTACTTAATCCGGATGGATTTTTAATTATTATCGACCAACCGCAATCTCCAAACTGGTAGCAGTCAGCAGCGCCATGCCATTGGACTTGAACAGAGGGTATAATTTTGTTCAGTTGTGTATAGCTGATTGAAAGGCCAAAATTCTGTCAAATGCAATTTTTTTTTTTTCATTTTGATTATTCATTCGTAATTTTTGCAAGGCTTCTCGTGGCTTGCGTGTAAACCGATTTTGGATGGTAAATTTCGATATAGGATGACAATACCACGTAGCTTCGATGCTTATATCCAGTGTTACTGTATGAATTGGATTAATAAAAATACCTATTTGTCTATCAGATTCAGATTCACAACATATTTACAACAGCCATAAACTATACCTATAAAGCTAGAAAGTCAGCCCGAACGATATGTCCCCATAGTGGTCGCATTTGTTTCAATCTTAACTATCAAGGTCATCTCCAGGATACCACAAAAAGCAATTTATCTCCATTAGATGGCTACAAAGCCGAATGTCACACACACACCGGTTGATTTTTCAACTGATTAGAAAACACCCATGGAGACTCGACCCCAGCACACGGCAGAGTAGGGGAATCTAGCGGTAGCCGGTTCAACGGCATGATAAAACCGATAAAAATCGTGCATAACCAAATACGGTTCCAAACAAGGAAGTGTTGGCGTGGCGTTTATGTTGCGCAATGACAAAGTCACTCCAACTACGATGGGGTCACACTCTCTGTTGCTGCTGCTCAGAGTTGTTCGCACATTCACATGCTCTCCAAATGTGACCCACGAGAGGTACCCCGGCAACGGAACTACAAATTGTAGATTGACTTTTAATAGCTAGAACGTGGTCTATGGCGGACCATGGTGACTAGGTTGTCTGGAACAGCTGTTTGGAGGTGGCAACGTGCCACGCCACCGCTGACTGGTAACCTAATGACTCAAAGCTGCGGTGGTGGTTTCTAATAAATCACCGCGAGTTTGTTGGCAAATTCTCAGAGGGATTTATTGTTAACCTTGGGCCTTGATCCCAATAGAAGGTTGAAATAGCCATTCATTTTAGCGGGCGGCTGGCTGCCAGATACAGCTCTCAGTAGACTTGTTAATTTATTATGCTTCTTATCGGATTTGATTCATGTTTTGAAGTGGAGTACTATTGTCCGAATTCTTCTAGACTTGGTATTTGTTTTTGGGGTGCTTGCTTATAAATAGTTTAATTTTTTTTCCTTGATTTGTTTTCCTTGATTTGTTTTCCGTCGATCTTGTTTTCCGTGCTGAGCACCAATGCTTCCGACGCCAGGAAGACATCTCCCACATCTGGACCCTACCTATCGACCCATCAACTCATGAACCGGGGACCAACGGCTTTACTTCCCTTCAGAGGCGTCGCGTGCCTCATTTGTCTACCTGTGCACTAAATTTAATTCGTCGGCAATTTACCACAACTATGATTTTCTTGTCAATGAATTCAAAGTGTAATGATGAAATAAAATAGATTTATTAAAATTTAAGAAAAGTTATACAACATCTATTGAATTTTTAATCATGTTTATCTATTTAACAAAGCAATTCGGCGATCACAGCGTGTTGCATATTTCTCAATCACTCTATCTACAAAACCTGGACGCTGTTGCATTTCGACCGACATCAACATTAGCCACTTAAGCCGTTCTTCACCCATACTGTTCCTTAGATAATTTTTAATGCTACATAAAACTGAAAAACTTCTTTCTACGGATGCAGTGGTGGAAGGAAGCGAAAGTATTTGCCGTCCGAGAATTCGCTAAAAATATCTTCCAAATTATTATCAAACAGAAAACTTATAATTTCTGACACAGTTTTCTGCTTAAAATCATCCTTGCTGTACATAACCTTCAATTCATTAGCCAGCCTTACTCTATCCATGGATTCAAACTTATCACAAAAATGATCAATCAACTCTTTGGGAAGTGCATTAGAAAAATATTCAAATTTAGAGGTGTCTAGAAGAGCGGCATGCTTAAATTGATGAAGATCCTTAAACCGGGTGTCAAGTTGTGCAATTATACGATATAAAAAAGAATAATAAATCCTAAAGTACCTGGAGTACTCATGGCGACAATCATTTGCTACGCCAGTAGCTTCGAGAGATGATCTTAGGAACTTGTTAAATTTTTCTTCGGATCGCAATTTCTTAATACTCAATTTGGTTTCATTCACGCTTTTGTTGCACGCCACGAAATCTAGCTCTTTCGATTGTAGTGTAAGATAAAGAAGATCTGTGAAGGAAAACAATTCTGCAAACATCTTTAAAAAGAAGACAGTGTCAAAATCGAGTAAAAATCCATGAAGTCCCCTGGCAAGTGAACAGGTATCTCCATCCCACGCATCATCTCCTAGGTACATGTCTCCTAGACATGTCACAATTTCAGTATAATGGATTTTTTGTACATGCATGAAGAAGAACAAGGTTTAAAACGTCTGCACCTATTTTGAAGTTTTCTTACGTTTTAATCAGATTTTTAGCTAGTGTACTCGCCGTTTTAACCTCCCTAACCTCCTCAAGATGAACCATCCTTTCCACGACTTTACCTAGTTTAAATATAGATATGTACATATATAGAGTTTTTAGGCATTTATTATTTAGGACAAACATTCATTTTTAATATTTATTACTGACTACGAATTTCAGTTAATTTTCAGAAATTAAACTATTTACCGTTTTTCAGACAATAACGTAGTGTAAATTGTGGCTAGTTGAGATTTTCTGGACGAGTCGGTTGTTTCATCCACCATTACTGACAAGAATTCCGATTGATGCACCTCAGAAGCAATTTCCTCTATCATCATTTCACCAATAACGGTAATGAGCTCATTCTGTGTCGTAGCAGAAGTTCCTGAGAATACACCACTCTTTTTCACGAACTCATTAAAGGTCGCGTCACGCGATGCAAGAAAAGCACAAAAATCACGATAATTTCCGCGGTTAACCGACTGTTTACTTTCATCATGACCACGAAAGCTAAGACCGTGAGCACCCAAAAAACATACTATCTCGATAAGCGTTTTCATTGCCTCGCGGTTCTTCTGCACTAAAATGTTATGGTTATTTTGTTGAACTTCACGGCCGTGGTCGATAACTTCGTCTATACGGATTTTACCAAATGTACGGTATGCCATTGTGTTGTCAATGTGATCGCGAGAAGCAGCATGCACTTTAATTGCTGTTGTTAGATGGTTCAGGTCATAATAGCCGGTTTTGCTCCATATTCCTTTGTCATCTGATTTTCGAAACATCAGACAAGGCCAACAGAACAATTTTTGGACATTTTCTGATCCACACAACCACTTCACATCGTACGTGTCCGGATTGAAAGTCCTGGTGACAGTTTTTCCTTTTCTTGAGCACACACATTTCATCTTTTCAAGTTTTGGTCGCAGCACATCCATTTTTACTAATATTAACTTTTCTTCTGGCGATCGCATAGAAAACAGTCGGTTTAATATCTGCTCCACCTCATCCATGTTATGTGTTCATTTTCGGATCCTTGCTTCGGAAATTACTGCTACACTACTCATTCATAAAAAAAAACACTTTACTGAATGAATTGGCAAAAGCTCAAAATTCTGACAGCCACAACTATCAATAATTGAGAGCCTATACGTTGGCGGGAAAAATTAATGAAATTTCAAAAGCCTTCACACTTGTGCTTTTGCCCATTTTACGCTCAGGTATGTGCACAGCTAAAAGTGCACACTTTGAACACCTATACATTATCAAGCTTCTTCTCATTTAAACTCACACTCACTCTGATAAACATCCAAAGCGTACCAGTCCGGTGTTTCCGTGTTGCTCTCGTTTAGTGCATGCTTGTGAAACTTTGCGGTATGCTATAAGCATAATTTAATTTTATCTCCAGGTGATAGAAGCTCTGGCAAATACTTATGTACCTGCAGTGGCGTGAATTATCATGTGTTATAATATTACCAGAACACCCACTTACCTTTCGTTCAGACTTGAACAGTGTTACGATACTGGAAGATCCTCAGTCTTCAGTTTTTTGTGCGTCTTCAGGTGGTAGTTCGCTATTATTGAAGCAAGCTGCAACTGTTTGGCTTCGGATAACTCACCCAACACAGCTCTTTGCATAATATCTTTTCCTTCTTCTGTTGTCAAGAGTATTGCCTCGAGATATGCCGGCATAAAATTTTCTCGGCCTACATGTGAATCAGCATTATTGGCGACTAATCCATAATTGACAGCAGCATTGCTGCTTCCGGCCACGCATAGATATTTCCTTAACTCGATGGTAGCATGTGCTACAAAACAGGCGTAAACATTTACATCCTTTAAAGCTGTGCGACTGTTTTCCACCAAATTTTGTGATGCTGCAGAAGGCCTGTTCTACTGTACACACTGTTACTTAAAGCGACCGTATCGCTGGAAGTATCTGCCGTTGCCACGATTTGTGATTCCCCGGCACCTGCGATGTCTACGTGCTGCTCGGTCAGTTGTTCCACGGGCAAGAGCGGCTTAGAAAGTTCGGGTTGGATTATCACTGTTGAAAGAAATAATTCAGTTATAAACTGGTTTTGTTTAAAAACACTGAAACTACGCACCTTCATTGAAATTAAGGTCCCCTTGAACTTCGAACTGCTGTGCTCTCAGTAGGCCTAGGACTGCCAATTTTTGAAATTTAAACAATGAAATTGTATTTAGGGCCGTCATCGAAAAACTTTTTACCAACTACATTACGAGTTCTCCAGGCAGAAAGCTGAGTATGTATAAATTTCATGTGTATTCTAGCCGCCCCCGGCCAGCTGGACTTCCTCTGCCAATCTTCCGGGTGAGATGGTTTGCTAGTCAAATTCGTCGATTCCTCGTTCTAAAAAATTTATGATTGGTAAATCTAGCAACAGGTCATCAGCATCGGACGCCATTTTAGGTTTTGTTTGTGCCATTACCACTCAGAAATTTTCACACTTTAAATTCATGTATAATCTAAGTGAAATTATCTGTCATGAAATTCACTAGAAATTTATATATATATATTTAATCTAAGTTTCAAAGCTTATCACATTGCTTTTAATATGATTTGTAATGAATTTTATTAACGTCATGTACCTTTCTGATTACTTTTAAGGTTACGTGTTTTTTCCAGTGAAATTTATGTGACAAATTTTTTGAGTGTAGGACTTCACTGAATTCTAATTTTAACCCAGTGCACCTAGTGACTCCTCTAGAGACAGAAATCAAAAAAAAAATCGTTTATTTTTTTGAATAAAACTGATTATGTCTTCGAATTCTAGAATAAATTTTGTATCCAAAGGTATGTTGAATAGACTACAAACTTATGAACATTTAAGCCGCTCAAAGTAGCGAGAGTTGAAGAAGATTTTTTTTCAGTCGAAGGTTGGTCGCTTTGGTTTTAAGTATCCCATTTAGGAATAATTATTGATAAACCTCGAAGCGGTGAAAGTGGCACATCAAATGATGGCAACACTGCCAGGATTATTTTTGACGTTGGATAACGTCTTTCGGCAACATACGGGGGTACAAAATTGAAAACAGTCATTTTGGATGCGTTACGAAAAATTAAAAGATTTTGAACGATAATAACTCAACCGTCTCTCGATAGATTTACTGAATTTTTCAAAACTATTGATTTCATTCTGTAAACTATTGAAAAATGGTAAACCATTGTCTAAAGATGGTGCAAATCGATTGATTTTTTTTATATTCTTATACTTTCTCCAACCGAGACATCAGATGCGAGTATCTGACATCTCTGATATTTTCTGTTCTTCTATATAATCGTCCAACAAGGTCGCCCGTTCCATCATTGTCTATCCGATCGTCGACCCAGCAGCAGAGCAGCGGCAGCAGAGCAGCGGCAGCAGAGCAGCGGCAGCAGAGCCTGGGGGCGAAAGGGCAACTACGCCGAGTGCGTTGGTGCCAGTGCTTCGGTATACTGGGCCGCCGTCATGGAATGCCCAGCTGCTGCAGTTCTCAGTCGGTCGTATTCACCGTCTGCTCCGCAAGGGCAACTACGCCGAGCGCGTTGGAAAAATGGCCACAACATTATCAAGAAAGAGTTTAACGTACGTATGCGAGTATCTGCCACCTCTGATATTTTCTGTTCTACTAAGCGTCCAACAAGGTCGCCCGTTCCATCATTGTCAACAACATCAGCCCAACAAAACGGCCCTTTTCAGGGCCACCAAACTTTCGCAAAAGAGTTATTAAGGAATATTCCTAAAATATAATCCGAGGTCGTATCCCACGTTGAAACGCACGTCCTGTTTTCATGAAATAAGCACACAGAATGAATCCAATTCGCATCTCAGTTATGTGACCGAACATTCCGGAAATGCTGCCAAAACGCATAGGCTTTGCGTTAATTACATGCCTGGTTGCCAAACATGATGCAGTGAGCGTTTGGGTTGTGCTTACATTTAACCGTGTTGTTATTTTTATTTAAATATTCAATTCTGTATAATAAATATGTACCTGGTTTTATATACAATATATTTTAGAGTTCAACTACGATTTCTGTATCACTACAATAATATACACAATTAAGTACAACACATAACAGACGTTATCCAACGCCAACCCTGCGGTCGTATCTAGTATACAACCCTTCCAACTTTTTCAAACTCGATGATATCTGCTGAAATAACTGGACTAAACCAAGAAATTATAGATAGGTGTGGAATAAATACGAAAGGAGGAATTTAAGCTTATGCTTTAGATACCGTTTGGCAGCTTGTTGATGAGAATCCTTGGTATAATATGCCTCCTTCTGTTCATAAGGTCCTCATTCATGGGTCTGAAGTGGTTGACCATGCATCACTCTATTCTGAATCTACCCAGTGACTGGGTGGATGGCACCCATTCTTGTATCCAGTAAGGAGTTGTCAAAATCTGGGTAAACTTGGTTTGTTATGATGAATAGAATCTACCCAGATTCTGGGTAAATTGTTGAAATCGAAATTTTCGCAAAAAAAATCCGCAGGTATAAAAGGGAGATTGTTGCGCTGCCAGTGAAAGTTTGAATGCTCAAAATATATAAATCTGATGCTAAAAAATTTACAGATATGGAACTGTTTTCATGGCTAATGCTACCAGCAGCTATAGTTAGTAAATATATTGTTAGTTTCTGGACTTTAAACATTCTCCTAATTCTAGGTTATCGAGATATTCTGTGACGCTTTTCTCGATGCCAAATGTTTGTTGCTGTTCCTAATTTTTAGAACTCATTTAAAATCAAATCTCAATAAATGGGTATTTGAAACGGTACAGTTTTCTGGGTATTTCAATGTCGTATACCGTAGTCATATATTTTTACGACAATACGAACTCAACAATCAATAACAGGCTAGAGGAGCTAGCCGGGTGAGGTTATGTTTGATAGAGCTACTGCAGCGGTTATATCAACTAATTCCTATTAAAATGGGTAAAGTACACCCTGTTATCAAATGTCAACATCTGAGTAACAGTTACCCAGTTTCTGTCACAGGTACGTTTACCCAGATTTGGGTAAATGTATGTTTACCCATTTTTGGGTAGGTTCAGTTTTGACCGATCTGGGTGGATTCTACCCAAATTTGGGTAGTTTTGGAAGAGCGTGTTTACTGTCTATTGGAGAATTAATTATCCAAGGAGGCTGCTGAGTCGAATAACACATTTGTAAAAGAGTTTAGAAGAAACTATACCCGGAAAATGTCAAGAGTTGTTACTAATACTGATTTATTGCACAGGCTCCTTATAAACCTCACCATCCCTCTCCAACGGGGGAGTTTGGTAAAGAGAGATGATAAAACCGATTTGTACCTTCCTGAAGTTGTCCTAGCTCGCTTTCTACTCTCTATATGCAATTTTCACACTGCCGTACTCAACACTATCAACACTATATTTTCATCTCCTCATCTATCGTATAAAAATACCACTTTAGTATGTTATTTGAAATTAGCATCTTCAACTGTGTAAATCGTTGACTTCACGCAGAAGCAATACTTAACATATAGTCAAAGTACTAATAAATTTGTCATTTCTCGCGGATGTCAGCTCTGCTCTATAATGGTGTTAATTTGCGTTTTTGGAAGTGTTGTTTCATGCTTTATTAATGAGATTTTTAGCCGTTATTGAAAATTGAAATGTTTGCTAAAAATCGGCGATTCAAGTAAAAAACGTCAACTACCGATAACCGAATCCAACCTGTAATTCTTGTTAGATGCTCCTGATCGTTGCTCCCTTTTGTGGATAACGCGTTTTCACACGCGTTAGCCATCGGCCTTGTTGAATTTCAAAGAGAAAGTTGATGAATAAATTCGACGAACAATGCAAATCGGTTCGGTAATACAATTCAAATGGCTTGAGTAAATCTGTGGTTGAGGCTCAAAACATTCCATTGCTGCCTGAATCTGGAAGTGAAGTCCCTGCACCAGTCCAGAGGAGATATACATGACATTCAGAAGCAATTCAGAAATAGGACTTGCCCAGGTTCAGACGGAATTTACGTTGAACTGATGAAAAACGCGCCTAATAAATTTGTGGATGAAATGCAAAAGTTAAATTATGAGCTCTGAAAATCTAATGTTGCACCAGTGGAGTTTTCTAACACTTGTACAAATACCGATCCCGAAAAAACAAATAAACAAAAAAAAAACTACAGGTTTTCACAAAATTACCCTGTGTAACGTAATCTATAAAGTAATTGCAACTTATATATTGAATAAGCTGGATGTGTCTACCAAGCAGCATTTGTGGCAGACAGGTCATTTAAGCACCATATATCTACGTCGAAACGGATTACCAAAGAGTACTGGAACCACGGTATAACTGTCTACTTGCACTGGAAATAACGCAAGCATTTGACTCAGTGAGCCACTTTACAGTAATTGAAGCTCTCCGATCTCTGAAGGTTCCCAACTTTCTGATAAATAGAATAATGAATTCAGTTCTAAGGGAAAATACCTGTCTGGCAGAATCAAAGAACCACTAAAATTATTAAGGTAAGGGAGTTAAACAAGGCTGTCCTCCTTCACCAATACTAATTACAGTAGTATTGCACTAGGTATTGGGCAAACTAAAGGCTATTCATCCAGAAGTGCAACTCGAGCCTGGGTGACAACTTAGAACACTATTATGTTTGCCTATGCAGATGATTTGATAATTATTTCCAGAAACACAGATAAGCTAGACAAGATTGTAGGGACGTTATGAGCCCCGCTTGGGTGGGATTACTGATCCGTCCGGACAAATCCGAACTGTTGATTCGTTTCTTCCATCTTATCCACAGAAACTTTAAGCTTACCGAATGCCTTAAGAACAAACCCGTCACGGGACTCACGACACAAGTCCAGGACTCGCGATCCCGCCGATCTGTCTATACGAACTTAGGGCAAATTAACTATTTGTTTATTTTTACCATCACGACCATCCAAAAACATTCAGTCAAGCGCCATGTCTAGGATTGGGTCCTTCTTCTTCTAGATTTGTGCTAAATCATTTAAAAACAAAATTCTTAGACTGTCAAACATACAACAATATGAATATTGTACCTTTAGGAGTGGAATACTCTTCATTGAAACTCATTTTATGTTATTCCATAAATTTATGAGGTGATTTTATATCAAAATCGATCTGGTTTCATTACACCTAATAGCAATGGAAGAATGCTACGTTGAAACAATCACAACGGCCAAAAACTAGAGCACCCCTATGCCCAATAAAGGAACAACTGATGCCAAAACTGGCACTGGAGCTTGAAGTTTAAAATAAATTATAATGATTATTCTTCTTTTTTTTTTCTTTCCTTTATTTAACGTCGGTCTCTGTTCCGCAATCTAGTGCCAATCACCGACGGACATCGATTGCCATCCATTGACGGCAATCGAATGTGCAGGAAGGCAGCTTCCACACTTCCCTTCCGAAGGAAGACGTGACCAGAGATTTTTATGCCTCAGAAAAATCCCACCGACCTCGGCTGAGATTGAACCCAGACCCATCGGGGTGTTAGAAAGCAGTCACGCTTACCACTACACCACCAGCGCCGGTATAATGATTATTGTGATGCATAATTAACAGATTTCACACCGTTTCATCATCCAGAATACATTAAACACAGTAAACGAATGTGAAAACTAAAACTGCTTACTAACTAGTGCCAAAACTGGCTCACCTATCCTACCTATAATGATTTACTCTACACCCAGTGAAGTCGAGATAATTTCCAACCCGAACAATTCCTAGACCTAAACCAGATTTAAACCCGTCGCCTCCAGCATGTTATTACTAAATGATCTGTTTTTCCTCTTATAGGTAAATCTCTATATTTTAGCTCACCATACAAATAAAACCGTGGGCGAGATTTCTGAAATAGTGCCAACATTCGACCGTTTTGAGCTGTTCAAATCAGAAACCATTGATATTTTTTTTATATGAAATTCAACACACTTTCCAAATCTGGAATAATATTTCGGGGCTACTTGTCAATTTGTAATAACTGAAGAATGAAAAATATAACCTTATTTAACGATTTGAAGCGATTGGAATTATTTTGAAAATTGGATGAGCATCCGCTAGCCATTGTTTTAAGTTATTCAAATATAAATAACAGTGATTCTATAATATGATTATTTTAAATCAAACCTTCGCAAAAGATTATCGTTGTTACAAGTTGCAGTATAGATCTTCGAAATGGACGTCGAGCTTAATTTTCCAATGTACATAAAATTCCAAACAATGTTTGCATCAGCAAAAAAAAACGCAACATTGTTTTACCTCGAACTCCTCCAGCCCCAAACCGGACGACTGTTGATCAGATTTAATTGAATTAATTTTACCGGCAAGTTTTATCGATCTTATCGCATCCATTTTTACGATGTTTTCCTCTCCTCGGCCGATTTCAACAGACCGACCGACTCAGTCTCTGTGTATGAGTGCACGCGCACTCTTTTCTCCCACATCACCACCCAAACCTCTATCAGCTAGCGTAGTTTGGCGCATTATTCCTTATTGGATATGCCTCATTTGCCCTGAGGGCCCCCAGCGTACGTTCGATGTTTTGTTCTCCTTCAACTTTCAGTTCAGCTGGAATCGATATGGATTGCGCGAACCAAGACACGTCACCTTACCTCCACCCGCATCCTAGTCTAGTGGTTCGATTTATCGGGAAGAGTCCAGTCAGAAAGACAAGGGTAGTTTGCCCTGTTTGCGGAGACGGCTTTCCATTTCAAGCCACGTACAATGTTGCTGAAGCAACTATAGTAGGTAGGTACCTACTGCTGCAGTTGTTACATAACCTGTCTAATCGAATTGGAACCTTTTGAACTTTGGAGCACACTCCGACAAATTGGTATTGATTCTAAAAGGTAACCACTTTTTGTGCGATTTCTGTTCGTAAGGTGGTAGACTTCACTGCCAAACGAGGTGATTATTTCAGTGCTTATAGAACAGAAGAGCTAAAGGATTTTGTCGTTATAGTTAGGTTCTTGTTACTTTTTGCGTGCTTGCTGCAGCAGATTGGTTCTTGAGATTGGTCCACATAACTTCTGATGATCGGATGAATGAAATTACCATAAATTGAACTCTTAACAGTATATTTTCTCAGATGTTTGCAATCTGTTGTTGGAATTGATTGTGATCATTACATTGCTTACAATGTTGCTGCTACAGAAGATGGCGTCGAATAGCGAGCACTGATTCAATTATGGCTATGGGATATCTTTTGTTTGGTAGATTGAAATACAAAAAGTAACGCCAGCAAATTCACAATATTTTGACAAGATGTGGAGATCAACCGTTGGATAAATTATGGTGCCACCATCAGAACTGGTAAATACCATGGCCGTCATGTGAGAATGCCAAAACAAGTCATTCAAGTCAACACTGGATGCAAATTCTAATTTTAAGGAGTTGTATATATTTGTCTCCTATGGTGATGAAGACTTCACATTGTAGTCGAAATGGAAAATGAAAATGGATACCAAAATTAACCAAATGGAATTAAATGCAACCTTTTTGCTGTTTTGTATACCAGCCTTTTTGTTTATTATACTTTGACGTGTAACTTGTGAAAATTCCACCCTATGGTACTCTACTGGTGATTGTGAAGGAGTTTAGTATAATTTAGTATTTAGTTTATTTAAGATTTGTGCATTTTGGTATTAAAGTGTATTCAATTCACCCCTCACAGGATTTCCTTCAGGATTATATGAATGGGGGGGGGGGGAAGTATCGTTTGTGCAGAATATGTTAAAAAGGAGGGACTTCGAGAGATTGAACTCGTGAGAGCTAATTTTCTCACAAATTTGATTTTATTGGCTTTCTGGGGACTGAATATACACCCAAAGCGAATTATTCCCACTTCTCTCAAATTCTATATAGATTTTTAACACTTCCTACCGGCGTGTTCTGGAAAATGGTCGGACGATGATTAATCTCACCAATACATTCGGGCCTACAATTCCACACCTTCTATAGAGACCTTGACAAATGTCCAAATAATACTCTTAACAAATTTATGGTGGTCCTGAAAAGGACCGTTTTGTAGTGATGGTTGAGTAATGCTGAGCTGGGTGTTCAACACGGATGAGGCTGTCGAGCTGTATGTCGTTTGGAGCGAGGGTGACACGCTTGACATAGATGACTGACCCGCAGTGACTCACGAAGAGCTACTGATTTCGATCCATAGCATAGCGGTGCAGCTTCTTCCTCCTTTGATGGTTGCTTATGTGGTCTCTGCAGCACGCTGCTTGCAGGCAGCCTTTCGTTGTTACTGGAGAACAATTTTCAACGCCAAACGCCGAAAGCACTGCTACTGCTGCTACTAATTTCGACGACCGAACACCACCACACAGTGGTGTGGTCGTTGGGAGCGTGTGGTTCTGAATATGGCGATGAGTGTGCAAAATATTACGCAATTCCATCCTCCCTATTCGCACGCGCCCGAGGATTGGAGGCGAATGCCACTTCGACTTGTTTCGTCTACTTAATACTCTCTGACGACTGTGCTGGGGAAGCAGCATATGCATGCAGGTAATTGGTTGATTTGTTAGTTAATTTGACGCTTTTGAACAATGCTGGACATTCAATAGTATCTTGTTGAAAATCAACATTCGGAAGCATTGTTATAGATGCGTAGTCATATTTCTGATCGATTGATGATAAAATTATGGAAATTGGACCAGGGGCAGCTGAGTTATTAACGTTCAAAATCTTTCTTAATTTGTTACATGTTCCATTTTCGTTTTTCACAAAGCGTACCCCCATATAGAAATCAAAGACGTAGTCCTACGTAAAAAATACGTTATTTTTTTCAGTAGCTCCATCATTAGTTTTAATAAAGGTCGCAGAAACAGAAAAGAGAGTGAAGTTTGTATTTTATGATAACGCAACAGGCAGTTGTTTTCCTTATCAGAAGACGATACTTTCAATATTGAACAAAATGTTGGTTCATATGTCAGCGAAGTAGAGGAGGAAGGGTTTTAACGATCATACGGGGCTTAAGCACCTCTTTGTTCTCCAATTTGGAGGACAACCCTAACATAAAATTATCATGCATCATTATGTAGTAGAATGATGCAAAATAAAATACTGTGATTTTTCTCAAATCAAACGTTTGGTTTCCAATAAGTAGGTGCTTAGTACAACATTAATTGAAAATTAGGGGGATTCATTTTTTGAATTTCAAAGCTAGAGCAAAAGCCCGCATACAGGTTCTCCACCTGTTTTGATAGCAAGCATCATAGCTAAGGTACACCGAGGTAAGTTGAAACGGTACGTGTTGTAACGTTGTTACAAAATGGTCTTTAAAAATAGTAACATTTGTAAAATATATATTTTTTGGAAGTGTTTATCTTCCGCTTCTCAGGCTACAAGGAAGTCAGAAGGAAGGCAATTGTATATATTTGATGATGATTGCATTCGAGTACCTTTTGACGTAGAACTACGTCTTTGTCGACTTACCGGGGTGCAAATCAAAAAAATATGTATGATGAAAAAGTGTTAGGTTTTGAATGCTTGTAACTTTGTCATTTATAGATTAAATTAAAATCCAAATACGCCAATCGAAAGGATATTACGTAACGAATCCGCTGAAATAAATACTTTTTCAATTTTCCATGAAAAAACTTTAGGAAAGTGTACAAATGATAATGTTATCACTATTTTTATGAAATAAACGATTTCCCCAAACCCAGTCGTCATAATCGAGTACCACTTGGTACCATCGTTCTGCTTGAACCTGAAAAAAATATAAAAGAGCGCTGCTGTCGTGCCTCTACTCATTACCGCTTAAGACGGCGTGTCACTTGGTCCTGCAGCAAGCAGGAGCAAGTCAGCAGATATTTTGGTGTTAAGCAGAGCATCAGCGGCTACCAGCATATGCTAGTTGGCTTCTACACTAGCGCTAGCAAATCCGCACAAATGTAAACACTCCTAGGGGCTGTTCCTTAACTACGTAGACAGTTGGGGGGGGGGGATAGGGGGTGTTAGCAATTATTCACGGCCCATACAAAGACCAAGATCATGGGTCCGATTGGAGTAGCTGACCACCCTATCATCAGAGGTAACCAAGCTACAAATCCCTTTCTCTCTCTCCCTCTACGCATGGGCCCCACCGTTTCCTGATCGGCCGCAACGACCCCCCTCCCCCTTTATGATGTATCTGTTAAATCGAGAATTATATTATGAATAAGCTTATTTTCTGTGTTTGTGCCTTTTTTTCTTGAGAGACTGTCTTGGTGTCCTGTATTGTTCCGCCTATTATTCTCGTGTTGATTGGTTGTATGTGTGATATCCTCCCGAAGCAAGTGAATGTAGCCGACCCTGAAATGAACCACCATTATACCATAGAGGTAACTCTAAGACTAGAAGGTCTCGAAATAACGTGCTCAACTTTTTGACTCAGCTCTGGTACTCTCTTCGGTCCCAAGCTAATCGATTCACCCCTCGAAACATAGGAAAAACCAATAACCCCTCATTTTATCTGTCAAACTTTCATAGCGAATCAAAACAAACATTGCGTAGTACTAGAATTTCGACAAGCATAGGGTACGTTAATCGTTTGCTTGGGACCAATATTGGGTTTCGTATTGATTGTTGATTATACTGAGCTAGCCGTGAATAACACACTCTACTCAAAACTTAAATACATAAAAATAATGAAAAAATGATATATTCTTTGCACACTGTCAAATATCAATGCACACAAAATCAACTTTGTTCAAATCAAAACAAAAATACTGGCCCATCTGGTGGATGATGGCACAAGCTTTTAAGAAAATTCTATTACAGCGAACCACATTATTAAAATTGATTTGTTCGCCAGTTAGTCGTCTGTCACTTCGTTTGTGCTATTATTTTATTAATTTTATTGAAAAGTTTGAATATTTAGCAAAATTCCTAATTTATATTTGCATCATAGTTGTTTCCTGCATTGGCTGTCAGGTGTGCTTCGATTAGTTTACAATTTCTAAATTCCTAGTCACAACTTTCTTAAACAGAGCATAGAGGAAGTACACTCCAAAAAATTCTGAATTTTACTGGCGATGTAAACATCCATGCATGCAAACATTCATACATGTCAACGTCCTTTTCACGTAAACAAGCAGCTTGCAAGAAATGTTGCAAACAAAAGTGGACAGTTGCATACAATATATGGAATATTGCATGGCATGTCTCATAAATTTACACGATCTATAATCTAAACTTGTATGATATATGACGCTCCATTTATGTGCATCATAGTAACGAAAATTTACACTACTTTTTTTTTTGCTGTGTAGATGAATTCTCATGTGATTTGAATCGTCCCATAATGGATTTTGATCAAAGTCTAAAACTGGCTACTTTCCTAAGGCTTTCCGGTAATTGACTGGATTCTAGGGTTTTATTTATTTTTAATTCTAATGTGACACCTCAACATGATAAGTTTTATTCGTTTTAGGTCGCAATTTGCCTCATGCCTGCGAGCTTTTGCTCTGACGATAGGGGGGGGGGGGGTAAATTTTTCCTCAATTTAGTGTGACATAATTAATGCATGGGCCCTGAGCCTTTTCTATTGTTGCTCCAGAAACATCTCCTTAAAGATCGACAGCGAGCATGAATATGAGCGTACATGCAATGATTGATTCTCTTCATCGATTTTCTCTTAGCATTGCTACAGCTAAGCGAAACAATTTTCTAGAATTTGTTCAATGCAGAGTTGTAACAGGTTGTATTGGCTATCAAAAGCAACTGCAAACGCACGTTAATTCTAGCAAGTTATTACCAAAGAGAAAATCGACGAAGAGAATCGATCATCGCGTTTATGCATGCTCAGTGTCGAGATTTTCAAGCGAACAATGAAATAGAAAATGATTTCGAGTAGTAGTACCTAAATGTGCATGGAAAATCTGGTCGAAGCAGTCTAGATACCCTCTGGGGGAAAAGGAAGATTGACTGTATTTGAGTAAGATTAAAATTTACACTAGGTTTTGGAAACTATCCTTGTTTCGACTTATGCTTCCATTGCCATTTTTAATCATCATGATATCTCTTTCAGCGCGATTATTTAAGACCTTCAAATTAATTATTTACTATTTTGCTTACATGAATATAGAGTTCAGTACCCAGGAAAATTCAGAAACACTAGGAAAGCTGCTTGTTTATAAAAAAAAAAAGATCATTGTTGCGGTGCTCATCTCTGAGTGATGCAACTCGCTTTCTACCCATTAACTGGGGACACATTATAGAACCAAGTCGAAACGACTGTTTTCATACAAGCATTCATACGAAAAACGCTTCGTTTCGACTTCCATAATAAGGCCTGATCTTTAAATTTTAATGGGAGGTCTATGTCGTAAATGTATAAATAATAAACCAAACTTTAATTATTATTTTTTGCTTCTTTATTTAGGAGGTTTTCAGTCTAAAGGCTGGTTCGGCTCTTTGAGATGCGAATTACTTAGCTTGAGCCAATCCATATTTTAAATTTACGACACATTACATTTTAAAGAAAAGTTTGGTTTCTTTTAAGAATATTATAAATCTAAACTGAAGTTGACTTGATCATTTTTCAGGATTCTCCAGATATTTCAAACTGCGTACAATTTAATAGTATAGTGTATTATTAGTATTAGTGTATTAGTAGATGTTCCAGTACATTATGACGTTGATGAATCTGAATTCGTTCGTCCGGTATCACCATCAAGTTCGTGTCACCACTCACCACAGTGGACTTCTTCTGCATATTGAACCGCAAGCTACTGACGAGATCAATACTCGGAACTAGTACGGGGGAAATGAGTAGAACGGATCGACAGATGGGCGCTGGAAACCACGTGAGACTAAGGTGAGATGAGGTGAGTTACAAAATAGAATTCTTCTGACCTAGCCCATTCTCTATAAATATATTCATTGACATTCTCAAAATGAGTTCCACAATCGAACGTTGTACCAGGTGGGAATAGCTGCCGGTAACGGCAAAGGATTCGGCACCATCTGACGGAGGGAGATGGAAAACTGGTTGATTGCATTGTACACCAGAAGTTCTAGACAGGTGCAAAGCTTACAGAGCACCCCAAAGCTCGGAAAAGCCGTATATGTATGAAATGCAATTTTACGTTGATTCGGTGTAAAATGCAGATGTAATCCTGGTGTATAAACCCTTTGTCAGAACATGCTGGTTCATTCAAAACAGAAACCGTAGTACAAGTGTGAAATCTGTGGAAAAAATTAAGATCCGGCCTCATAGCCTAGTCAGTAAAGGCACGGTATTACCAAGCCGGAGGCGGCGGGTTCGATTCCTGGTCCGGTCGAGGGAATCTTTCTCTGGACATAGAGTATCATTGTGCTTGCCACACAATAAACAAATTCATGAATTAGTTTTGGCATCGAAACCTCTCATTTAATAACTGTGGAAATCCATTTAGAACACTAAGTTGAGTGAGAGCATGCAATAAGTTAATATGCGCTAAGCAATAAGCTTGAAATGCGAATAAGAAGAAGAAGAAGATCTGCCAAAAAAAAACGTTCACCAAATCGAATAACCTGATAACACCCACATAAAGACGCACATATTCCAATATTCGTTCCAATATTTGATTTAGCGTTCGTTTTCAAACGAGAAAGAACTCAGTCGTCACTTATGTTTCTTACAGTCAAAATTCATATCACAAAAATCTTCTTATTTTTTCTTTTGGTAGTTCAATTCATATGTTTAAAGGAAAAAATGACCTCTTATTCTTTTGGATTGCCAAATCCGAATTGCCGTGCCTTCGGTTTAACCCCTTCCATTAAATTTTGCACAGCGGTCTCATCGACCTTATTCGCCGTCGAACGCCAGTTAGATTTAAACTGCTGCTCGTTTTCCATGGATTTATTTGTTTTTTTTTTAGATTCCGTTTAACCGAGGCCCAATACCGTTCGATAGGGCAGAGTTCTGGGCTGTTGCGAGGGTTGTGGTCTTTGGGTACCACAGCCACGTTGTTCGCATCGTACCACTCGATTGCCTTTTTCCCATAGTGGAAGCTCGTCAAGTCCGGCCAGAACAGCACAGGTCTATTATGTTGCTTTAGGAATGGTAGCAGCCGCTTTTCAGGCACTCCTGGACGTAGATCTCTTGATTGATGGTTCCCGTAGTAATTAAAATGCTGCTTTTTAGATCACACGTGCGTATGGCCGTGGTATTTTTCGGGAACTTCGATAGTTTGATGGTTTTGAAAATTTCAGCCACCTTTCCTCTTCTTGATGCAGTATAAAACTTCTGTCCCGGAAGCTGCTTAAAATCCGCCTACACATAAGTTTCGCCGTCCCTGACGACACAGTCGAATTTTGTGAGCAGATTCGTTTACATCTTTCGAGACCGCTGCTCTGCCGACGTGTTTTGTTTGTAATCTTGGTTCGCCACCTTCACCTTCTTAAACTTCGACAACCCGGCTCGTTTCTTGGTCCGCTGCACATTAGTATGGGAAACATTGAGCTTGCCAGCGACGTCCCGGATGGAGGGGTTAGGATTCCGCTTATATTTCACCACCACCTTCTTCGTCGTCGCTGCCACGTCCAGATTACGATTGCCGCCGCTTCCAGGCTTCCTGGCGGTCGACAGACGCTCCCCGAACACTTTTAAAATGTTTGTCACGGTCGATTTTGCCACATCCAGCAATTTTGCCAACTTGGCATGTGAGAACGTCGGATTCTCTTGCTGCGCGAGCAAAATTTTGACACGCTGTTCCTCTTGGTTGGACGTCATTTTGAAAACTGGAGAGCAAACGGTGAAAACTCATCATTGTATGTACACTTAACTTCCAAATGCAGCATTTCAGGTTTTTTTTAATGCATTTTTAACAGAAATACACCAATTTGAAGTTGACCAATTTTTGCGCGTGCCAGACTTTAGAGTAGTTTATGTTAAAATTCTTTATTTTATATGGTTTAAATATGCAGATTTCTAAGAATAAAACTACAACAATTAAAGGTTTTGTATTATCGCTCAACTTTACGTGGAATATATCGCGAATTGGTAATCAGTCAATTACAGGCAACCAATTCGCGATATATTCCACATAAAGTTGATCGATGTTACAAAACCATTCGTGGACCTTACTGACTACCATAACCATTACCATTAAAGTTCTCAAACCATAAGTTAAAAGGTTCTAATATAGTTCTCTTTCCCAAAATGTATGGAGAAAACAAGAATTTGGAATGGTAATGGTTCTTAACAACCCATTATTTGTAAGGTCCAGTTCCAAAAAACCATAATACATAAGGTTGAAACTTTATCATTAAACGTTCATGTAAAGTTCCATAACCATTTCAGTTAAAGTTTAGCAGGGATTATAAACAATTTTTAACCATTTTATTAGGTCAATTTATGGTTCGCGTTTATGCGGGAAGCTATGCGTCGGACAGGAGAGTTGCGATTTAGCGTAACTTTTAATCTATTTTGATTTGAAAATCTTTTGAGTGTATACATCTACGTGTAAAATCTTGTACCTCTTAAATTAGTTTTTCCCGAGTGCGTAGCCAATCGGCAGTCAGCAGCCATTCTGGAACAAATAATGCACAATACGTATGGAATAAAGTTCTTCGATCCGTCAATAAGAAGTTGACGGAAGACAGAAGAAGCGAAAGGAAGCAACAAGCGAAAATAAACATGCAAACATTTTATGGAGACCACACAACCAGCAAATTATGGCTCCTTCCCCTCTCGTTCAGACGAACATTCTTTCCGCCTTCATACAGCGAATCATCATCATCGGTAGGTAGATCACCGGCTGACTTTTGAGGCATGAATGAAGTTTCGTTTCATACTATAGTGGTCTCTTTCCAACTAACAGCACACACCACCCAACCGAAAGAGAACGGTCAGACAAAAATCTAAAACACGCAAGAAAAAGAGAGACCCTCATCGACAATGGCACACGCTGAACAGGTAAACGAGAGTCTCAACCCGGTTTGAGCTAAATGAGCCGCCGAGCCGCCGCTCACTTTCATGATGATGAGCGAGAAACACGTTCGTTGCGAGGACCTACGAACCTAGTGCGGCGGCTAACCGGGACTCAGTGTCGTGTTGACTATCGGTGAGTTAATACGTGTGTGCTTCTTAGGTGCGCATGATCCAAGTGATTGTTGTTGAATTCTTGGGATAAGGTTTTCCGCTCTTTACTTGCGTTAAAGTCTCGCGCGCTGCTCGTTGACTATTTGGCGCGTCGTGTGAGACGTGGCTCAGTGAGGGAGTTGACATTCGCATCCACCCACGCGTCCAATTAACGACAACGGTCGGGTTTATAGTGCCTGGTGTTCCGTGCGCTGCCTGCGAGAGGAAGTAAACCTGTGGGTTCGCTGATCTAGATCAACGTGTGAGAAGCTCAAGTGCAATATAGCGCCTTATTGGCTACGGAGCGGCACGTACGGGGACCTCCCTCGGCGAGTGTGGATTTTCAAAGCTCATCTTTACCTGAACCTCTAGTGCGGAAATGATCGAATTGGTTCCAGCAATTATTCACGATTATTAACGAGTTGTTGTAAGTGGTGCAAGTGAAGATTGGTGCCGGTGTATTATTATTCGGCAGTGGAACCTAACACCGGTTGTCCGTGAAAATTGAGCATAAAACAAGCCGGTGATTGATAGTAATACTATTTTGGAAACACGTGAATGGAAAAGGAAAAGAGTGCTATTCATGGATCAATTATGTGATTTCATGCGCTGATGATAAATGGAAGCAGATCGGTGGTCGAGTGAATGTTTTCTAAAGTGGTGTGAGAAAATAAGCGAAGGCCTCTCAAACTGAAGACAAGAAAGGATTGCGAAGATCAATTGATGATTATTGTTGCTCAGTGACAAGTGGTGGTCCATAATAGTATAAGAGGGTTGTATTGTGCGTGTTTTGCTGGGAAAGAAACATTTTGAAAGGCTGCGTGGTTTTCGGAGGACGCAGCAGGGCGCAGACGAGGATCGGCACAATCAGGAGGTTTGAATTTTATGGATACAATAGGTGATCAGATCGTGCCATCACCAAGCTTTTGGGTAATGCAGGTTAGTATTGCGATGGCGGATTGGTTAATAAATAAATAGCACTCAAGTTAAGTTGGTGAAAGCTCATCATGTAGCAATTTAAGGACATAATTTAAAATTAAAAAGCTTTAAACGATAAAAATTCTTTCTACAATGTTAGTCTAAGAGTTATGATGAAATACTTCAGTGATTGTGTTTCAAATAAATGTTTATTATTGTAGATACCAGTGTGTCTTAACCAACGAATTCGTAAACACCGGCGGGGTTCAGACTTTTTCTTGAAAGTCAACACACTCCAACATGGTTCTGCTATATAACCAGCGACAGTGAGGGGATACTGAAAACGAATTCAAATATTTTCTGCCTAGCAACTCTTCGACGACTTCTAACCAATGCGCATTATTCCCAGGGTATTCTGCAGAAAACTCCTTGGGAGTTATGTAAAGACCATCTGTGGAGAATATCAAGATTATTCTGAAAAGAATTTAATGGGCTTTGGGCTTTGGGAATTTCAGGAAATTTCAAGGGTATTATGTGTAAAAGTACACAAGAGAATTCCATTGGGATAGTATGAAAAAACTGAGAACAATTCAAATGACAATTTCAAGGGATTTCTGACCATAGTTCCATAATAAAATTATGACATGAGCTCTCAAGAGCTTCTGACATGGATTCCAAGAGAATGACTATAATAATTCTAAGGATTTCTGTGTCTGAAATCATTTCCAAGAAAACTCTAAGGAGAATATTATTGTTTGGAGAACACGGAAGATTAATTAGGGAATGCTAAGGATAAAACTATGAAATAGTAGTTATAGTAACATTGGTTAAATTCTACTGTAGTTCTGATTTAGATCTTCTGAGGAGACATCCACAGGGGATGTGAAGAGAATTACAGGAATTCTAAAAAAAACATATTAATCCACCCACCGGTGACAAGTGCCTTTCTCGCATAATAATAGCTTCATTCCATATTCTGGTCACTATCGTAGGGCACTAGGAACATGCCGAATGTTAGACACTCAATTTTAGGTTTAGCTTGTGTTACCTTGGGAATTAATAATTAGGAAAATTAGTTTGCAAGTTGATGGCAAATTAGTATCAAATATCATCTTTTCGAAAGACTGCCACTCATCCCAAAGCATCTGGGTTCAATCTCAGTCGGTGCCGTCGGTTTTTCTGATGCATAAAATCTCTGATCACGCCTTCCTTCGGTCAGGTGTGGGAACTGCCTTGGCGTCAGTAGCTTTGGTACTTAGAACGGAAAACAAGATCGACGGAAAACAAATCAAGGAAAATATATCTTCTCGAAGCTTGTGCATAAGTTTTTCGATGGCTGATCAACTTTTTTGACAACATGTTCATCATGAAATTGTATCAATAAAATATTAAATGCTCTCCAAACTATTCTGTCGCTAAAATCTAGAAGTTCTACTGGCCCAATGATGCCTTAAGCAAAATTCTTAAAATCTTTGAGTCCGTGAAGCTAAACAGAGCTTCTTGGCAAATACACATCATGGAATGTTTTCAATAAGGTATTTAATGGTTTTCAAACTATGCTAAGCTACAGTCTGAAGGATATCTTGATAATCTTTATGTGTCCGTGAAACTCAAGAGAGCCTCTTGATAACAAGCACAATAGGGTGGGTAAAATCACCCTTCAGATCCTCAGTGCGGTTTATCAACATTTTGGCCCATTTCGATATTGAATAGTTTCTGTATTATTATTTTTCCATTCAGATAGTTTTACTTTGTCTTCTCCACGAGATTGCCACTTCTTATTTTTCAATCGTTATGCCACATATAGATAATATTCTAAAAATCGAATTCTTTCACGCACTATGTCGATGTTGTTCATTTCGGACAGTTTGGGTTTTCATATATAGCACCTGATAAAAAGATATAAAAGCCGATTTAAGGCCACAACTATATTTTAAAATAAATTAACTACAAATTAAATATTACCTTTAAGCTATGTTGTTTCAGTAACCGCCGCACAAATCATTTCGTCGACCATAGTGACGGCAGTGTTCGGCACAACTCAAAAACTCAAATCTCTTGCATTAGTTTATGCCTATAAATTTTGCCTTGCAAAATTCAACGTCGTAAAAATCACCGATGAGTTTTCAGGTTCAAAAATTCATTGCTTGATAGTACTATTGTTTGTGCATCAGGGGTTGGAAAACTAACACAACATGCATAAGCATGCTATCAATTGATGTTTGAATGGTTTTTATGAGTTTAAAACTGAAATAATTTTTCGGCATTATAAGTGTGAGTGTGTGAATATGCATAAGAATCTCAAGCGTGAATTTTGTTTGCAACATTCACACGCGAGTTTATTCTCGCAGGGAGGCTCAATGAATGAGATTTGAGAATGATTTTCTAAACACTGCGGAGCATACAATATGTCTAGACCAATGACTTTAAACGCAAGTTTCTCGAGAATCAAAACACACCCACGCAAACTAACAATACCATTGATAAAGCTGCTGTTTTGGTTCTCTAGAAGATTGCGTTTAAAGCAGGGAAGTGGCATCCCTATCTCTACTAATAACAAGTAGCCATAGTGAGCATAACCGGCTTGGGCCTAGCTTTGATTGCTTTGTTTTCACTTTTTTATGCTGCCTACGAAAAGATGGCGGCATGACAGTCCCTTGGTTTAAAGCAGGGAGCTGACATCCCTATCCCTACTTGCAACAAGAGACAGTAGAGCTGACAAACCAACCATCTCGATGATTGCTCGCGGTAGCTATGGATTTTAGAACGATTTTCATTTATTTGGTTGATGATTTCTAGCTGCTCGACGATAGTGATGTTACTAATTGGTATCATTTTGTTTTAATTGGCTGTGGAATGGTAGGACAAATTAAATGTTCAGTTTATATCATTTCAAACGGTTATTAGGAATCACGCGAGCGGTGAAAATCGGACAACAGCGAAGTGTTTTCTGGTGGCTGGCATTGGAAGGTGCATCGTGAAGTGGACAACGCTCCACTGCTCTACTGAATACAACAATACAAAGAGAGAAAACTGTCAAAACATCAATGATGATTTTTTTTTTATTTCATGGAGTGCTATGATCTGTGATCAAACTATGTTGGCTACAGATTTCTACCAACTTAACAAACCCTTGGCTTAAAGTCTTGGTTTATGTTTGGTTGTTCCGCCTATTTCAACTGTTGGTATAGATTTGATTCGAATTGTACGTCAATTTGTCTCAACTATTGTAGGTACAAACGATGAAATTTTTTCTCCTTATATTCCTTCTCTTGGACAGTAAGTTTCGATTATCTGGCAACAGCAGATTATCTGGCATTTACTTTTGCTGATATCTCTGCAAAATATGTGTTTGTTTGCTGAGATCTCAGCAAAATTCTATGTTTTACCGAATCTCAGCAAAATAAATTGCCGAACTACTCGGCTGTTGAAATCTCGGCGAAAAAATTTAAATGTGTGGTTGACGACGGGCGAGGGTTTTGGGGCAATATTTTCCCATATGACTGTGCTCCGATGGGTACTAATGAGGTGCTGAAATTTCTGGCATCCGTTTTTATTCCATCATCGTTTTCAAACATACACACTTGTACATTTGGGTGCTCTGAGAATGACATACACGAGCGTCAATTTTGACATAAATTTGAGTCAAAACAGAGGCGAAATATAGCTCAATCAAACGTACTTTTCGTACTTTCACGGAGCACTTAATATTACATGACATGTTTGTTTACGTTTCATCTTTTATGTCACGGACGGATTCCGTCACGTGTAAAATTAGTTATTTTTTAGTGTGTATGATTATACTCTGAGCTAGTACCTCCACCCATCACCCACTTTACCGAAAGTACAATTTCCAACAGTTATTCACCCGAAAAAATGGTTAGATTCTTTTCGTTGCATCTACCATCCATGATGAAGTATGATCCAGAAGAGTTTCACTTCCTCTTCCTCATCGCTAACCGTGATGAAGTTACCGCTCGTATAGCAGAATTTTTTTGCAGCAAGGACTCGATAGTATGGCGGATAAATGCTTGCTCTCCTTTCCCTGGAACGATACCGTATTTTGATGTATTGCGACTTCGATATATAGGCTAGTATCGACTAACAAAGCCAAAGCTTGTAGATCTGTGTATTCAGGTATAGGGTTGCTCAAGAACTTATTCAATGAATAAATCAACTTATTTTCATTGGAAGGACTTGTTTAGGAAGTGTTTTCACGCAAACCAAAAATCTATTACAATGAATATTAGTTCCGTTTCCTATCATCCTCTGTTGATGAACATCGCAACGAATGTTAGAAATTGACCATGCAGGCGATGTAATGGTTTTTTGTCTTTTTTATTTCGTGTTCTATCTACGCTTTCGACTATACCAGTAAGCTTGTAGAACGACGCACATTGTAGAACATTGTAGAACAACGCACACGCTTGCATCGAATCTCTCCAGCAGAAAAAGTATACGAAGTCGAGTACCTATGCGAGAAAATGAGCGCTTCGTGTTTGCTTTTAGGCTATCCATATTCAGAGCATGGAGAGAGCAGTGGAGAAAGCACAGGTCTGATAATCGCAACTTTCGTGGTTGTTCGAGTCCAGTCGGCAATCTAGTTCCTATTTTTTTCGACATAACTAATTTCACTCACTAATACACTCTACAATTTGCGGTCTCGAATTTTCTTGCATTGGACCGCAGCTAGGTATATCACATCCTCGGTTCATGCGGTCTCCACTAACATCCTCTGATGATGAATCCCACATACTTGTAAGCGAATCTTACATCCCCCGGTTGGGTGATAGTTACATACTGAGCATTTCTAGCTCAAATCGTTAAAAAAAATGTCAATTTTGTCTCGACCCCTTCTGATTTGAATGAAACATTGCTCACGTGTTCGCTGCTACTAATGGTTGCATTTTTCATTTAAATTAGATTTTTTCCTCCAGAGTAACTTTTGAAAAGGGCGTATAAAAAAATGGATTATTTTTTTTTCAAAAAATCATAACTTGAAAACTATTGATCTGATCAAAACGACATATGAGAAGAAGTTTTAGGTAGTTAAATTATCTTTGCGGAAAAAATACACTGAAAGAAAAAACTTCGTAAATTAGTATTTAAAAAACGTAAAACGATGATTATCTCAAAACACCCCCCCTTCGATCTTCATAATTTTTTTTTTCAAGAAAATTGATGGAATACCCTTGAATTTCGTGAAAAGTGTATGCTGGTAACTTCCTTAAAAAGAAATCTATAATTTTTTAAATTTTTGTTGATTTTTACAAATTGATGAAAATGCATATTTTTTTGAAAAATAATAATTTATTTGGATTCTACGCATAATTTTCGATAACTTTTCACTTAAAAACTTTTTTCCTAAGTCCAGCCGTTCTCAAGTTAATGCGAATTAAAAAAATATAATTATACCAATTTTCAACATTTTAGGCCATTTTCAAATGTTCGTCGAGATGTCTAGCAACGAGATTTTATTTCATGATTGTATATTAAAAAAAAAACAATTCATTCTCAGATATGGTAGCTGTCAGACTTACCCGTTTCTATCTAGAGGCAGCGGAAGAGAAGCACGTTGATGTGGTCAAATGAAAGATTTGTTGAGATAAAAAACAGTATATATTTATTATTTTATTTTACAGCTCATATTATTTGAATACATTGAATAATTTGGGTGTATCGTTTGAATTAGAGAATATTTTAACTGCAATTTGGTTGTTTGAAACTGGAATATAGCAATGATATTTTCGAGTTCCAGGAATTGGTTTCACTTTCTTAAAAATTGGATCAAATTCCGTGTCAGCCTTTTTGTATTCTTCCGTAGAAACATAACAAAATGACATTTTTGTTTGAAGATCTTCTTTACGACTATTTGCCCAGTCGTACAGTTGTTTAGGGTTCGTTATAGGGTGCTCGTGTTGCTTAGCTAAACTTGCTCTGGTTGCCATTCTCTTAAGGGTACCGCCAATCGCATCACAAGGACCTTTGCCGTGTGAAGTTGCAAAAAAATGCCATTCAATTTCTACATCTACATCTACATCTGACATGAAAATACACTTTTGGAATGTTATTTGCAACTTTAAAAATTCTAATAATTTTGAGATAAACAACTGAACTGCTACTGTGTCATGCTTTGAAATTGATTTAGGTAGAGGTTTACAACACTTGAAATTGATATCCATCGTAAAAAACTACTTGCTTTTCAACTTGAAACGCTAAGAGAGATGATCTGAATGGAACAGGTGAAGATCGTCTCAATATATATATATATGTAGCAGAATAATTACAATGTTGACATTATACCTATCTTCATTAGGTACAATTGATTATAGCAAACTTTTTTTAGGTGTGAGTGTAAGAAGCCTCCACGGGGTGCTTTTTTATGTAGTTGTGATATCGCGGGATGAGCTCTTAAGGCACAATATGGTATACGTCAGAGAAGTACCTAGATAATTTACCTCAATTACAGGTTTAATAACATATTTGTTTACCTGTTTATGTTTTGAGCCTCTGTTATGACATACACAATTCTATCCAGGTAAACAACTAATAGAAGACAGAAAAAAGGCACATGAGTGGGTTTGTTGATTATTTGGGTATATTTGAGAGTATTTACTTATAAACTTGTTTCTTTTCCGCTGCGTCTAAATAGAAACGGGTAAGTCTGACAGCTACCATATTTGAGAATGAATTGTCTGTTTTTTAATATATATTCATGGAAAAACATCTCGTTGCTGGACATCACGACTAACATTTGAAAATGGCCCAAAATGTAGAAAATTATCATAATTATTTTTTTTAAATTGCATTAACTTGAGAACGGCTGGACTTAGGAAAAAGTTTCTATATACAAAGTTTTTGAAAATTATGCGTAGAATCCAAATAAATTACTATTTTACTAAAAAATATGCAATTTCACCAACTTGTAAAAACCAACAAAAATTTCAAAAATTATAATTTTTTTTTTAAGAAAGTTACCAGCATACACTCTTTACCAAATATTAGGGCATTTTTTCAGTTTTCTTGAAAAAAAAAATTATGAAGATCGAAGGGGGGGTGTTTTGAGATAATCATCGTTTTACGTTTTTTAAATACTAATTTACTAAGTTTTTCTTTCAGTGTATTTTTTTCCGCAAAGATAATTTAACTACCTAAAACTTCTTCTCATATGCCATTTTGATCAGATCAATAATTTTCAAGTTATGATTTTTTGAAAAAAAAATAATCCATTTTTTTATACGCCCTTTTCAAAAGTTACTCTGGAGAAAAAAAATCTAATTTAAATGAAAAATGCAACCATTAGTAGCAGCGAACACGTGAGATATGTTTCATTCAAATCGGAAACACTCATGACCAACCGGTTTGCGTTTTGGGCTGGAAATGCTCTACTACGAACTTCTGCAGTTTTCTTCCTCTTGGTCGTTTCGCTACATTCTTCAAAAGGAATTGCCTTCCGTCCTGTCAAGCTTTTCGTATTTTCAGAAGAAGACGTAAGCAATTTTTGAACGTTTTCCGGAAGCGTAAATTGCTTTCTGAAGAATTTAGGGTGTCCTTTAATAACTTCACATTTAATGTTACATGAAATATTTGTTTACGTTCCATGATTTACATCAAATATGAATCACGTCACGTGTAAAAATAGTTATTTCTTAGTGTGCTATTGAATTTGAAAATAATATCAAAATATGTTCAACCTTGTTTAAATGATCAAATCTTGTCATTTAAGTGGAGATTTAGTTTCAAAGTAGCTGAAAAGCAATTGAATTGAATTGCATAATTTTTTTCCGAAAAGTTCAGCTATTCAGATTTTGGTAAAAATACCGAAGTCGGCGATAATTTCTAAGTGTGAATAGAAGCTAATAGGGTTAATTATCCTATTTTCGGCTTATTAAGCAAAACCCGCACTTAGTCTTTTTTAATGTAGCGTAGTTTAGCACCAAACGGAATGTTTACCTTTCCGTGCTGAGATATTGTTAAAAGTTTAACACTGCTTCTTGACGCTAAACTCGGCTTACGGATTCTAAACTCGAGCTAATGCATTGGAAAGCCATTGAAACGCCAATGAATTCACTTAGGCCTATCGGATGAATATAAAGATTGATTCGGTCGGAGCGCTTCATTTGTTTTTGAGAAAATTGGGTGCAAACATTCATATCACGCGTTCTTATAGACTTCCAGGGCTGTTACAACAGGCGCGGATTTCGCGATTTTCGCGGAATTGTCGCGGATTTGAATTTTCAGTCGTGAAAATCGCGGAAGCATTAAATAATGTCGCGAAAATCGCGAAGGGACTGATGTGCTGTCCCAAAAGTGTGGAATTCATTGTAACTTTTCCGTCCTGGAATATTTTGCTGTCATCAATTTTTGTTGTTCATTTGGCTCTCAATTTTATACCGGTTCACACCAAACACCGTGTAAATAATCGAGAATTGGTCTCAATTCAATAGGTCACACCGGATTTACACGGAAATTCCCTGAGGTCTGTCCAATGTAAGTCATTTTCCTTTTTTTCCAATGTGAACATAGCATTTTTCGTTATCAAATCATAAACGAGTCGTATATATGCGAGTAAATGCCATGTATACCGGATATTCTAGGTTGTCCAAATCGTCCTGGAGTTCAGTTGATTTTTTCTACTATATAAACCAAGACTCCAATAATGTCTGTAGTATCGAAATATGTCCAAACAGATTCAAAGTGTCAATGTGGATTGTACCCGACCTATTGTTACGTATACAAGACGTTATAGGTTCTGAAATCATTCTGGAGATCAGATTATTTTTCTACTAGATCACCCAAGACTAATTCAATATCTGTAGTATCGAAATATTACCACACAAATTTGCAGTGTCTATGTGGATCATGCCAACCTATTTCCGTGTATGCCAAATGTTCTAGGATTTCCAAATCGGTATTTCGATACTACAGATATTATCCCAGTCTTTGTTGATCTAGTAAAACAAATCATCTGAACTGCAGGACGATTTGGAGAACCTAGATCATCTGGTATACGTGGAAATAATTAAACATTATCCATATAGACACTATGAATCTGTTTGGACATATTTCGATACTACAGACTTTATCCCAGTCACCGTTGATCTAGTAGAATAAATCATCTGAACTCAATAACGATTTTGAGAACTTAAAACATATGGTATACATGGCAATAGTTCATGCATGATCCACATAGACTCGGTGCATCTATCTGGAAATATTTCGATACTAAAGACATTGTCCCAATCTCGGTTGATGTAGTAGATCAAATTATCTGAACTCCAGGATGATTTGAAGAACCTTGAACATCTGGATTACTCGGAAATAGATCATACATGATCCACATAGACACTTTGAATCTTATTGTACTTTTTCCGATACTACAGACATTATTGCAGTCTTGTTTGATCTAGTAGAGCAAATCAACTGATGTATGTTCTGGACGATTTGAAAAACCTATAATTTTCGGTATACATACTAATAAGTCGTGCATGATCCACTAAGTCACATATAAACGATTCGGTTATGATTTGGCAACGAAAAGTGCTAGGTTCATATTAGAAAAAAATAAATAATGAAAATATCTCACCATTGGACAGAACCCAAGGAATATCCGTGTAAATACGCAACCGCGACGTGACCAACAAGTATGACTTATGAAGCTCTGGTAATTTCTCGATTATGTGCAGGGTGTTTGGTTTTAATCGATGAAACATTGAGAAAACTAGAGCCAAATTAACTACAACATTTAGGACAGCAAAAAACGTCAAGAAAATTTGCATTTCCAAAGGAAATGGATTTTTTTTAAATAATGTTTCATCAAAACTAGGCCAGTATTATTCAATAGAATCTTATAATGCAAGGGTGTTTTATTATGTTCACTAATAACTCAGAATTTATACTATACATAAATAACTGAAGATGATACAATGTAATTTAAAAAAAATAAAGGTTACAAACGAAACTCCTTTAGCTCAGTCGGTAAAGGCGCAGCTACAAAGCAAGTCCATGCTGGAGGCGACTGAGTTCGATTCACGTCTGGTCTTTTAATTTTTCGGCTTGGAAAATGTCTCTACTTTCTTGGGCATAGGATGGTACGGGCATAGGATGGTACGGGCATAGAAAGCTCTCAATTAAAATGTGAAAGTACTTCAAAGAACACTAAGTTGAGAGCAGACAAAAATCTAATATACTATAAGCTTGAAATGCCATGTAGTAGTATACAAATGCTATTTTTAGGCAATGAAAATTTTTTTTTTGGCGCGTATTAGTATTTGAAGTCGCGGATTTCTTTTTAAAAATCGCGGATTTCGCGGATCAAATTTAGAAAATCTTGTAACAGCCCTGGACTTCGTTCGGTAGCATTTGAACTAAAGTATCGTATCAAAAGCACAATTTACCTATTAATTTCGAAATCATGGATTTATTTGATGTTTTCTGCTTGATAGACCCAAAATGGGCGCTTAGGTCGAAGTAGTTCTTTACTCTATTTGCACACGCTCTGCTTATTTTTCAAAACCTGCACTGAAAAAAGTTTTCACTTAGTTTCTATTAGGAACGCACATAGTATTTTTCCAAAAACAAAAACAATGATTTTCACCTGAATATCACATAGCATTAGAAATTCTACATGAGAAATTATATAGATTTCATTGGACACATAACGTTCATGTGATTTAGTGGTGCAATTTCCAATTATGGGATCACATGAAAGTTATGTGAAATTCACATGGATATTTTCCACTGGTTACTTGATTTATTTTATGAGTGTGTAATTTTACATCCTATTAGACATACATTTCTTTAAAAGGGTAGTAAATCTGATGAGTCTTCTCATTTATTCAGAAAGACAGCAGTCCAACATTTCACAAAAAAATTAATTACGACAATGTCATTCACCGCATTCCACTGCGTCCTAGCAAGAAGTACGGTCGACTTAGTTCGCGCTCCGCTATTTTGGAAGTTTTCTCGCTATTCGCTTGATTTAAATTGTCAGTTTTTTCTCGCTTAGAGTTCCCAGCTAAATAATTAACTAAAAGTGAGTTTTTTCTGAGAAGAAAGTGTGTTTTCGGCATCATCGGAAGGAAAATTGTTTTTACGATTGCCAATTCGCCAACCATTTTGCGCACCATCGGTGCGTGGTAACGCATACCTGCACACGGATCATCGTCATCGAGTGTCAGCATCTGCCTCCGCATTTACACCGCTCATCTATCATCGTGTGTTCAGCTGAGTGCCGACCCTCACATAAGCACACACCAACGAAGACCGCCCGCACACGCTGATCGAAGATCATCCACGCTGCGCGTCGCTCCGCTGCTGCCGTTTATACGCTCGGTGGTAGTAGTATAGGATTATCAGATAAGTTTTTGTTCTTGTTTCTCTCTTTCGCCCACAGTTAAATTTTAAGTTTGTGTTCTGTGTTTGTAGTTTTTTTTTTGTGTATTGTGTCCGAGTGATTATCGTTTCAGTGGTAGAGCGTTTTTCGCTCCCACTAGTACGGCAAAATGGACATTTTGTCGCAAGACGAAATGGACGTTTTGTCGGAAGATGACACCACTTTGCCACGCGATGGCAAGAAGGGTCGAAAACGTACGTCATCTCTCCCTGGTTCATCGTCTCAGTCTGGCAAAGGACAGGCTCAGATAAACCCCCGATCGCGAGCCTATCCAGATGACTCGACTGGCCCATGGGTTGTCTACTTTCAGCCCAGAAACAAACCTTTGAATGTAATGCAAATTACTAATGATCTGACGAAGCGATACTCGGCCGTGACTGAAATCACGAAGGTTAGGCACAATAAACTTCGTGTCTCCGTCTCTAACCTGAAGCAGGCTAACGAGATTGCTGCCTCCCAGCTCTTCACGCTCGAGTACAGAGTTTACATCCCAGCTCGTGATGTGGAGATCGAAGGTGTGGTCACCGAAGCGAGTCTGACCCCCGAGATCTTGGAGAAGCAGGCGGTTGGCCGTTTCAAGAACCGTTTGCTTCCTCCGGTGAAGATACTGGATGTCCAAAAACTGGGCTCAGTATCTGTCAGCGAGGGTAAAAAGAGTTTTACCCCCACAGACTCGTTCCGTGTGACCTTTTCTGGTTCAGCCCTTCCTCACTACATCGAGCTGGGAAAACTTCGACTACCTGTGCGTTTGTTCGTTCCCCGGGTCATGAACTGCCAAAACTGTAAGCAGTTGGGACATACGGCCTCCCACTGTGGCAGCAAGGCACGCTGTTCCAAATGCGGAGAGAAGCATGGGGATGACACCTGTGCAGCTACCGCACCAAAATGCGTGTACTGTAAGGGAACTCCTCATGGTATCTCGTCATGCCCGGTGTACAAACAACGCGGGGAGAAATTACAACGCTCACTTAAGGAACGTTCCCGGCAGTCTTTTGCAGAAATGCTGAAGACGGCCACGCCATCGACCAACGACAAAAATCCCTTTTCTCTTTTGTCAGATGACGAGACTGACTCTGACTTGGCTGAGGAGGGAACTTCTTTCTGTTTTTCAGCACGGAAACGAAAACGCATCCGTTCGCGGAAAGTTGAGAATGAAGAACCCCAAATCAGCTTGCCCAAATCAAGGAGTGGTGGAAAAAAGGAAGTTTCTACTCCTCCTGGATTCAGAAGAACTGACTATACCCAGGATTTTCCACCTCTCCCGGGGACATCCAAAACCCCTGATGTCCCATTTTTAAGAACAGAAGCCCCTTCTTCATCTGGGTTGTTCTCATTTGATAAAATTGTGGACGATATTCTCAAGTACCTGAATATTTCTGATCCTCTCAAAAGCATTGTTCTGGCAATGCTTCCTACTGTGAAGACCCTCTTGAAGCAATTGACATTGAAGTGGCCCCTCATTGCAGCAATCATTTCCTTCGATGGATAATTTTCCAAACGAGGTCGGGGATTTGATCACAATTCTACAGTGGAATTGTCGAAGTCTTATTCCTAAATTAGACTCTTTTAAGTTTTTAGTTCACAATAATCATTGTGATGCATTTGCTCTTTGTGAAACTTGGCTCTCTTCAGATATAGATCTTCCTTTTTATGATTTTAACATTATTCGACTGGATCGTGAGGATTCGCGTGGAGGAGGGGTACTTTTGGGGATCAAAAAGTGCCATTCTTTCTATAGAGTGAATCTTCCACAATTTACAGGTATTGAAGTTGTCGCATGTCAGGCTATTTTTAAAGGTAAGAGCCTTTGTATTGCTTCTGTTTATATTCCTCCTAGAGCCGTTGTTAATCGAAAACAACTTTCAGATATATGTTCGGTACTTCCTGCTCCACGGTTGATCATGGGAGATTTCAATTCCCACGGTACAGGCTGGGGGGAACTGTATGATGACAACCGTTCTACTTTTATATATGACCTCTGTGATAACTTCAATATGACAATACTTAACAATGGAGAAGTAACACGTTTGGCTGGACCATCTTCGAATGGAAGTAAATTAGACCTCACACTTTGCTCTAACTCATTATCGTTGGATTGCACGTGGAATGTGATCCAGGATCCCCACGGTAGTGATCACTTGCCGATCAAAATTTCGATTGCCAGTGGGTTCAATCCGTCGGAACCCGTTAACGTCGCGTACGACCTCACCCGTAATATCGATTGGACAACGTTCAAGACCGCGATAGAGGAAGCCGTGTCGTCGGTAGAAGGGCTTCCACCGTTGGAGGAATATAACTTCCTCTCCAATCTGATCTTGGACAGCGCGCTTCGAGCTCAAACTCGGCCGGTTCCTGGAACGTCTTTCCGTAGGAAACCTCCTTCCCCTTGGTGGGACCACCAATGCACTGAGGTTTATCGTAAAAAGTCCGACGCGTTTAAGCTTTTCCGGAAACGTGGAACACCTGGGTATTTCGAAGCGTACTCGGCTCTTGAACGCGAACTCAAGAGCCTCATCAAAGCCAAGAAACGCGGATACTGGCGGCAATTCGTGGACGGATTATCGCGCGAAACGTCGATGAATACGCTTTGGAACGCGGCGCGAAGGATGCGTAACCGGTCTTCGAACAACGAGAGCGAGGAGTACTCAGATCGTTGGATTCTCAAGTTCGCGCGAAAAGTATGTCCTGATTCCGTGCCGGCACAGATGATTCCTCGCGAAACGACGAATTCTGTAGACGAGATCAGCCAGCCTTTTTCAATGCTGGAACTCTCACTCGCGCTCCTTTCGTGCGGCAATTCGGCTCCGGGGGCTGATAGAATCAAGTTCAACTTGTTGAAGAACCTCCCAGACGTCGCTAAGAGGCGCATGTTGAACTTGTTTTGTCAGTTCCTGGAGTTCAATATTGTTCCAGATGATTGGAGGCGAGTGAGAGTTATAGCCATTAAAAAGCCTGGAAAACCCGCGTCAGATCATAACTCGTATCGTCCCATCGCGATGTTATCGTGCATTCGGAAATTGTTGGAGAAAATGATCCTTTTTCGCCTCGACAAATGGGTTGAGACGAACCACCTACTCTCAGATACTCAATTTGGTTTCCGTAGGGGTAAGGGAACGAACGACTGTCTCGCGTTGCTTTCCACAGAAATCCAGTTGGCTTTTGCTAAAAAAGAGCAAATGGCTTCTGTGTTCTTGGATATTAAGGGGGCTTTTGATTCAGTATCGGTTGAAGTCCTTTCAGACAAACTCCACGCTTGTGGCCTTTCCCCATTAATTAATAACTTTTTGTACAATTTGCTGTCAGAGAAACATATGAGCTTTTCTCATGGAAACTCTACAGCTTCTCGATTTAGTTACATGGGTCTCCCCCAGGGCTCATGTTTAAGCCCCCTTTTGTATAATTTCTACGTCAGAGAAATTGACAATTGTCTAAGTGACAACTGCACGTTGAGACAACTTGCAGATGACGGCGTAGTGTCTATGACAGGGCCCAAAGGGGTCGACCTGCAAGGACCCTTACAGGATACCTTAGACAATTTGTCTACTTGGGCTATTCAGCTAGGTATCGAATTCTCCACGGAGAAAACTGAGTTGGTCGTTTTTTCTAGGAAGCATAGCCCAGCACAACCAAAGCTTCAACTTTTGGGTAAACCGATCACTCATTCTATGTCCTTCAAATATCTTGGGGTCTGGTTCGATTCAAAATGCACCTGGAGATCCCACATTGAGTATCTGAGACGAAAATGCCAACAAAGGATCAATTTTCTCCGAACAATTACCGGAACGTGGTGGGGAGCCCATCCGCAAGATCTTCTAACGTTGTACCGGACAACGATTTTATCGGTTTTAGAATACGGTAGTTTTTGTTTCCAGTCGGCGGCTAAAACTCACATCATCAAACTGGAACGTATCCAGTATCGTTGTCTTCGTATCGCGTTAGGATGCATGCACTCGACTCATACGATGAGTCTCGAAGTGTTGGCGGGCATGTTGCCACTATCGGATCGGTTCTCGGAATTGTCCCTCAGGCTCCTCACCCGTTGCGAAGTTATGAACCCACTGGTAATCGAAAACTTTGAAAAGCTTCTTGAGCTGAACCCTCAAACTCGTTTTATGTCATTGTACTACGTGTACATAACACAGGATGTCAGCCCTTCACAGCATAATCCTCATCGTGTATGCTTCTCCGACTTCGGCAATTCAGTTAGTTTTGATTTATCTATGACGCGGGAGATTCATGGGATCCCAGAACATCATCGTTCCATGATTGTTCCGTCAATTTACGCTGCAAAGTTTGGCCAAGTTGATTCCGCAAGATCGTTCTTCACAGATGGATCACTAATAGAGTCGTCCGCTGGTTTTGGTATTTTTAACGAATTTCATAGCGCCTCTCGAATGCTTCAAGCTCCTTGTTCCGTATATGTTGCTGAGCTGGCGGCAATACATTATACGCTAGAAACGATCGCCTCACTTGCACCAGATCATTATTTTATTTTTACGGATAGTCTCAGCTCTGTCGAGGCTATTCGCTCTATGAGGCCGGTAAAGCACTCCTCGTATTTTCTCATGAAAATACGAGAGCTTTTAAGTGCTTTATCTTTAAGATCTTTTGTCATCACCTTTGCATGGGTCCCATCTCATTGCTCGATTCCGGGCAATGAGATGGCTGACTCACTTGCTAAGGTGGGCGCTATGGAAGGCGATATTTACGATCGACAAATCGCCTACGATGAATTTTTCTTCATTTATCGTCAACAGTCACTCGTCAGCTGGCAGAATAAGTGGAGTGAAGGGAGTTTGGGACGATGGCTATATTCGATCATCCCTAAGGTGTCGAAGAGTTCTTGGTTCAAGGGGTTGGATGTGGGTCGAGACTTCATTCGTATGATGTCTCGCCTCATGTCCAATCACTATTCGTTAAACGCTCACTTGTTCCGTGTTGGGCTGAAGGACAGCAGTCTCTGTGAATGTGGACAAGGTTACCAAGACGTCGATCACATCCTTTGGTCTTGTGCTAAGCATCGTGGAGTCAGATCTGAGCTGTGCGATTCCCTTCGGGCTCGAGGTAGACAACCTAATGTTCCAGTTCGGGATATTTTGGCTAGACGCGATCTGGAGTTTATGAAACTCATATATGTTTACTTTAAGAATATTAACATTAGATTGTAAGTTTTATTAACCTTGTGTTTAGTTTGTATTTTGTACGTGTGGGTTTTTTTATGTTTGTTTTCAAGATGAATAGAAATTAGTTCATGATTTAGGATTAATTAAATATTTGTATCGTAAACCACATTTCAAACCTCCCTTTCCCTTTTCCCATCCAAAAAAATTGTAAATCCCCACTAACCTCGAGACAACCGCGAGTATCCGGTCCAGCTCCTTTAACTTTAAATATAAGAAATCAATAATGTATAACAAAAATGATAACTCGGCTCTGTAAAGTTTATTCGATTGAGCCTGTACAAATAAAGTAATTAATAAAAAAAAAAAAAAAATGTCATTCACCGAATGAAAAACTCTACAGAAGAAATCAGTATTTCTTTCGGCTATAGCAATCACCATACGGACAGAAACATATCCATCCAAAATAAAAATAAATTGATTTGGGCTTCAATATTTTCTCTCATTTTCTCCTGCTTTTTTACTACAGCAGTAGAAAAGAGCTGACCTTGGGCATCGTTTGACAATACTGTTGTCATTTGTCTTGGAATAGTCCATCGGCTTAAATAAATATAATGAGGATAAGCAGCACTGGACTGATCACCCACCAAAATTATTGTTGAACATATTAATGGAAATATTCACAATACTTTTGCCGCGTGGAGTGCACTTATCAGACGAGACGAGCTTCAATAAGTCCCTAAACCATGTGTGCTGGATTTTTCTTGCAACCCTCGATTTGATCCACATATCAACAAAGAGACTCATTTCTATATCGATATTGTACCGTTGCTGCCCAAGTAACAATTTTGGTTTTATGAGGGTTCTGTAGACCATAATTTAGAATCTATAAATCATACAATGTTACTTGGGTGATGACGATCGAAGCTTGACCGAGTGCTTTTCAGTTCGTTGTTGCCGAAATTAATCTTCATGTAATTTTACATCTATAGGAACATAAAAACTCATCTTGCATTAACTTTTCTGTTTACGTTCATGTTATTTTATATTTTTTAACACTTAAATTTAAAATAATGACGTATTTTTTTATAAGTTGATGTGATATTGGATCACAAGACTTTAATTCGCATCTAGCGGTACACACTAAGAAATAACTAATTTTACATGTGACGGAATCCATCTTTGACATAAAAGATGAGACGTAAACAAACATGTCATGTAATATTAAGTGCTTCAAGACTGAATAGTTCGTTGCTCGACGTAAAGTACGTTTTATTGAGCTATATTTTGCGTCTGTTATGACTCAAATTTATGTCAAAATTGACGCTCGCATATGTCACTCTCAGAGCACCTAAATTTTATATGAATTGGTCTAAGTGTGCATTCATATTATTAATTTATAGTATATTCTATAAAGTTGTGTGTTTTTATATTACAACCAACTTAAAAATAAAAATAAATGTTTTAATGAAAAATATGTTTTTCGAGGTCCTCAAAAAACGGAGTGAAATGTACGATTTTCATGTCTTAAGCAAAGTTGTTTTAAACAACTTTTTGTATAACTTGGCTGAAGACATCACTCGACCTTTTGAAAAAAAAAAATATTTAGCTTTCAAAAGGATAAGTAGCATACCTCAAATCTTCAAAAAAAGCAGCACGTCATACCCACCAACTTTTTCTAAAGACGTTATTACTTTAAATCGACGTTTTCATTATGTTATTATTTAAGAGCGTGAACATGCACTTTTAAACCGCTTTGCATCACTTTCTTCATCTGCACTGTTCTTCTTGGAAACCGGGGAGGACACATCCATTTCCACCACCTCTTATTCCAACACCCCACCGGTTTCCTCTGTGCCTTTGTCTTTGGCGATGCAGCTCCAGTCACTACACCAGCGTAAGTATTGGAATTGTTCTCTTTACATTTCGTTGATAATTTTAATCTTCCGTTTGTTTTTGTACTGACTGCTTCCGATGCTTCTGGCTGGGACAGGAATTCATCCGATGTCCCTGCGTCTTTCAAAGGAAATGCATTTTTTTGTTTCCTTAATAGAATATATTCCCCTTTCGATTGAGGAAATATAGCGAGTTTGAAATCTCCTTTTGTACGTTCATATATACACCCCGTACACCTGTGTACGTGTCGAGGTCCATCTTTACAGGGAATTATAAACAGTTTTAGCATCGGTGGCAGCGGCGTCGTGGCGTGACGCCTTTGACTTTGTTTGGCAGCGGCAGCGGTGGCGGTGTGCATCGGTTTATCACTTTGGTTATCGTAAAAATATCGTATTTTCAACTTGAATTCAAGTAAGGTGACATCAAGGGGTGGTCACGCTACATACACATTATGCGTCAACTTATTTCTCGGTGTGCTGCAGCTGTGCCGGCAGTGCCGAGTGTGTCAGTCAGTGTTGGCAAAATCGTAAAAAAAAAATATACGCTCTCAATAACACGCGTCATATTCGAACAAAATATCATGCTTTATATTGTTTTTCAAGCTCCTTTGATATTGCAAGACTATTCACAACGTGCAAAAATCAAGCTGAGAGTTGACTCGACACAAAAATGATTCCGTTTCACATCGTTTTCTAAGAAAAAGAAAGTTTAGTTTGCTATCTCTTCACAGATAAAAATTCTGAATTTTAATTGTGATGTAAACATTCATCTACGTAAGCTTGTATTTCATTTTACACAACCGAGCAACTTGTAAACAATGTTGTTCACAAAGATGGGCTTTTGTATATAATATTTGCTACATTGCATGAAATGTCTCAGAACTTAAGATGATTTATAATGTAAACACATATGATATGTGACGCTCCATTTATGTGCATCATATTGAACAGAAATTTACACTACGTTTTCGAACTGTGTTTTTACTCTTCACGGATGGCAGAAATTATGGAAGCTTCGGTTGTGTTCGGGTGTAAAGCAAAAATCATTAAACTCAATCTCACCACAGTTTGGTGAGATTTGCAGCTGGTGAGTTTTGTTAGCTTGATATTCCAAGCTGCGATATCACAGCTTTAAAAATCAACCGCAGTTGTATGCTTGTAGATTTTTTTCTACGAATATCAAGCGTGATCTTGGGCATTGCTGAGATTTGATTTTTTGATATTTTTTCAACACTGGAACCAGTCATTGAACTGACTTTGTTTGGTTGTTAATAATGGCATGTTGGGCAGCCCGGTTAGATTGACAGCTCAATTCGAGGCTCATGGTATTATAATTATTTTTTGAACAAGCAGTGAAATTTGAAGAATCCGAACCAAGACGACGATACTTTTGGCGAGATTGACCGTAAGCCATCCGTCAGGAAACCACAAAGAAAAAATAAGTTGACGTTACACCCCAGCTGGGCAAGCTGTTACCGGACAAACTGGCATGAGCAGAGGATCCCCTCGAGAAGACGGTCGAGTTCTTTCAACCGCTTGACGAAGACAACATTGAAACGGATCTGTATTTACAGACGCTGGAACAATCAGTTGCTGATGTTCGCCTGCCATCGCCATCGTTCTTCCGGGGACTCGAAATTGGCTTCGGAGATCAGCGATGGCTATCTGCCACCGAATTGACGCATACAGAAATTGATGGTGTTATGTTCACTGATGTTGCTACTTTCACCACCACCCAACCGTCGTCGCCGATGACGACAAGGTACCCGTCACTGGAACGACCATGTACCCAGTGGAGCAACAGTTCTACAGCTACATCAAAGGAGATTCTCATCATTCGCGAGGAGCTGTCAAACGCAGATTCCATTGGCAGGTATTCTGAAGTTCAATCCGAATCAGATGCCTTAACTGGGGATGGGTTATTATTTCAGGGCATCTGCCTCCGTAGAAGTATTTGCCGATTATTAGGGCAATAAACTTTCATGGAAGAGCAATTGTTACATACGAAAAACGGTCTTATTTAAAGAGTTAGATTGTGAGAGAGGTGTTGATGATGATTTTCAGAGCAGCTGCGATTGCCCTGGTTTTGGAATACTTGGGGGCCGAAATGTGTCTCGTGTGGAATGATGTTCTGCTTCGGGAAATCTACCTTGGTATTTGGGGAATCCGTGGCAGGACTATGCAAAAATTAACGTTTGCGGTTTCCTAAAGTTGGATTGTGTTAACAACAATAAAAATTTGAACATGCGCACTGTGATAGTGCAGTATTGCCAGTTACTTTAAAAATCATAAAATCTAAGCATGGGTGCCAAACAGTGCCAATGAATAATGACAATTTGAGATGTTGCTTGATGTGTTAAGGTTTAAGGCCAGATTCGTTTGTTTGCCCGGGGGAGTCCGGAATATATCTGGTATAATGTGGATCTTGGCACTCGATGCGGCTTGTTTCCATGTAGTGTTATGTGTTACATGGTACGTTTAGGCTAATGTCATAATCTAGCCACTTCCTTGGGGTTCCCTGCAGGGGGCTGTTACTGAACACGCATTTGAAACCAGCATGAAAATAGAATATCTAAGCAACCTGTTAATTTTCACATTGATTCATAAAAGGAACTTCAAACTCCTATTAAACTAGAACGTCATATATGAAAACATATTGGATTCAACAGGCAGCTGTAGAATACCCCTTATTCCCGGAACGTGGCTGATAATTGTCATTTGGTCCTAGGGACCTTCAACACCAATGAAAGATATTGTTTTTGAATTCTTATGCATCTTAAAATATAATATACTTCTTTTATTTTCCAATTTGATGCAGTTTGCGTGAAATGTTTCTTTTAAAATTTAGAAGCGTATTAAAGCCTTTACATCATCATCTTATTAACGGTGGCGTGTCAAAAATTATCACGGCGTGCGCCTACTCAAAATCATCGGCGGCGGCGGTGTGTGAAAAAGTGTCGGCGGTGGCGTGGCGCTGCGGTGCACAGGTTTACGCTTCACACCACCGTATTTCCCCAGCACCAACGCCAGATCGCAATCCGGGACTTCTGGACAAAGATCGTACACTGTCACGTATTGAACAGTGCAGGCGAAATGCGTACCTTGACCGATCTCCCATCGGCATAATGGAAAATAAATTATTCACGCTTGTGCAACAAACAATGAAGCATAGATGCTTCTTATTTGAACTTGCAGAATAAAGATGTTTCCTCAGCTATGCGATATGTAGCGATCATCTGCACGGGATTCGCGTCCAACGCTTTCACGAAATTTGTATTTTCACCCATAGATGGTTTCGCATTACCATGGGCGAAGCTGGATCTAATCGTCAGCTTTATTTCAAAGGACATCTCCAGTTGTTTGCTTCCAACGGCAAAAGCAAACTAGCTTCAGATAAGCACCGCAACAATACTTGCTATCGAATAACAGACTATCGCGTGACTTCTCCGTAAAACACACAGCTGCTTTTGTCGACAGATAAGAGCGAACCAAAATCCATATGACTACTCACATAGAATTTATTTTGTTATGTGATATTCAGCAAAAAAATAATTAATGTTGTTCTTGGAAAAATATTATGTGCGTTCCAAAAGAAACTATGTGCAAATTTGTTGCAGTGTAAACGTGCCTCTAGAAAAAAAAAACAATTATTTTTCATTAATTATTATGTTTACGCTCATATAAACGGTTTACACTCATACAAATAAGTTTAAAATCTTAAAAGTATTACAACTTAAGAGGCCAAAACACGAACATTTCATGTAACTTCTCCTTCATGATCCATGATCCACAATATTTAAGCGTATTTAATTAGACCACTTAAAAACTAGATCGATTAAAACAAAGCCGAAAATCACGAGACATTCACGCGAAACTCGTTCAACCAACGCATCAATTAACCACGTTTTATCTAAGTAAGCGTTGCGTCAGGGTCACCCGTGCGAGCCCAGCAGTCTACTACGACTACCCGTCGGTTGCTATCTAAATGTACTCAATCATGCGTGCAGTAGTCGCTCACTTGCACCCGGCAAGCGAGGTTCTTAAAAATTTCTAGCCTGCATGACGGTGATGATGATGACGACGACGACGACGACCCACCCGCGACTACTGCTGCAGATAATCACTGCCACTCGCGGATGATGTAAGGCCGATTTACCTTCCTGTCATCCATCTCTGCGAGCGTGGTGGTATCGATATAGAGAATGAGATATCACTTTTCGGTTATCTACGAGTGATTCCCAGTGGCGATGACATCCTTCCTCCAGCTCCAAGGGGGTTTGCTATGGAGTCATCGCGGTTATTACATCCATTAGTTTGATCGATTGACACATTTTCGGTTTCGCATAAATTTCCAATCAATTATCGATTTCAAATTTTATATTTTTACAGCTTTCGCGCAGGCGACTCCGACTCGCTTGGAAGGTAATAGACAAACAGGCAGACCTTCTTTCATGAGCTCGTCTAGCTAGACTAATAGGCTCGAGACCCGGTCTGCTCGGTCCAAGTTCAAGTCAAGTCATAATCGTTTATGGCAGCCTTTAAAGAGTTTTCCAGCCCGACCCCTGACTATAGCATATCTAAGGCTTCACATACCTATAGAAACACATCTTCTAGCGAGGTCTCGGCTCACTCGTAGGAGATCGGTTTAATTTATTGATTTTTTCGCTCGCTATGGGCTGTGTGGAGGCCAGTAGATAGATAAGATGAAATATTATTTATAGAAATCAATCGAAAACGGAGAAGCGCGCACGCTTATGATAATTTTGTTTATCGCGCAATGGTCATTTGTTTGCCCCTGCGTTGAGCGCTATTTCATAGTCGCAGTCGCCGTCGTAGTCGACGGCTACGAGACCCAAGTGCTGCCTTCTCAGAAAGACGAAGACGATGGCGTCCGAATAGACGCCTCATGTGTGAATGAACCGAGCCTAGTTAGGTACCTAGCCCGAATTGTTGACGGTACCCGTCGGTCGCAACGTGTCGTAGGTGATGGGTATGAAGGCAGACCGGCGCATTCCTTTTCACCATTTTCACAATTGCGATCCACTGCGTTTGATTAGAAAGCAGATTTGATTGATTATGTAAATTAAATGTGGGCAAATAGATGATTGTGTGCGTTTAGTGTAAATGATTATTGATATTTAGTTGCTCAATCACGCAATGAGTGCGGTAGGTTCGAGTCCATTTCCAAGCGGGGGTTTGATGAGAATAAATGATGGCATTCGATTTTCGATTGTTAATCAGAGCAGCTTAGCGGTGAATCGAATCGGTTTGCCATTTTTTTAGGGAGATGGTTCACGGTTGATTTTAAAGGCATTTTTGAACGTAAACTTTGTTACGTTTTTTATCAATTTGTTAGAATAGAACAGAATTTTTTTAATTGCATTGACTGCATTGAAAAACATGTTTTATACTAATAGGTTTTTATTTAAATCTAATTATGGTTATGCCAACATGCAACGAATTGAGCGAAAGGAAACTAGGAGGACAAATAGTCGAACGGACAAAATAGACAAAATGTCAAGTTCCCTCTCTTGAATATGCTCCTTTTTGGATCATGAGCAGTTTTTTTCAGGCGCTTTTATCGATTTTAAAGGTGAATTTTTTAACCTTTTTCCATTCGATATTTCGTCTATTTCGATCCATTGTCCATTCGCCCTTTTGCAGCTATATATTAGCGATTGATCATAATGATTTGCGTTTTTAATTGTCACGTAGACAATTGTCGGTAATAGAAATCAAGAGAAATCTTGATAGGAGTTCATCATGAGCTCAAATGATTGTCTCAATGAGTTTATTATAACAAAAAACAGCTGATTTTACTACATAAATTATTATTTCATTTAACTGAAGTTCAATAGTATTGGTAATAGCAATGGCAATGACAATTCTCCGCACTGCCTTTTCCACAACAGTGAAACTTCCGCGCTAAATCAAACGGATTTCCAAGTCGTGAATGCCTTTCGATCACTTTTGCCTTATATTTCCAGAAAATTAATAATGCTCTTTGTATGCATGAAAATTTACATCATCACGCTTCGATAGAAAAATGATCCACCTTTACGTTTTTATACATGAAATGATTACTTACAAAATATCTACTATAAATTTCATTTTAGTCTGAGTGGCTGATCAAACCAAAACCGGGTTGCCAAACATGCTATAAATATTCACAAACAAACGCAGCCTTCTGATGGCTGGCACTGTTGGCACTGCCGATAAAACAACGGCACAATTTAGGCACACTTAGAATATGTGAGCACTCCTTGATCAAAACATTCATACATACCGGAAAATGTCTATTGCCACTGAGTTAAAGTTGAAAAAGTTTATTTTTAGTTTAGTTGAAGATACTAATTTCAAATAACAGACTTAAATGGTAATGTTTATAAGATAGATGAGGAGATGAAAGTATAGAGTTGATAATTCCGTTAGAGTACGGCAGTGTGAAAATTGTATATAGAGAGTAGAAAGCGAGCAAGGACAACTTTTTTTAGGAAGGTACAAATTGGTTTGATCATCTCTCTTTACCAAACCCCCCCGTTGGAGAGGGATGGTGAGGGGTATACCCCCCCCCCGCCACCACTGGCAAAAAGAGATATTCGCCGACGCGGCGGTTGGGGAGGGGGGGGGGGGGGTTGGATACCTCTCACCATCCCTCTCCAATGGGATATAAAAATTACCACTTTAATCTGTTATTTGAAGTAAGCATCTTCAACTATATAAATCGTTGACTTCACGCAGAAGTAATACAAAACATAAAGTCAAAGTTATGTTTAGGTCCCTATTATCATGTCACGAAGTATTTTACTTCCAGTAGCATTTATTAGTGACTATATTCATAACTATCGATTGGAAAACATAATAAATGAATAATAAAAAAAAAAAAATAACGGATAAATAAATCATGAATGACTGAATGCATACGAATGCATATAAATGCATGAATGAATATGAATGCATGAATATGAATGAATGAATATCAATGTATGAATATGAATGAATGAATATAAATGAATGCATATGAATGAATGAATATGAATGAAAAATATGAATAAATGAATTAGAAAGAATGAATATGAATAATATGATTTTGAATGAATATGAACTTCAATGAATATCAATATGAATGAATATGAATATTAATGTGTATGAATATGAAAGAATATGAATAGGAATGAATATGATTTTGAATAAATATGAATTTCAATGAATATGAATATGAATATTAATGTATATGAATATGAAAGAATATGAATATGAATGAATATGAATGAATATCAATATGAATGAATACCAATATGAATGAATATAAATATGAATGAATATGAATATGAATGAATATGAATATGAATGCATATGAATATGAATGAATATGAATATGAATGAATATGAATATGAATGAATATGAATATGAATGAATATGAATATGAATGAATATGAATATGAATGAATATGAATATGAATGAATATGAATATGAATGAATATGAATATGAATGAATATGAATATGAATGAATATGAATATGAATGAATATGAATATGAATGAATATGAATATGAATGAATATGAATATGAATGAATATGAATATGAATGAATATGAATATGAATGAATATGAATATGAATGAATATGAATATGAATGAATATGAATATGAATGAATTTGAATATGAATGAATATAAATGAATATGATTATGAATGAATACGAATTAATATGAATATGTATGAATGAATTAGAAGGAATGAATATGAATGAATGAATATGAATGAAAGAATATGAATGATGGAATGAATATAAATGAATGAATGAATGAATTTTAATGAATGAATATGAATGAATATGAATATAAATGAATGAATGAATTAATGAATGAAAGATGATTTGCTCTACAACGCTCTCATCCGATATCCATTTCATGTTACGCTGCTGTATGTTACGAGTTTGTTAGCCTCGGTGATTTCAATCTTCCCGGCATTATTTGGCAATCTTCAAATAATGGCTTCTCGTTAGCAGACACGGAAAGGTCGTCGTTCCCATCGTGCACCAATGTATTGCTAGATAGCTACAGCACTGCAATCCTTCGCCAAATTAACCACTGTTTCAACGAATATGGACGAACGTTGGACTTATGTTTTGTAAGCCTTCCAGACGTTGCACCAAACATCTCAGTGAGTCCAGCTCCACTCGTGAAACACGTGCCACATCACCCACCCCTGTAGTTAATCCTTAAAGACAAGAATCTTCCAGTTTTCAACGATAACGCAGAAACGGTGAGTTATGATTTCAACAAGGCCGACTACAACAACATTATTACTGTTTTGAACAAACTTGATTGGGAAGCCCTACTAGATCGTGAGAACACCGACAGTGCTACGCAAACTTTCTAAAACATTCTATCGTATGTCATAGACTGCCACTTTCCTAAGAAGACTGTTAAATCTTGTAAATACCCGTTATGGCAATCACGCGAATGGCGCCATCTTAAAACAAAGAAAAGAGCTGCTTTTTGGAAATCTTCGAAGCATTAACCATTTCTGCTGAAACAGCACTATTTGCGTATCAACTATCGTTACCAAAAATTGAGTAAAACTTGCTATTCTGCTTACCAGCGCAACATTCAAGCATCCATGAAATCTAATCCGAAGTCCTTTCGGAACTAAGTTTAATGTCAGAGGAAAGAGAATGGATTGCCATCGACGATGAAGTTGACTGACACTGAAGCTTCGAGTGAACTGGAAATCTGCCAACTGTTCTCTATGAAATTCACAGGTGGTTTTTCAAACGAGTCGCTGCAGCCACAACAGATTACCGAAGCTGCTTCAAACGTTCCAGAGATGTAGCCATATACATTTGCATTTGCCGTACGGAATCTCATCAACAATAAGGCACTGCCGGACCCACGGATATGTCACGAATCGTTAATGGATCAAATCAAGCGTGGTGCAACGCTGAAACACAATCGAACGATTAACGACCGAAGTGCACCGAAAATCCACTAAATCAGAGCACAACACCATCGACAGATCAAATCAAGCCAAATTCAACTTTTTCGAGAATAATGAAAGAAGAAATCCTGTGTGCTCATCAAATCAGTGCCACAGATTTACGCTCGCAGATTGATATGTCCCTAGCAATCTGTTTCAGTTAACTGGCACTGTCTTTATAACAACACATTTTTCGTCCAACGGAGCAAGAGAAATCAGCGGGATTTTAATTTCAATTTACAGTTATATTATTTGTTGATTTATTTTCGCTAGTCGAAGGAAAGAGTATCTTCGTAATAAAATTGAACGGGATGGGTGAAGTCTTTAAAGAACTGATTGTAATCAAAATATTTTTATTAAAATCCAACAAAATAGTAACCATGAATAAATAAAAGTTGATTATACATTTTAGAAGTATTATCTAATAACTAACGTGTATTTAGTATTGGTTCAGTCATTGCTGTATTAGTTAGATTGCTGAATATCACTACAGACGATTAGTAAAGAAGTGGCAGATTTAACAATAAGTGAGGTTACTGCACTTAGAAGCGATTATACCGCAACGAGTAATATTTGAAAAGCTTTCATTCAAGTTAAGTACGTATTTGAAAAGCACGCTTACGTTTTATTCTTCATTGTGTCTTCAAACGAGCACAAATTTTACAGTAACAATATATACTCACGAAATTTATACCAAAGGAACGATTTTTCATTTACATTTCAAAACTTTTAAACAAATATCAAGTTTTAACCTACATATACAGAACTGAATACTGTGTAAAAAAGTATACAATAGAAACAAAATATCATTTTCTTCTAAAAAAATGAAAACTTAAAGCACTGACATTGGAGTCTCCTTTAGGAGCAATTCAAAATTCCATGAACAATAAAGCAACAACTATATCAATTATCAACAGTGGTACTGAAAAAAAGCTTGTGTACTCTACATATTAATGAATAAACCATACTTTATTCGAAGCTAAAAAAAAAAAAAAAAAAAAAACTCCTTCTTTAGATGTTGATGACTTCGTGATTCTCGAAGCTGCTTCTAAATTGAAATCTTCGACTTCATTTGGACCCGATGGAATTTCCGCTAATCTGGTGAAGAAGTGCATCGATAATTTACTCACACCTCTACGTCACATATTTCAACTCTCACTACGTACCGGCACCTTTCCATCGCTATGGAAGACAGCTCATATTTTCCCTGTCCACAAAAAGGGTGATAGCACTAACGTTGACAATTACCGGGGTATTTCTGCGCTGTGTGCAGTATAGAAATTATTCGAACTAGTGGTGCTGGACCCTATTTTTTCCTATGCAAGCAGCTCATCTCCGAAAAGATCAACTACTACGAATCTCCATTGCGTATGTTATTGACGGAATGTCTGAAGGACTGCAGACTGATACGATCTACACAGATTTGTCGGCATTGGTTTCACCGGGTGTCATCTTGAAAGGTTCCAATCTTACTTGACCGGTCGGCGTCTTAACGTCAAGGTTGACCTTCTCTGCCTCTTCTGGAGTTCCTCAAGGCAGCCATCTGGGCCCGTTAATTTTCCTATTTTACCTGAATGACATCAACATTTTACTAGAAGGACCTCGTATATCATATGCAGACGATTTCTAAACCTCACGATGCGTATTTCGTACAAAGGCAGCTACATATATTCGCCGACTGGTGCGACTTGAACAGGATGGTGCTAAACCCAAATAAGTGCGCTGTAATTTCATCCACAAGAAGCCAGAGTCCGCATATCTACAACTATTCATTGTCGGGTGTTCGTATTAGTAAAGAGAGCCTGGTGAAAGATCTAGGGGTGATCTTGGATTCCAAAATGACATTCAGTAGACACGTCTCTTATATAACGGATAAAGCTTCGAGAAATCTAGGACTGATTTTCCTCGTAGCCGAAGATTTCAAAGGCGTATACTGTTTGAAATCACTATACTGTGCACTCGTTCGATCGGTACTGGAATATGGATCAGCAGTTTGGAATTCCTTCTACCAAAATGGATCCAACAGGATAGAAAGCGTCACCTTCTATGGCGCAATCGCTTTGAGCTGCCAAGATTGCCTTTTCGTCGTTGCAACTATAGTGCAAATCGTGGAATTAATGGCCTTCTGAGTTTGTGACTGCTTTCGGACGATTTGTGTAATTTAGGCCAAATTATTTTAATCATTAGTGCCCTGTGCAGTCTGTTAATAGTATCAACAAATGAATGAAAATGAATGCATGCATGAATACGAATGAATGAATGCATGAATATGAATAAATGAATTAATGAGTATGAATGAAAGAATTAATATGAATTAATTAATTAATATTGATGAATACATGAGTATGAATGAATGAATGAATATGAATGAAATAATTAATGTGAATGAATGAATGAATTAATGAATTAATTAAATGAATAAATAATAACGTATGTAATTAATTAATAAATAAATTAATTAATCATTTAATTTAATTTCTAGACTAACACCTGGCTTATTATATTTAATATCTTATGGCCCAATCAGACTAATTCATAATATACTGTCACTCGCAAGTTTGTAGCTAAAATTTAATTACAATAAACTGTTTGAAAAATAATGGGCTGCGACATTTTCCCCATTGCCATAAGTGACGTTTCCATGCTACAACAATTTATTAAAAATGTCAAAGACGCCGTTTTGAAAAAAAAATGTCAAGGTCCAAAATGGACGAGTTTTTGCAAAAATGTGAATGATTACCCATAACACACAGTTATGCAAAGTTTCATGCGAATCAGAGAAGGTCGAGTCAAAATTTTAATTTTTTTTTCCTATTCTGTTTGGAGACGATATAAAGTTTGATTCAATTAGAATCCGGAAGTACAGCTTATGTTATAGTAGCGCTTCTAGCTGTGAAAACAAACATTGCACTCTTCATGAATAATAACATATCTGGCTAGCAACTATAAGTTTGCATCTCAACGAAAACTGAATTCACGAATATGCCCTTATTGGGTCAGGCAGTCAGTCATGTACAAGAGCAACCTGGGTGTACCCCTGCAACGTCTCAATATGCTTCTCGTGGCCTAGGAGACACCGTCCGTCATATTCCATCCAACAAGCAGAACTTCTACCTCTATTCCGCAATAGACGCGGCCGTTTTCGCGATTCTCCAACTGATTGTGCGGAGGCGTTCTTCATCCGCTCGCTAGGCACTACTCTGCTGCAGCAGCTACAGGCGGCAATATTTGGGGCGTAATTGTGTCAAACTGCACAGTTGCATATGGAAGAAGTCTGCAACGGTTGTCTGTGATTAATTATTTGTTTTTCCTCCACCTTACGGCCGACTGACTACGTGGCACCCGCGGGGGTTCTTCGCTCATTCTCCGAGATGCCGTGTGACAGAATATTGTAAATAAGCGACTGCCATAAATTGAATTTCGTAATAATAGATTGAATCGAGGTGCATTGGAAACCCATTCGCAACTGTTGTCATGCAGCGTTGAAGAAGTTCTGGTTCCCACGTTTCCCGCATTTGCGTCGTCCTCGCGATATTCGATAGCGTTTAGGATGGCGGGAGATCGATCGGGCGGTGAAGGTTCGATGATTACTCATTGGATAATTGTGCAATAGCCCTGGGGTGATGGTAAAGGAAAACGGAAGTAGCATTTTTTCTGGCCATTAGCGTGACACCCTTTAAGAAAACGGTGAGTTCTGACGTCCGAATGAGGGGAATTTTCGACTCAACAGGTTGACGAGGGAATAATATGATTTCCGTAGGGGACCCCGATTTACATTTCTGTTCCAAAGTCAACTTTGTATGTTTGGAAGCTCAATCAAATTGAAAGGATCATTTAACATCCTGCTATGTATTTCCGGTAAGATCATTCAGCCGTGGAAAATTCATGCGGGAATTACACGGAATCATTGAACCCTTACACATTGTTTTGCTATGCTCATTAAACAGCAATTTGACTGCTCCGCAGCTTTACCCGCTCGAAAGTATCATCGCATATCCACATCGGATCGGATGATGATGATGATGGGCTGGAAAAGTGTTTGCCGGTGGGCCTGAATTAATGTGTTAATTTATTTTCGCGTGGTTCATAAACAAAGAATACTTCGACACTTTGCCCGATGGCAGCAGCGTATGGGAAAAGAGCGAAAACACACGTCACTATTTATTGCGAAAGCTTCCATAAATTTGCGCCCTCATTGCGGGGCTCGAATCTCTCGATACGCAGGCCGCGTCTTACAACTAAATTTAGAAGTTTAGCACTGCACATGTTCGCACTAAAGTGTCTGATCCTACTAATTTCCGTCTACACGTTTGTAATGCAGCGCACTGCAAATCTCCAGAGCTATTGAAACGTGGTAGAACTGTGGGTTGGTTGGAGTGAAGCGGATGAGTGATTGCAGCTCCGAGGCACCGTTTTGTCTGTGAGTGATGATTCAACAACTCGGCTGCGTAGAACCACGCCGCGGGATCACCGAGAAGGTGGATCAAGTCTACCACTTTTTATGGTCCGTAGTCGAGTGGAACAGCCAGATCAGAGATGTCGAAATGCAACGTATGTAGAACAATATTTTGCCTCTGGTTGACTTATGAACCAGAGTTTCTAATCACCAGTTGCTGGTTATGCTCGTTCAGATATTGGGAGTTGTTCGTTATTTCCTCAGCTGACGGGTGGTAGATCAGAAGAATGTTCATATTGCTTAGATTTAAAATATCTTTGAAAATTTGACTCTTCAACGGAAGCGAATGTTGCCTGAAACATACCACATGTTTCCAAACGTTAGGTACATTTCTAGTCCGTGATTCACCTGGCACAAAGTCGTATTCATTTCTGCAGGTCGCACATGCTTATCCTAATGCAAACATCGATCGCCGAACGTACTTAAATGTCAATGTTTCGAAACTTCCTATAAGTACAATTTTTATCTTTTGCTGTTCCGCGGGTCTTGCTTTCCGTCAAGTCGAAACACTTTTACGATGTTTACTTTCTGATGAACTTGTCGTCGCCGTCGTTGGCATCTCCGTCGTTTGTAGCGACATTTGTGCCTCACCGGTATATGCGCAGGTCGTTTTACTCGCCCGCTCTCACTCTCGGTTGACCATCATAGGTGTATATTACAGTGTACACAGACATGTGGATTCCTGCGGATGGAAATTTCGGTGTTTACTTTACTTGTCACTTCTTATCGATTTTGCAACTTGCTCATTCATACCTAACAGCTAGCAGGTCTACATAGTCGCGCGAGAACATCGATGTAATTTATTATCAGAGTCGCCGTTTGCAGTTTTGCACTGCCAAGAGCAACGCGCGCATTTGTTATCTTGTGTGTTAGCCCTGGAAAGCGCGAGTTTATACCGAGAATGTGTTGAACCGGCCCGAAGATACTGTCCACATACATACGATGACGGCGACGACAAATGCGGATTTGGCACTGTAATTATATCGCAAAGATAAGCGGCGCGAAAATGGCTTCCTCTCTCCTTGTTTACTCAAGATTATTTTTGCATGATTTGCAGGGTTTCTCATTGATTAAATTTTAGCGGTTAGCTTTGTCATTGGGCACATTTTTTTCAAAGTTCGGTATATTAACAGCATTAAACAAATTTTCTCAAAGATGTAAAAAAACCTTTGCAAAATTGAAGATCATTACAAACGCTTCGGTTGTGCCTCCGAATACGAAGCAGGCTTACGAAGCTCTTGATTAATAAAATAACTGTGAAAGTACTAAAATAATACAAGCTGTAGACAGGCAGCAAATCCCAGATGGGTTGAAATAGCCATAGTATAAGGCATATTTTCCGATTTCAAATAACTATTACTTTATCCGTGTTTTGTCACAGTTCTGAATTAAGTGAAGAGAATCTTATGCAGTTTAAGACATAAATAGAGGAAATGGGGGTAAAATAACCATAGCAGGCAAAATGCTCCTAAATCTATCTCAGCTGCCATTTAATATAAATTCGGAAAATTGCTGCCATACTTTAAACTTTAAACATACTATATGAATGGATGCAACCAAACTTTAGTAGAAAGTAATTTTAAAATTTATAAAATTAAAAAAAAACTATTTTGGCACAAAACCACGCATAAAATGAAATTTCTTAAATTATCTCTGGTATCTTTGAATATTTCCAAAATTAATGATTTTATTGATGCTAATTGTTAGATACATCCATCATCTTCGGCTCAATAGGTCGAATGGCATGTTTACTCGAAAAATAGTAGTTACAATTTGTTACTCCAAGTGGGCTTTAATGCGCCCTGCGAATTCTAGTGAACCATCAGGCCTTTGATATTTGATAGAGAAAGAACAAAGATAAAGCCTATGAAAAATCGGCTCAGAAGAAGCTGGGGAGACTGTAAAGATTTGTTACTCTCTCAAACCGGGGCAATGAACAATACACCGAGTATGGCACTAGATGCTCTACTTTATTTGCTTGCGGTTCAAGGTGATCTAGTATTCACCTTAGTATTCTAAAAATGATTGATATTGATTCTGGAGAGAGTAAAATATCATTTCGATCGGTTATATAATGCAACAGAATTTGATCGTCATGTTTGGAAAAGCGGAGCACCAAACATCCGTCCAGGTTCAACTGTTTTTTTTTATACAGACGGTTCCAGATTAAACAATCGTGTGGGAGCAGGGGTAACTGGCCTAAGGATAGATATATCAACATCTATGGGTTACTGGCCAACCGTGTTGCAGCAATTCAAGCAAGTTCAAGCAATTATTGAATGCATTATGTATGATAATCAAAGAGCATTATGTGAAGTTTCTGCTTGTTCTCTTAAAATGGAGATCAAGAAATGAGAAAAAGCAAGTGGAGACCAACTAGAACAACACTTCCATTGCTAAAAAGTCGAAACGGTTCATAATTCCAAACATTTCAATGACTAGCAGAATTCTTGAATTATCAAAGAAAGATCTCAGTGTCTGTACTGGTTTGATAACAGGACATGATCCATGTAAATATCACTTCAATTCAATAAGAAAACTTCAAGATGATATGTGTCGATTCTGTGGCATAGAAAAGAAAGACTTTGAATACCTGCTATGCTCTTGTACAGCAATCTTCAATAAGAGGCGTATATTTCTGGACTAGGGTCTGGCAGAGCCCTTTGATATTTGGAATGCAGGTTCCAGTAAAGTAGTACATTCAGTAGTAGAATTCATAAATTTTCGTTAAGCATATAAATTGTAATATCTAGTCAATAGACTAATCCATCAAATAGATGGTATTGCTCTTAAATTTTGATTCACCTTGTCGATCAAACGGGGATCTTTCTTAGCATGGGAATTTTACCTCCATTTCCCCTACAGAGAAAAGTAAAACAGAGAAAAAGAGAATATCTTCTTTTTTCCAATGGCGGCGGGGGGATACCCATCACCATCCCTCTCCAACTGGGGAGTTTGGTAAAGAGAGATGATTATCCCGATTCGTACCTTCCTCAAAGTTGTCCTTGCTCACTTTCTACTCTCTATATACAATTTTCACACTGCCGTACTCTAACGGAACTATCAACTCTATATTTTCATCTCCTCATCTATCGTATAAAATGACCACTGTCTGTTATTTGAAACTTGGCATTTTCAACTACGTAAATTTCGGTGTTTAACAGGTACCGTAAGGAAAACAGAATAAAGTTGATCACTGCACCGTTTAATTTTCGTTTCTCAACAATCCCAGGGCTGGTAGTGAGTCACTTTTTAGTTACTTGGTCACTTTTTTCAAGCCAGTCACTAAAAAGTCTCTTTTTAGTGAAAATTTAATTGAGGTCTTCGCATGAGTTCAGAAGTTTACTGAAGCTCAATCATTTTAAGGATGGTACAATTAAATTCAGCGCAGTACAACAAGCTTCACGAGAACTGTAAAAACGTTAGAGCAGTTTTGAGAATTTAAGAAAAGAACAGAGAACCTCAGAGCAGTTCCGGTAACATTATAGAAGTCACATAAAGTTTAAAGAAGTTTAGAGAACTTCAGCGAATTGTTAAACCTTTAGAAGAGATTCATGATCGTTAAAGGAAACTTTAGGAAGTCCTATAAAGTTCAGGGAAGTTTAAGAATTTTTCTGAGTAGTATTGTGAGCATCAGGCTAGTTTCTCAAACTACAAAAGAACTTCAAGGCAAATTCATTTACTTCAGGAGAAATTTGGGAAGTTCTCAGAATAGTCCATTCCATATTCAATGGAAATTTTAATGAAGCTATCCTTCGAACTCTATTTTCTTTTAGTTTTCCTCGTAATTACCTTGAAATTCTCCACAATAAGACATCCTCTGGAAAGATTATCAGAATGTTCATTGAATTCATTTCAGATTTCCTTTTGAATCTCAAACCTTCCCTTGGAATTCTACTCACATTGAAAGTCTCCTAAGACATCATTGGCATTTCTACTCACAAATTCCTTAGGTTTCTTCGCATAATTTGTTTAGCGAACTCTCCTGAATTTATTTTCCGAATTCCTTTGAAGATGTCCTGGAGTTATTCTCAGATTTGATTGTGATCCTTCTTTTAGTATTTAAAAAAATCCAAGGACTTAATTTGTTTCCTCCCACAAACTTTATGAAATTATCCTCAGAGTGCCCATGGAATTTTCCTTTGAAGTTCACAGGAGTTGTGCTCCTCAGAAATTCCTAAGAGTTTTCAATAAAATTTATTTTTAATTCAATTCAGGGTCACTTTTTGGTCACTATTTTTACAACTATAAGTCACTATTTAGTCACTTATTACTTCAACATGGTCGCTTAAATCACTATTTTTGACTGCAGTGATCGCTACCTATCCTTTTTCGTGATATTGTTACACGATAATTCGATTAGTATTTCATTAAGTAGATTCAAATACAGTCAACTCTCTACAACTCCATATTCCATAAGTCGATGGATTCAGCGGTTCCTTCATTTTTCCATGTATCGTGCTCTCCATAAGTCGATGCCTCCTTTGGTCGATGCTCTATGTAGTGTTATTTTGATTCTATAACTCGATATGTCGAACTGAAGAGCTTTCGAATTCTGTGATGTTGATGTTAAAGTCAAAGTTAATTTTATAAACATGATAACTGGTGGTCCTATTGAGTAGCCAGGACCCATTGACCACATCAGAACCTGATCCTGGTGTTCTCGTGTACTTTGATACCAGAACCAACCCATGAAACTAAGAAGCATTTCGAAAAGCTACTTAATATCCACTTTTGGCAAAATATACGGCTGTTTTACAGCTAGACCCCACAAATGATGGCTGAAATACTGTCAGAAATGTGACAACTGTAGGGAGAGCTGAATACTGACGGTACGGTATTTTGAATGTTGCTTTAATTCATATTAATAATAATAATATTGTGTTGGAGTGTTCGACTGTGAGTTTCTGCAATATTTAGTTTCGGCTTGGCAGTCTGGAAATCACTCATCACCATGGAAAGTCCTCTATTACCGATATTAGCCAACATAGTCCTCGAGTCAGTCATCAAAAGGGCTTTGCACGAGCGACCGTTCGTTATCCCCTTTTTACGAAAGTATGGAGACGACTTATTCGCTATCATACCAAAACATGCACTGGGGACCGTACTAGAAGCGTTCATCAGACAAGAGATCAGACTACAATTCACCACTGAAATAAAGACTGTACTCGAAAAAAATGCAACAGACAAAAATTATCACCAAACATTTATTTTAAGTCGGATATTTTTGAAACTCGCAGAGAATAAATTGCCCCATATTACCTACCGACCTCGGCTGAGATTGAAGCCACACCCATTGGAACGAGAAAGAAGTCATGCTTACCACTATACCACCGGCGCCGGCTCTTCCTTACCTTGAAGACAAGAAATTCGGCCCGCTTCATTATGTGCTGGACGAACCAAATTGACCATCTTAGCCACGTCCCGAATCGAAAGGTTCGGATTGCACTTGAAGTAATCCCTTACCTTCCTTGGGTTCACGGGGTCGGTCGCTTTCGCTTTTCTTGCGCTGCCAGCTCACCGCTGGGTCATCTGGGTCTTCTTGAACGATTTTACCACACGGGACACGGTCGAATTATCGATTCCAAACTGTTTCGCGATCCACCTGTGGGCCAGGCTTGGATATTCCCATAATTTTTTGTCGAAGCACTTTTTGCTTGGAAGCCACATATTGTGACGATATTTTGCACATGTTGTAACGAGCATGAATGTCTTTCATTGTAATATTTATATTTCTTGCAAAATAATTAATTAGTGTAAAATAAACTTTTATAGACCAGACTAATAATGAAAACACGTAATAAGAATTTACTCCGTTCAATCGGTTCATGAGTACCACGTACATTTAGAATGTTTATACATAGATGTTCTCTTTAGGCGGCGAATTACATTTGCGCTATAGGCTTTAGGTAGGGAACTCATTTATATGAGTTCCCTACCTAAAGCCTATAGCGCAAATGTAATTCGCCGCCTAAAGAGAACATCTATAACAGATTTGCAAAAATTGCGCGCGTACTTCTGACCGTTGACCCAAGCAAAAACGTATTCACGTTTTCTTGACCCGGCCGAACTTTTGTTTCACTTCGGATATGGGAGGGAAATGAGAATAGGCTATCGCAAAGTTGTTCGGTAAATGAAACCCCACTTCCCCTTATCCTGGCACGTTTCGTGAAAATAAAACGAACTTAGAAACTTCGTCATTCCTCTTGGGAAATGACTTAAATCTGGAAGTGAAGATTATTTGAATCTCCCGCCTTATCTGAGGATATTGGGACTTGGTTCGATCAGTTCGTTCTGGCTTGTAGAAGAGGCAGGAGTGATCCGGTAGTTAGTCTCGCGCAGTGATGTGATTTTGCCTTTAAGTAGATTTTACTAAGTCTTTCCCTATTCTAGTTGAGTGTTAGCGTTAGATAGCAGAGTGCTAAATAGTGCGTGGTGAGGAAGAGTGTGCGAGAGTGTACCTTGATTAGCAGGTCACGTTTTTCCGCTAGATTTGTGGCCATTTTGCAGAACCCGACACATCACACCAACCAGTTAGTGATCGCTTCTGACTCCACTTGTCAGCTACGGAGTTTTCCCGGCAGTGCGGAAACCGGGAGAGGGCTTGCGCACGTCAAGTTCGAGCCCTGGCAGGGTTTGCAGAACGCGCTTCAACATCGTTGGCGTCAAAACCACACCAGTCATCGCTGTTCCTCGACGAACACGTTTTCAGCAGCGTCGCGACGGTCGTACCCGTCGCAAAGTCCACAAACAATCGTAAGAGGCGTCATCACCCGTAGCATCAGCGTCATCAACATCTATCGACGCGAGTTCGACCAACGGTGCACTCACTGACGAATGAGTGACCGTTGCGATTCCGGCTAGATTCCCGCCAAGCCTCTGCGTATGTAAACCGTGAGTAAAACATGCATGTAAAGTAAATTGTCCATGCGCATGGCATATTTTGGTCGCTACTGAATGCTACAAAGTAGGTAGCGTGCCCATCGCCAAGAAACTTGCTATCTTTGATAAAGCGCTTGCGCCGATAGCCATCAATGAGCACACACACCCAATAGGATACCGCCGTAAGCACTCAGAGAATATACCGAAGCATGGTTTGAAAGTAGGATGAACGGGAAAGCAAACAGTAGGCCTAGATAGTAGAGAAAATGTACAAATAAATGAGTTACTCGAGCTACAATGGATGAATCATTAAACTGTTGAAATCGTACAAATGTTGTTGTCGCTAGAAGATATGCAGGAGGAATAAATGTGGGAGAAGCTAAAACATTTCCTATAGATCTGCCTTCATTATTTTGTATCGTTAAAGAAAGTTACTGAAAGGTTTGCATGTTATTCGTGTCGTAATTTCCATTTTGTTTATTTTACTGGGGTGGTTGCCCCGATTTCAACCAAGATCGCTCCCGAGTTTTGAACGGTCGGACGCTTGGTCGACCAGGTCTGCCTGTGATGAGAAATCGGTGAGTTTAGTTTCCGCTCTCAGCTAAGCTCGTCTATTTTCACGTGAACGTGGTCCTTTCCGCGGTTCTTAGGCCGTATCCGCAATCAAGCCTTTGCCGAGACTTCACGTTAGTCAACTTGTTTCCCTTCCCACTTTCGGGAGTAATTAGACCCATCCCTGAGGGTCTTAACGGCCGGGCAAACCGTCAACAGGTAGGTGGTCTCCAAAAGGAGTGGCCTATAAGCCACCTTACTTAATCCCCGGGAAACTCGTTAGGCTGGCCGGTAACAATGTAACCATTACACTCTAAACTAGTTTTACTCAAAATTTCATCAATTTTTACCCATATTATAAAAAAGTTATACACAAAAGAAAGTGCTGTATTTTTGTCGAGTACAATCTATAGAAGTTACGGGAAACTTACCTATTTAGATACCATAGTGATAAGAAACGAAGATTGTTCTCTTTACACAACCTGTTACATCAAACCAATCACACCAGTGCAAGCAAAAGATAAATGCAGCTACAAATATCATTTACCGAGTGTCATCACTCACAACAGACGAACAAGTGCAACAGAATGTCAACCAGATCATACGCAATCAACTGTCAGCAAATAGCTACCCAAAAGCATTAGTCTGCATACTCTTAAATATGTATTAACACAAATGCAACGCATCCAGAAGTGTGCCATCATCCAACGACTCACCTCCACCGCTCACCAGTCAACCACTAACACTGCCACCAGCGACAGAACCACCACCCCCCGTTCATCGAACAACCAACCGATGAACAGCTAACGGTATCCACAAACCAGACATCCACCAAAAGTCATACTCCATCAATGGACAGAACACCAGCAATCCACTCTACAATCACCAACCAAGCAGCAAACTTTAAGCTGTCTACTAACACAACATACCGACTCCCGATCAACCATTCGTTGACCATCCTCCCACCAGCCGACCATCTATCAGCCTACCAACCTCCAGCCGACCATCTGCCAGCACACATCCCTCCACTCAACCATCTGCCAATACAGCAACCCAATGTCCAACGTAATAATCCATCAACCAACTGAATTCAGACCGATAACCAACCGTCGAATGATCCAGCTGTGACTGCTCCAACACCAAACCTGCAAACAACAAAAACACTACAACTGGAATTCACCTGAAGATCTTTCCCGAATGTATTTGGTCTCACCGAACATATCACCAAACTGCTCAAAAAAGACTACCCACAAGTAAAAATAGCTGCTAGTCAACACAACACGGTAGGAAATTCCACACCAAAGTCAAGGACCCTAAAAAAAAAATAACGATATTATATCTAGATAGAGCTTGAATTAGAGCGTAACAGCTTTTGTAAACAATGACTTCTATCGAAATTTTCTAGGAATTCAAGGCACGTCCACGCAGACCAACCTAACCATCGGATGGGGAAGTCTTTCCCTACCCGATGAGAATAATAATTTGCGTGGGCGAGCCTTGAATTTCTAGAAATCATCAAGAGAAGTCATTGTTTACAAAAGCTGTCAGGCCCTAATTCTACCTCTATCTAGATATATAACATGCCATGTAACAATTGCAATTCCTATTACATAGTCATGACCAGTGCGCAAAACAGTCAGGTTCAATGAGCCATCCACTTCACATCATTCACTGCCTCGTGAGAGTCTGAATGATTGAGAGGAAAACGAGTCACTGACAGCCGAGCACTCAGTCAGTAGCTCAGTCAGCACGTTTATTCTTCCGTGATGGTACTCAATACTTGTTTTGAATGACTGAGCGTACATTTTCTATGGAAAAATGCCTCAATTATATGCTGTGTGAGCGAAGGCAAGCGGTGTGAGTGGGGGGGGGGGGGGGGCGACTCTATCTACGATGCAGGAAAAATTGTATTTTGTTGTGGTTAGCTAAGCGCATGCTGAGTAGATAGAAAGAAGATTGATGTCGATTATGAAGATTTCCTGCAAAAAGATGATGCGCGATGCAAGTAGATGAGAGAAATGAAAGAATATTTTTCGAAATTTGATTCACTAGAGTTAGATTTGTTGAGCATCTAGAATTGAGATTTAGATGTGTCGCCCCCCTCGGTGTGAGTCACCTGTTCGTGAGTGACTGAATGTTTTTGTTGGCTCTTTCATTGCCTCGTCCTTTACCGTTTGGTACAAACGGTCTGCACAGAGCAATGGATTGAATAGTGCAGTGCTTTCACACTTAGCCTAAGCAGTCAATAATTTTATGCTCTGGGCATGACCCTAAACAAACTAGGCTTACGTTTATCGGGACAAAATAGAGACAATACTATCATCCGACGCAGATGAAACACAATAAGCTGATCTAATAAACAAAACAGCTATGATCGAACACTGTATAACTCACGAACACAGATTCACTTTGGAGAAAACAGCAATAGCTGATCGAAGCAACAACACAAATACCCTTGCATTCCTTGAAATATGGCACATATATAAAACACCCAATACAGTCAATAGACAAACAGGCGAAGACAATTTGAACGCAGGGATCTTACCCTCACTAAAAGCTATCCATCAACGCCCAATAGCAATGCCGACTATGTCAACTAAAAAGCTCAACTATAATACCCGTTCCCAACATTTCACCAAAACCACCATTCACTTTGAACAGTGCACAACTGCAAATATTAACCCGCCACAAATTTTATAAAATTCAACAAAACTTTGAACAATCCAATTGAAACCCGCTATGTACAAACACTTACCAACAAACAAACAGACGTTAGACTTCAAACAGTATCTAGACAAAGAACAAACCCAACAATTGTGAGTACAGAAATTTATAAAATGTGAAACAGTTATTGCTTGAAATGAAATTTCCCCAGTTTCCCCTCAAGAAGGGTTTAATCAGAGCCGAAACGTAGGGACAAATTATAATGAATAAATTTGTTCTGATGAGTGATTGACAGACTGCCAAGCCGAAATTAAATATTAATAATAATTTTAAAAAGCATCTTACTTTTTTATTATCTCGTTATTATCGAAGCATTGACAGTGCTGGTTTGTGACTATTGTACAAACACTGATGTCTTTTTTTACACGGCGTTTTTTACGCGGTTTTTTTTACACGGTTATTTTTACACGGATTTTCACGATTTACACGTTACGTTTTTAACGATTTCTCGACAACGATACAACCTATCGACTTGATTCCAATCACATTATCCGTTTCAAGCTATAGGTAATCGAATGGCATACTTAGAAAAAAAAATCACAATTTTTGATGTAAATACAGAAATTTTTAAAATATGTCTATATGGACCATAGAATGCTATAATTACAAATGGCATCAACATCCGAATTTTTAAAAACATTTAAACATGTGAAAAATCAAAATCTCGTAGGTTTTTTTTACACCGTACCTATCCCCCGCGTAAAAAAGACCTGAGTGTATTAATTTCAGATTTACAACAGATATGCATTAAACATGTGTATATGCGGTAAAAAGCATCTGCAATGCAAATATGAGGTTGATATACTGCAAATTCTAATGCTTACCTGTGTATTATGAGATACATGAAACCGGTTTTATTGAGTACTCAGAATGCCACATTCAGAAATGTTCCAGGTGCTCCTAGCAGTGCGCAAAACAGTCAGGTTCAATGAGTCATTTTCATATGAATATGAACAGCCATCCGCTTCACATCATTCACTGCCTCGTGAAAGTCTGAATAATTGGGAAGTAAATGAGTCACTGACAGCCGAGCACTCAGTCAGTAGCTCAGTCAGCACGTTTATTCTTCCGTGATGGTACCCAATCCTTGTTTTGAATGACTGAGCGTACATTTTCTATGGAAAAATGCCTCAATTGCCAGCTATGTGAGCGAAGGCAAGCGGTGTGAGTCGCTCTTTCATTGCCTCGTCGTTTCCGTTTGGTAAATAGGGTGGGTGAGCCAGTAGTGAAGGTACTAAGCCATTTTATTAATTAAACAATAAATATACGATGTACACACAATTGTTATACGTCAATCTATAGCTTTCAACCTCTATTTTCATACAAAATTATTACACTGTAATAAAATTGCATACAATTTAAAAAAAACTCATCCATTAATAGGAACACTGTTCCAGTAGTTGTGGTAGTTGCTAACTTTGGTTCCTATAATAGTGGAATGCGTTGGTTTCTTATGGGTTCCACTATTATAGAAACACTATAGGTGCAAAGGAGCGAAAATATTAAGTAAAATTAACGATTTTCCGTAATTTTTGGGCTAATTTTAAGTTTGAAATATGCAAATATGCTTTATTTTAGGAGAGCCACCGATGAAAAATAATCTTATCAGGATCCTCCTCATTATTCTGGCACAACCGCACAACCTCCATACCTCAACTATAGGTATACCACTATTACTGGAACATCTACCCTATGGTCAGGATAGAACAATGAATTGAATAAAGCAGTGCTTTTACACTCAGCTCAAGCAGTCAATAGTTTTACACTCTGGCTCTTAGAGAAGTGATAATGAGTTATATTTTTTTGAAGTTATCAAATATTAGGTTTTTGCTCCCTTTGCGACTAGACCTTGCATCTCCATTGATTTATAGTGATTGTAACATGGTGGTTATCCTTGATTATTCAACTGTTGATTGCTTCATACGAGAGTTCCGGCTATGCAGTCTGGCGAGTTCAAACAATAGGTTTTTACTGCCCAACTGCTGATTTCGGCAGCCTTCTTCAGGGAAAATTAATTCTTTCAGTATCATTAATTTATTATCATCAAATATAGGACTTCCGAGTTTACATTAAACGTATTTTAGCCTTCTATTGCAATAATGCGAACAAGCAGGCTTTTTGGTTGCTCGGGGTGAATGTTATTCGATTACTTTTGTGAGTAAGTAGCTGGATCTTATATGCATTCACCATTTATGATTTTAATCGTATCTCAACAAATAATTGTCCTGCAGATTCCATGAACACTGTCAACATACTCGTTTTTTTTTTCTTTGAATTGTTTTCCGTCGATCTTGTTTTCCGTACTGACTACCAATGCTCCCGAAGCCAGGGTGGCAGCTCACACACCTGGACCCTACCTATCGACCCATCAACTCATAGACCGGGGTCCAACGACCCACAATTCTAAATGGAAGGTGGATTTTCTGTGTCATTAAAATTGGGATTTATTACTGAAAAAGTATTTATTTGCTTGATAGGACAAATTGAGGACTAGGCCTAGATTACATCCTGTTATCCTAAATATATTAATTTTTTCGTAGTAAATAGTTATTTTTTAATGTATCCAGGTAAGCAAAAAGCCCGATAATTTCCTTTTTTGCGATATAAGGCTGATAAACGATTTAAATAAATATTGGAGGCCCTATATTATTATTAAATAGCAAAACGGTCGGCAGGCTTGAAGCTTACTTGCGTAATATTGAGATTTTCTGATTGAAATAGTAAACGTCATAGATAATTCACATTCTAAACTTGTTTCTCATTTACAGGTATGTTGCATCTAACCACATCAGAGAAATAGACAGACAATCAAAATTCAACCAGGTACCATTAGCCAGCTAAAACGTTTTTCTGTCAGAAGAAAAAAAAACTCTCCTTTGTTCCTCATAAATACGGGAAAGCTTTTAAAGGTAACAAAATCAACGACTTTTACCACGCTTGAAGGCGATCGATATTTATAGCTCCGGAAATTATGAAAAAGCAACCTCTCCTCTGCCTTCCTTCCACATGTCACTTAGGCCATCGTCATTCGTTTCCCTTTTTTTTTCACCGGCCATTCCAGTGTTCCAATGACTGGCTAGTAGCAATTGTTGAACAACGGCGTCGACGCATGGTGGCTTCTCATACCAGTGCAATATATGAACCAGAATTCTAGAACATTTACGTTATGTACACATTAGGCAAAATGGAGTCGGTCAATGTGTTGGCATGCGAAGCGAGAATCCCTTTGTTTATCACTAGAAATTCGATAAAGATCTAGTATGACTATCGGTTCGTAGATGGAAGTCGGTGGTTTTACAAATATGGCAACCGTGCTGTTATTCTTACGATAGTTGTTGGCAGACATGAGGTGTTAGGGGCAATCATCACATTTGGGATTGAAGGCGCAAAAGTGTCTATCCATTTTTATAAATTTAATTCAAATAAAAAAAATCGAATTTTGATAAAAAAAAAAACGGTTTGCTTCCTATTTCAATATTCATTAACGTCATCGATGTTGATCATCATCGTAGAATCTAGCTCATGCGCATCAAGCCCCAAAGCAATGGGGGAAAAAATTTGGGTACATATTTCAGTCTCGATTCAACGGATTGCTATAGCTGAAACTATGAATGCATGACTCCACACCGCGCCACCGGTGAGCACTGATTGTTAAAATGATAATGACCGAGCACAACGATGTCGACGACGACGATGATGATGACAATGACTGTTGATGATGATGATGATGATGATGATGATGATGATAGTGGGTGTGGTGTTTCTCTTATTGCTGTCTGTCTCGTTTCTACCGCCGCTACCGAATTGGCCATGTTGAAAGAGCTCACAAAAAAGCAGAAGCCGCAACATGAGTGGTAGGTGTTCATGTATTTCACGATGGTGGTGCTGGTGGCGGAGGTGGTAGAAGAGAGGGAAAATAGACGCCGCCGCCACCACATCGCCATTTGCCAGACATATAGAAATACAGATACAGAACACAGAGCAAAGAGTGAAGCGGAAAAGATAAAAGTGGGTGGAAGGCGGAAATCACATCGCATTTCCACCAACTCCCACTCGGAGGAGATTCGAGCCGACGACGATGACGACGGCTAGCCACCACACACTGCATGTATTTTCTACGATGGCGGACGCGGTTTATGTTTGTGTGTTCTCGGTTGGAAAATTTTTCCCGAAGTGGGGTACACAATGGCGATGCGATGGGGGGAAACGGTTCGTTGGAGTCGCGCCGACGCTAATCTTACGGGGTTTTCATTGTTATCGTGGGAAGCCATTTTGGAAAAAATGTAGCTGTTGAGAATGGATGGAACTGTTTCATGGAATAATATGATAGTATTAAGCATATGTTTTGAAATCTAAATTATGTGAAATATTATTTTCCGCATTATCCATTTCGAGATGTTGTTGAATGGATGAAGTGAAAAACTATTAAGTAACAGACGATGGACAAGATGTGGAGCCTTCAACACTAGACGAGGTTGAAATGGTAATATGTGAGTGGAAAAGCAGTAAATAAGCTGCTGGAAAGGACGAGCTCCCAGACATCAGATAGCCTAGCCAGTTAAGACACGGTATTCCCGGTCCGGTCGAGTTTATCTTTCGGGTTGGACACTTTCTCGACTTACTATGCTCACACAAAATATAAATTCATGCATTGGTTAGCTTAGAAAGCTCTCTATACATAACTGTAGAAGTGCATCTAGAACACTTAGTAGAGAGCCGGTAAAAGGCTCACTACAGAAGCGTAAAAAGCCTAGACGAAGACGTACTGAAGACATGAGACCAGAAAGAACTGCCTGCTAGGTGGTTGGACGGCCTCTATTTAAAAAGGGGCACAATCTGGAGAGCGAATACTATCGAGGAATGACTCTTCTAATTTCGACGTACACATACAGTTCACTACGTCAGGAAGGCAACCACAGCTGAACCCAAGAGATCTGGTCCATAACCCATCACATTGCTTCACTTTCTTTCGGAAAAGGAATAAGATTAATCTGTGTCTGGCAATCTGTGAAGAAAATCTCACCCATGAGCTTCTCATGCATTTTCACACACTCGCACTTACAATGCAAAAACATCAATCCAGCTTAAAACTCATAAAAACCTCTCAAACGTCAATTGATAGCATGCTCATTAGGGTGGTTCAAAATATCGATTTTGCTCCACCAAGCTCAATCGATTCTAAATCAGCTCCTGGTCATTTTTCTAAAATTTTATCTCAATTGGTTGCAATCTCATACTTCACTACCATTTGAAGTTTATATGGGAATTACCATAGGTGTTTGTGTTTTGGTGATTTGTGAAATAACACAAAAGGAAAAGGTCCTGCCCTTGCTCGATCACTACGATAAAGAACTTTTTGATCTCCTTGTCCTAATCTTCGCCATTTAAGTGTTAGATTGCTATTTGTTTTTGTAGTAAATTATCTCAGCTTCAACTATGCTGAAGATTAGTTTTTAATTGAACGTTTCGATCATTTATTATTCGGAGTAGGCTGTGCGTGTGACTTAATGTGACGTTTATTTTTTTCCGTGGAGTTTTTGTTTCTATAATCAGTTCCAAAACCAGTCCTAGGATATCTTGCGTAACATTTTTTTTTTCTTAACGTCAAATAAATTCAAATCAAATCATCGGCCCTGTCTTAAGCAGTAGGGCTAGCTTTGGTTTGAAAATTTTCAACCATCGGCCTTTCTACGACACTAGGCTTATCAATGAAATGAAAAATAAAAAATAATGATTGTTTTAGCGTGCGGGCCTATTAATGAATTGAAAAATTTCTTTGATCGGATGTTTCGAAAATCGAGTTCTTTTAATGATTTTTATCCATAACGCGGAAGATTCCTACACGATTAGTAGCTATCAAGCGATGCTATAGAATTTAATCAAAACCCGATTTGTTTACGTTTTGTACATAGGCCCATTTCAAATGTTACTCTAGATATGACTTCTAGTGTTCACTTCATCGTCAGTGCAGTTCATCCCATCATTCGTCTCATCGATGTGTCGCAGGGCAGAACCTGATTATTGGCCACGAAAAGGCTTATCAATGCACATACAACGACTGCATCCGAACATCTTTTAACTCAAATCGAGGGATATAGAGAAATTATGTGCAACCTCTACCACAAACCAGACTAGTAACTATGATGAACATTTCAAATGGTCCTATCTGCTTTGATCGTTTCTCTTCATCGACTTTCTCTTTCGTTAATAACTTGGGTACAGAACCGTTTCTTATCGTGTTTGTCGTATTATAAGCTAGATATAACTGTGTGCCGAAAATAGCTGTGAATGTCTTAACATGGCCGTGTGGATGCAAAGAGAAAGTCGACCATGAGAATCTATCAATGTTACTTAGGACCTAATGCATTGTTTAGATTGAACACATGTCACGCTGCCTTTAGGTTCAATTCGCTAAACTTGGTGAGCTCGTTCCATTTTGTCCATTTCTTTCTTTTCAAACCAGTAACACTGGTAGATCACCTTTTCGTGGTGCGTCACTGGTATAATATCTATCATCAAACCCTAGTCCTGACAACTTCAAACTAGGGGAACAGGATTTTTCAGTAATCAAGGGAACACATTTTGATCCTTGTTACTTTTTATGCCTTGTTAATAGTGACCAAACTCCTGTTAAGAATTTCTATGTTGTATATTTCAAATCAAAAATATAGTTTATGTTCATAGAGTATAATTAATCCTTTTCCTTTTGTCCTTCTCCTTTTCCTGTCCTTTCCATTCGCTCTTATTTTTTCAGAAAGCAAGTAATGGCGTTATAACCATAATGTGGCGTTTATATCTGTGCGGATTTGCTAGCGCTAGTGTACTAGCACTGTGAAAAAAAGTAGCCAGCATAATGTAAACAGGGCATCAGCGTCTACCAGCATGAGATTTCAGGAGCAACTGAAATTCGTGCTAGTTGGCTAGTACACTAGCACCACATAAGCCATAAAAGCCTAGAACAAGAGTTAGTGCTCAAGTCCCAACCGTCAGAGGAAAATTGAGCATCACTTAACCTTTCTAGCTTGGATGCTTTCAACGACTAACTAATCATATAATTACAAAAACCGGAACGTACTGTACGAGATGTCTACGTTTCACCCATTTATTGGATTCTGAAGCAAATCCTCAATTTAAACAGACCCGATGTTTTCTGAACCAACTTGCCCCTTAAATACTGCACAGTAGGCCTGGTCGTATTGGTATGTGTGGCGCACCTGAGCAATTCCCTACGAATTCGCAAATCGGTTTATTTTTGTATTTTTGGATTTGGTTGAAAATTTTCAGAAACATTCCTTTTGACCGACAATGCCATTTTGCCTCTTTATATCGTTATTTTGAATCCAGCCTTATTTTTGAAAAGGGCATATAGAAAAATATCAAGCTCATCTTCAGAAAATTTTTACACGAAAACTGTTTGCCCGATCGATTTGGTGTCTTTCGCAATATTTCAGATAATAGATTAGACTATTTGAAAAAAATATGGAAACTTAAAAAAATTATCAAACTTTTTTTAAATTTCAAATAAAATCTTAAAAACAATTATTCTCAAAAAAGGATTTTTTGTATTTTTTTTTTGTAGATATGTTTTAGGGGACAAAAATGCCATCTATTACGCTATAGGTCAAGATGGAGAAATGATGGACAAAAAAGTTGTAATTTAAAAAAAAACTCAAGTTTTTGAAAAAAATATCCAAAACTTGGTCGAATTACTGTTTCGACTTTATATAATGAAAGATGTAGCAGTTTGAAAGTAGATATTTTTAAAATGTTAAATATGCATTTTATTGTAAAATTTTCTTATCTTTTCTAAAAAGTATTGTCGGAACTGGAGAACCGCAAAATACATTTAAAAATGGACAAAAACTACCAACATTTTCAAAATATCTATTTTCAGACCGCTACATCTCGAAAACTAAGCGACTTAGAAAAAAATTTACTTGAGTGCTTTTTATTGTAAATTTTGTGTACTTTCATTCTATAAAGCCAAAACAATAAATGGACCAAGTGTTGGATATTTTTCCAAAAACTTGAGTTTAAAAAAAAAAATTTTTGTTTATCATTTTTCCATCTTGACCTATAGCGCAATAGATGGCATTTTTCGTCCCCTTAAACATAACAACAAATAAAAAAAAAATACAAAAAATCCTTTTTTGAGAAATATTGCTTTTAAGATGTTTTTTTTTAAATTTAAAAAAAATTTGAAAATTTTTTTTTGAGAAAAAATGTTTTTAAGATTTTATTTTAAATTTTAAAAAAGGTGGGTAATTTTTTAGAGTGCATTTTTTTCAAATAGTCTCATCTGCAATCTGCAATATTGCCGAAGACACCCAACCGATCGGGCAAACAGTTTTCGTGTAAAATTTTTCTGAAGATAAGCTTGATATTTTTTTTATATAAAATAAGGCTGTATTTAAAATGGCGATATGAAGAGGCAAAATGGCATTCTCGGTCATAAGGAACGTTTCTGCAAATTATCAACCAAATAAAAAAATACAAAAATAAACCGATTTACGAATTTATAGGGAATTGCTCACCTTCGATAGACAAGACAAATAATGGAGATATATCAATCATTTTTAAGGATGCTTTCCAGAACTGGCTGTGTTGGTGTTTTGATAATTCGTTATTCATTGATATCGAAGCCGATAACTTTCTGATATGATCAACCGGTTTCAATCAGAGCAACAATGCTTCTTGCACTATGACAAAGTAGCTTGGATTTTTTCCGTTCAAGTACATCAATGTTGCCTTCTGAGCAGTTGATGGAACATGTCAGAAGAACATCATCGTTCTAATTACCCAAGTAACACAAATTCATAAAATTATGTTGAGTAAACGGATATACGACCAAAACCAGTCATTCAATGGTTATATAGACTGTTATAAAACATTTGTGAATAACTAATTATCTTGACATTCGTGGGCTTTGTGATCGTGCGGCTAGCGGCGTCATCCGTTGTTCAGCCGTATTGTGAGTGCCACGAAGTGACGGTTCGATTCCCGCTCCAGCCGGTGGAACTTTTCGCAACTCGGAAATATCCCTACTGGTCTACTGGGTGTTATGTGGTGTCCGTTGTTGAGTGTTCAGTCTGTGCAACCTCTGGTTGAACACGGTGTCAATTGTTTACAGTTAAAATGTAACCTTGAGCAAAGTTATAGCTGAGAAAATTTCCCTTAGTTAGTCAGATAGTAAGCACGTAAATCGTTATGGCGAAAGTCTATGACGAGAAAAACAAAAAGTTCATGGTGATTCCCATATAAACTTCAAAGGGCCATTGTAAAATGAGATCACAACCAAATGAGCTCAAATGTTGGGAGAATGATCACGACCTGATTAAGAATCGATTGAGCTTGGTGGAGAAAAATAAATGTTTCGAACCACCTTAATGCACAGTTGTTTAATCGTTTATTTTAATACTCTTAACACTTCGAACACGAGGCATCCAGTAAAATATGTAACGGCAGGCAATGTTTGAGAAATCATAGTTCAGCCATTCATTGACGAATTTCAAATCTATTTACGCCACTTGAAACTACATAGGGGAATTTACGTATTCTCGTTAATCTAAGCAGCGTCCGCACTTCTATTAGCATTTTCTCAGTCTATCCTACGGCTAAAAATCTCCTAAATAAAGGAAGAAAAAAAAGGACCCCAGAAAATAGTTTTTATAGCAAACCGAATTTATTTTCAACTTCTACCTCTTCTCAATGTTCTTCAAAGTTGACTAAAACTGCACAACTTACTTGAAGATACTATACTCCAATAATTTTGAATGAATTTTATTTTCGACGTGTGTATCTTTCTTAGGTGCAATAAAGTGCAGATGTCGTTAGCTGCATCTGAAAGTATACCAAAAGAGTTTTCAAATGGTGGTAAGTTTATCCGTCCACAGCCGTCTGCTGGAGAGTCGTCCTCATAACAAATGTTCACCTTATGTTCACGATTCAACCACTACAAAAGTCCAAAAAACTTAACTATGCTCAGCCTATTTGTTTTCAATGGACAAATTTGTTATTTTAGTTTGCGTTTTTCAATTATTTTGTCAAGATTTTGTATTTTCTTCTATTATTGTTATTATTATCATTATGTGGTGTTATCATATCTATTAATATTATCATTGTCACTGTCTACAGCTTCGTCTGTTAACAGCAGGTTCGAACAACATTGTAAAACATTGTGAATTTATTCGTGAAAAATCAATACATTTTGTTACAAAATCTATTTTTTGGGATCCATTTCGAAAAAAAATACTCTCTTACTCAAAAACAGTGCAATAAACGGTTTTGACGTCTTCTACAAAGTTGTTTAAAATACATGTATACTGATTCAAAATGTACGATTCGATCGATCAGAGTGGCAGATACGCATCATTGTTAGGTGAACTCGTTCATATTCTTTTCTAAATTATAATTCCCTCTCCGCACCAGCAACCTTGAAACGATACTCGGGGAATCGATCCATTCACGCGTGACCGGTTCCCTTCGAGTGCACTGAATCGGCAAATATCTCACTAAATATCAGTTCCCAACAAGTAAACTACCATGGCACAAAGCAGTTGATGACGACATAATTTTCCACGATTTGAAAGCCCTAGTGTGGCGGTGCGCTTCGCAATGACCGAAACTTCCGGTATCCGGTGTGTTGGAGAGTAAACACGTATGAAAAAATATTCCGCCGTCTATAGCCATCGTCGTCGGTCGTCGTTTGTAGCCACATAAAACAACGTATTTGACCGGGGACTCCAATCAATACGAGTGCGAGAAGATACACAAACGCCGAGACGTCAGAAGAAATAAAAAAAAATAGGGGAATACCTATGCATATGCCCGACAGTGCTACTCCATAGAGTTAGCTGCTAGAATGAACACGAGGTTTCACGGAAAAACGCACAGCTAATTTATGCGATCGGTTGTTTACCTACTGAATAAGCGCAGGGTGCCAGCCACGGTCGCTCTGCTCTGCTTTTCGGGATGCATCGAGACAATAGCGAAATTTTCCGCTTCACTGAGCTTTGAGCATGAGAATTTTTCGATTTTTTTTTTGCGTCGTGTTTATATTTTGTTTTTTATAGGTTTTTATTATTACGGAAAGATCTTTCTTCACTCCGAATGCAGGATTTAAGTAAAAGTTCTGTATCGAAAATAAGTTTTCTCTCCAAATTCCTTAACCATATTTTATAATTTAAAAATATTCTTTAATTCTGTAAGTCTTTAGAAGTAAATTTTGGACCGTGTAACAAAACAGATATTTAGCACTATTTGTAAAACTTGTTTCATGGTCTTAGTAGCTTCAGTACCCATGAAAAGTTTGTGAAGAAATCAAAACAATTTTCAACTGTATTGGCCTAATTTGCAATCAATTCTGTCCTTAATTTTTACTGAAAAATGGATAAAATTGCACACATAATAGAAGATCATTTTTTTAAATCATATCTCTTTGCGGATCTACTAGAATTATGTTTCAGATTACAGTAATGTTCCGGTTTTGTGCGCATCAGACTTTAATCATTCAATAATTTCACATAATCGTAATTCCAAATCTTATTCATTCATCTTCCATCTTGGATGTTTAATATACACTTTGGTCATGGATGGAAAATCATTCATGCGTGCATTCATTTACATTCATTTGCCTCTAACTTTTTTCATCAACAGAATTCCGTAAAATAGTGTTTGAAGCTTTTGTAGGTTTTGATATTAGCTACATCTTTTGTGAACAACTCAAATCTGTATCTCTTATGCATGATGAATCAGAAACACAATAACGTGTTCTGCCAGCTCTATTTCGTCATGCATAAGAGATTCATATTTTAGTAACTAACAACAGTTGTAGTTAATATCAAAAGCTACAAAAGCTTCATACATCATTTAAGGGTTTTCTGTTGATGAAAAAAGTTAGAGGCAAATGAATGTAAATGAATGCACGAAATGAATGTAAATGATTTTCCATCCCTGACTTTGGTGCAATAAGACCACTGAAAAAGTGCATGGGTTTCGTACTGTGCTAGAAAAGAAAGAGCTGACCGAGTCATTACAGTATTGCATGAATCTCTGCACATAAATGCATTAGAAGTTGTTTGTTCATTCTGTCTTGCGACAGCAACTTGATTGAAGAAGCTTTATCTAGAAGCTTCTTTCTTGAAGATTCTGTTTGGACGCCTTCTCGGCTCTCTCGACCATTGTCCGAATTGCATCCACCGTTGATCTCCCTTTCCGGAATCCACACTGCCTCTCCGACAATACAAAACAAAAGCTGATAGGGTTGATTATTTATCTCCGTTGAATTCGAGAATTTGAGATGACGAAATATCTTGAAAATTGAAAGTCAATAAAAACTTTTATGTACAATTCAATGAAATATGTGATGCTATTTTTTTTTATTTTCTAAGAATATTTGTACTAATCCTATTTTTGACACGGAAGAAGAAACGTAAATGACCGGTGATCGCTAAATCCCATAACAGCTCTTGCAGTGCGTTTTGTGCGGTGGCCATTAGACTGATGCAAAATTTAACTTTTTCGCTCCACAGTGCCTAAATGGTTTCAAATCGGGTCGTGATTAGCCTCCAAAAGTTACAACTCATTTGGTTAGAAACAGACTTCGCACAAACCATTTGAAGTTTACATGTAAATTACTATGGGAAATCTCAACTTTTTGTTCATTGCTTTCTAGTCTTTTTCCATATTGAGCTGCAAAATAGCTCGATAGATATTCTTATAGAAAATTTTCTCAGCTACAACTTTGCTAAAGATCGTTTCTATTTAAAACGAGACAGGAAAAAGTTATTAATTATTTGAGAGAATGGTTAACTTATGACATGATCAAGCAGCTGCTCTGTAGGCAACACTGTATTTTGCTGTGTGACATAGTAACCATGATTTTTGTGTCCTATTCAACGCCCCAGAAACACCAATGTTGCCTGCTGAGCAGTTGATTGAGCATGATCATAAGACATCAGTGCATTGAACCATTAATAACTTTCGATCCTTGCATTTAATCAAAAAGTGTAGCTGGGAAAATTTCCTACAAAAAAAATTGAAAGCTTTTGAAGCAAACCGATATGGTGAATTATTAGATAGACATGAACAAAAATCTTGGTTTTACCATAGTAATTCCCATACAAACTTCAAACGGTTTGTGCCATCTCAGTTTCTCACCAAATGGGTTCAAATTTTGAGAGGTTAGTCAGGATCCGATTTGGAATCGTTTAAGTATTGTGGAGCGAAAATTTCAAATTTTGCATCACTCTAGTGGCCATGTTGGTTATTTTTTCATACGTGTGAAATACGTAGACAGTACGTGAAAATAGAACTGTCAGTATCAGCAGGATGATGTTTCCAACGTACGTGATTTTCCCATTAATCCCATATATCGGTTAACAAGGTGGATGTAAATGTGTTTCGGATAAAATCAGATGCTAACAACTTAATTCTACTTGTGTCAGATAGCCTCACAACAAACAATGCTTTTTTTCAGATCTAAGTGATTTTTCACGTAACTTTGACGTGACAATTATTTTGAGTGTATCATTCCGAAATTATCTTTCTTCTCTTCCCTAAATGCGCACTTGATCAATTTTGACAGATTTTAAATATGTAAGAAGGGTCAGATCTCACAATTGGAAGGTACATTAAGGTTTTTTTTATTACAGTCACTCAAACACTGTTAGGTCATTCTGATTTGTCAGAGGATGACACTTTGAACTCGTTACTTTGGCATGAGAGGTATGAATGTTAACTACTACGCCGAGGCTGCGTGAGAGGTACTGAGAAGCAAAGCATACATGATCGGAAGAACACATATGTATGAGAAAATTTGCAAAAAATCTACCCGAAAATTCCATTCAGTAATACGGGTACCGCTTGATGATACACGAGTATTTGGCTAATGAACATGTAGCATTCAAATCCATTACCACTACACTGAGGCAAAAGTACTTAAGAATTCCATAAGAATCACTTATGACTTTACGACAAAAGGATCTGTTATGGAAATCATAAGTTTATCTTATGACTTTGGAGGGGAATTTGTTCATCATACCACTTAAGATTTTCATAAGTTGTCTTATGAAAATCATATTCATGTGTTATGAATAACATACGTATTTACTTGTGAAAATCATAATGCGTATTTATGAATATCATTATTAGCTTGCTATAATATTCTTATGTATGCTATATGAATTATTTTTTACTAGAAATTAAAATTATCACAAGAAGCTCATAAATTGATCAAAATTTATCCAACCGTCATTTATTTTAAGGATGGACAAAGCTCGATCAACTTATGAGTTCTTGCTGGAAAATATTATAATATTTGCTACGGCTTAAATGTTCTTTTATTGAAATATAATGGATTAACAACATAGGATTATTTTTAATACTAAAGTTAATAATATTCGCTACATCTAGTTAAAATTATTATTAATCCTGAAATAATAATGGTTTTTCACTTCAAGAATAGAAAATGGAGATCCAATCACTGCAATATTACACATCGAATCACATCTTTCTACGGCTTCATAAGCTAATAAATGATCATCATATGCTCCTTTTTTCCCAATTTCTGCACATTGCGTATATTGTTTCTCTATTTTTCACAAACTCTTCTATTTATAACAATTTGATCGATGTGTTTTCTGATATTGTTATAAATTGACCTATTTTAAATTGTGAACCATTGAATTGGATCGAACGTGCAAAAAAAAACTCGTTCGCGATTTTCGAACAGTATGGTCTCGATTGTAGGGTGCTAACATTAATTTCACCTTCAACTTCTAAATAAAAAATCCTTTGTGGTAAAAATCGTAACTAAATTGCAAGCAAGATTTAATACATAAGGTATATGCAATGTTCAATCGTGACGAAATGACATGCGCATATTCTTTAAAGACCTGATGCTTAGCTTCGCTTCTGAAGCACGTCATTCGCTCAACCGGTCAACATTTTTTAATTATGTTTGGGTAATGAACGAGAAAATGTTGCTTGGGTTTAAGAGTGTCGTCAAAGAGCATCTGATACAAATAATGATGAGATTTTATCAAGTGTTTCAATTCTTTTAAATCATATTCTGTAAATGTTTTATGAAGAATTAAATCTACAGTCTTGATCAAAACTTTACAAAACGTCCACACCGGATCGTCGTGTGGAACATACGGGCCAACAATGAATGTAAAATTCTTACAGAATGCTTTCATTTCTGATGCCGTCATTCTACCAGTTATATTTTTACCTTTAGCCTTTTTGTTATATACTTCTTCGAAATCTGGCATTCGACTTAAGCTCACATCAGCTGATGTCGTACTTATGAAATTTACTCTTGTGTTTAAAGTCGTCGTACTAAGAAATCTTTTTTCGTACACAAAAAAATGGAGGGCTGAAAGTAAACCGTATTTGCATACTCCATTACTATTAAGATCATGCATCGCATCTACGCTAGGATTATTGATTACGTGAAAAGATGCTAGCTAATTAAACGCAGAATATCCAGCAAGTCCTGTTTCCGAGTGTTTACCAATCTCTACATCCTGTTCATAATTTACGGTGTTTCGCAAACACTCTTCACACTCCATGGTATCTTTTTGTAAATCTGTTCTATGCCTGCGACAGAAGCGGCAGTAATAATTTGCGTTAAACCCGGTTGACATTTGTAACAGTGTGTGAACTCCAAGGTTATCTCCTTGAAATAAGCATAGTATGAAACGGATTTTAGTCAGATGCGAATTCAGGTTAAAAAATATTCCCTCATTTTCCAGTTTTTTGAACGGTTCTAATGCTTTTTTTACTAGTTTGTTCACGCCTGTTTGTGTTATGGTAACTTTTCTGATAAATCCTGCAACCAGAATGTTACAAAGCTTCGATCTAAACGCATCAGGAAGAGTCGGAAAACTGTAATAGATTCCACATATGGAATCTATATTGTTGTGGGAGCTTAATGGATCATTGAGCTCAAATTCATCAGCATAAAGCCAGATTGGTAAAATATAGTTTTCCTCATCTTGAACATACCTTGCTTTGATTTGCCCCCACACGGTTCCATTCACACGGTGTGATCTTGTCAGCTTTTTCCAAATTAGCAGTATTCTGCAAAGTCTTCTCAAGGATTTCAACTGTTTTGAAAAAAGACTGAACTTGAAATTCTACTGGATTTAAATACCAAACAAGATGTTATACCATTCTCATTAGTTGACAGTTTTGCCTCATTGTGTTCTAAAACTAATGTCTTTGAACTTTCATATAACTTTAAATCATTTAAGTGCGCAAAAAACTTGTAATCAGTGTCAATTAAATGAAACGCGGTCTTGATTTGTGTTAGGTGCTTATCTAGTTCATATTTAGTTTGTGTACTAAGAAAGTCAACCTTAACAGCTTCAACTTTCTCCACAGATCGTGTACAAAATTCTGCTGTTGCATTCTGAATGTGTCTTACGTCTTGTCTCGTAAAGTTATTCCTCTGATGCATATCCAATGTGAACTGTACTGCTGATTGCTGTATGGATTTCAAATTTTTGCCTAATGCAACATCAAGTGGTTATCCGAGGGTAGTCTGTGAACCTTCTCTACGTGATGTAAGAACTCAGCAGTTGTATCAAATTTCGTGTTGCATGCTGGGACATAACATGGAATGATCATTGTGGCTGATTTCGTAGGTAATCCACTAGCTTGTTAATAGCTAAGTATCCTCCTTGCAAAGGCTCTGAATTATAGACAAATTTCTCTATAAATATCCAAATCAGCTTGGACAGCCGAGAAACAGGCAGACCAAATACAATGTGTAGTTTCAACAACACGTCGATCCCCTTCGTGATTGTGAGAAGCTAATATTCAATTGCTTTATACACCACAAAGCAAACTCCACAGGCTGTTTCTAAAGCTTCTCCAATGACAATCAATTTCGGCACTACAGGTATCTTCTGCTTGTCATAGATTTCCAGAGTTTCCTTGAGTTTGATGCGGCCTAATTCTATGTTGCTGGCCAACAGAAAGGTATCCGATTGTGCAACTGTTACGGTAGGCTTGAAGCCCTTGGATGCTTTGACAGGAACGAGAACTGTACTTAGCACGTGCATAAGCTGTAGTAGGTGAACATCTATAAATAAATAATTAAATACATACATAATATTACGGCCTGCGCCGGTGGTGTAGTGGTAAGCGTGACTGCTTTCTCACCCCAATGGGTTTGTCCCAGTCGAGGTCGGTGGGATTTTTCTGAAGCATAAAAATCTCTGGTCACGTCTTCCTTCGGAAGGGAAGTAAAGCCGTTGGTCCCGGCCCATGTATGTTGAATGGGTGCGATATCCTACGCAGGTGTGGAAGCTGCCTTCCTGCACATTCGATTGCCGTCAATGGATGGCAATCGATGTCCGTCGGTGATTGGCACTAGATTGCGGAACAGAGACCGACGTTAAATAAAGGAAAGAAAATAAATAATATTACTACAAAAGTCATTAATGCATGCTAAAACTTGTCAAGTGGAGTACTCATCAGAAATATCTTATGTCGTTTTCGTTTTTGCTACACTACACCGGTGTAGCAAAAGCAGCAAGTCATTGAAAACTCAACATAATTTGTTTGTTAACAAAGGTACAACCGATAGCTACATCCTGAATTTTGTCGGTGTACGGCAGTGTAACATCTGTTTTTATACACCACAAAAACAAAAACGACATTAGTCGACAATTCGACAAGATCACCTCAATCGTTTCCGTTTTGACATTTTCTTACCTGTCGAAAATGTCGGGTTTCGTAATCCTTCAATGAAGCGCTTTGTCGTAGAGCCTTTGCCATGATTGCTGGCATAACGTGCTATAGGTTCGAAAAGTGTTTCCCACTTCCGGGAGTGATCTGTAGGTTCTCCCAAATTGAACTTCCTGAAGTCGATGTCAAGCTGCAAGACAATATTAGTTGGTTATTATGTGTAAAACTGAGAATAATTAAATAATTGTTTACCAGTTGGAACCCAAACTTTTCTCGCAGCTGTGGGTAATCGTCAATCAACCTCTGAGCCCGACTGTATTGTTTTAAATATCGCTTCCTGGCGTGATAACTAACTTCCCACAAAGCAATAACAGTTGTCCAGGGAGCAGTGTTTACGGTGAGCCACTGTACTACTGCTTCCACTTCTACTGACAGCTCTTGCGACTCGATGTCTCCTCCGGCAATTGGGGCGAAGTGCTCTTTGTCTCGTTTAGCTCTTTTACGCTCAGATTGTTTAATATAGTTGATCCTGCTAAAAACCTTTTCCTCCAGGATTGGATCTTTCAGCTTTCTGTAGGTAATATGTATTCTCAAATAATGAAAGATGCAAAAAAAAAAATTCCAGATTAACCAAAATTCTAAAGTCTATAAATAATAAAATGATTTATTTTTCCGTCAATTTTTTACTTGCAGAGTGTACAAGTACAACCCTTAGCGTTGATTTTTGTTATGCATATAATGATTAAAAATTAAGTACTTGAAACTCAATGAATATCCCTGTCAATAATAAACGGAAGAATTGACGAAAAATAAAATCACCATTCACTGAAAACATTATCATTTAATCGTGTCATATTCTCACTAAGTTTTACCTTTGATTCTTTGGGAAAAACGCGAATAATGACTTCACTGAGGTCGTTTATTGACTCTGCAGTGGTTTTTTGCCCAAAGATAAATGGAATCGGGCAACCGTGTCGACACCTAGCTTTTGCCCCGCGTTAGAAAGATTATGCGTTGTCGCTTCTTTCAACACTTGTTTTCCGTAATCTTTTTTTACCAAAAGAGCTCGGAGATGGTTTGGCGACAGAAAAGGAGGTGATTCCCTGTTCACTGATGTCGAATATTCTTCTCTTTCCTAGAAGGAGTAAAGAAATAGATTTTTAGAACTTAGTCAAATATATGATAAAATATCTTACGTTGTTTTGCTCAACGTTTCTGTTCACAGGAAAATGCTCTGCTACTTCTGGTTCTAAAACCTCGACGATACGTACAGCTGGATGAAGCTTTTTATTCCATGTAGGCTCACTGAGAGTACTCCGGAGTGAAAATAATCCTCTTTTCTCGAGCTTTTCTGCAGAACTTTCAGTAGATAATTTTTCTGCACTTTCCGCTACCAAATTTGACTCTTCAGTGGTAATTTCAAACTTAAATGCAGCTGCGTTCGTGATTGTTGTCTGCTTTCCGGTTGCTGAACTCGAAGTTGCTGGTAGAACGAACTCACCCGAATCATCAATTTCGTTAACTGGTTTGTTTACATGGCTGGAACCTTCATCAGCGGATGGATAACTTTTCTGAATTTCCTCTTTACACACTTGGCGATCCTGTGAAAATGAAACAAACAAAATGGAGTAAAACACGAGGAAATAATAAGAAACACGAACTTACATCGATCGGATTTCCGATTATAACTGATTTTTCTTGCAGAGGCTGGCCACCTATTGCGAAATCTGGAACTTCTTCCACTAGCAAACAATTTTGAAGGTGCTTGAAATGACATAAATTAAAACAGCATAAATCATTTTGAATAGGATGCAAATACTTATATTTCTCTGCCGCCAATCCAGCACCCAGCTCCAAATTTGGTTGATTTCAAATGGAAGCGAGTAATTAGAAAACAGCGAACAAAAAGAAGCTTCATCCAACGTTAGCAAGTCTATTAAGCGTAGTTTTGCCTGTTGAAATAGTCCAATGCACACACCCGGTACATTCGAAATTAAATCTGCAATTAATCTCTGTTCGTTGAACACAAGACTTTCATAATTCGCCATTTTGAAAAACTGACAAATCCAAAAATTATAGCTTCATCGACGTTTCGAAAATCATAAGTCACGCTTATGAAATGCATAAGCGTCTTATGAAATTAAAATCATCTGGGTTCATAAGTTATGCGTTATGGAATTCTTAAGTAGTTTTGCCTCAGTGTACCACATTTTATTTGCAAGCTCCTCCCGATCACGTGTGCCTGTACCGCTCTAGCTTATCAGTATCAGTAGATGATGAATAAACACAACTTTATTTGGCTCGCGACAAATATGTCGAATACGGGTTATGGTAATTATTATAATTATTACAAATTTTCATTAAGGTTTCCTAATATTTTACATGAATCTCATACATATGTATTGAATATGGGCTTTTGCCGATAAAAAAAACAAAAACCTAGCCTAGCAAAGTTTCACATCAAGCATTCATTTTTAAAAATAAAGCCTCAGCGCACGATAGAATGGGCTTGTGGAAGAGAAGAGCGGAACGGCAATCATCGTCTGTCACAGCTCATTTTCCAAACTGCTTGCGACGTGTGCGACGCACCGACGTGTATCGAGATTTCGATCCGTATGAAACCTTGGAATACAAATTTCCTTTCATAAGAATGTACCGGCAAACACCCAAGTGGGCACCGAATGATTAGCTCCGTCTCCACACCACGGTACCACATGCGAACTGAAAATACACTAGAGGAACGAGATCACCCGCGATCAAGATAATAGGGCTCTATATGCTGTCTAACGGTAATAATAGGCAGCTCGACAGCTACAGCAAACACTCTGTACTGAATCTTGTAGACTTCGGGATGCTAGAGGTACTGCGTGGCGGAAGCGGGGTCCTATGCGTCGAATGGCACTTTTGTACACAGTCAACAATTCGAATGGTGGCGAAGCCAACCAGCAACCAACGGACAGACGGAGGAACAACGGAGTCGATGTCTAAATTACAACCAATTAGGTGGAAGGAAAACAAAAGGTGACTCGCACACGTAGAACGCGATCGATTGCACTCCGGTGGAGGAAAATCTGATCAAATTCGCGCTGTCAGCTGAGGTGGTCTGTTGTTCTTTTGGGAGAAGTATTGCGAGTGTGGTTTCATAACCAAACTGGATGAGTCATAATTTCGGATTCGATAGTTTTCCCAACGATGTTCTATTTTGTTGAACAAGGTCTAAATATAAATTTTAACACCACTTTTAAATTGATCCCCAACCATGTGACAAGTCAAGATCTGTCACACAAACACAGCGTTCTAGTTGGAGACTCTGTTGCCCGTAAAACTCTGAACAATGTATGGATTGATTATCTGCTAAATCGATACAATTAGGCTGCCTTCTGGGGGCTGCACGCCAGTGGGGACAATTCTTCACGCCCGCTCACTTAGTAATGGTTGGCAGTCTGTCAGTGGCGTGCGCGACTCTGCTCGAACTATCGCCCGTTCGCAATCTCCAACGCACTCTTGGAAATATTGTCATTATAATTATCTCCCGATAGATCAAACCGTATAAATCAGCTACGTCGCATGTGAGCTCCATCCCGCGCGTCGTCATCGTCGTCCGTTTGGCCGGGGGATAATTATGATTCATTATTCGAAATTAGCACCACCCGTGGCTGTAACCAATGGCGGCACATAGCTACCCCAACTCGACGCGAACAATCCGTGGCCAGCTTTGCGACAATTACTCACGGTTTACCGTGCACGCTTCGGTCCCCAAGTGATACCAACTGCCACAGAATAGGACTTTGGCAGGGACATTCACTTTCCTCAGCACCGCACCGACGTCGTCGGTCGACGCCATGTAGCAGTCGCGGCGTGATCGTGATCTGCACGCGCCGATAGTGATGTTGATTCTGATCAACCAATTCCTCTACGTCTGACGTCGTCGTTCGTACGGTTGTTTGGGTTGCAGATCCTGGCGAGATACATCAGTGACAACAAAATCAAGCATTTTTCATGCTGTCGTATCGCTTGAACGCACGACACATGACTCTTTTTCTACTGCCGGCTTCGGTGAGATTACGCTAGGTATTCGGTGTGGTTGAATAGCAAAACTGGTTGTTTGTACAGAAGCTATTTATGTGTAAGCAGATTAATCTTCTCGTAAACGTCAAGTGTCATCCACAGTAAGCAGTGTATTATCAAAACAGGTTCATCGATAAGTTGTTGTTATTTCGAGTTGGAATTTCAAAAACAATATTGTACTAAATGCAGGGTTGCTTCCACTCACTTGCTATACAAAAATGTTTTTCGGACTTATGAAATCATGAAATAGTATAATGCTAATTAGTACTTGTAAGTTAAAAGAAGAGGTCATGAAGTATATGTTTGACTCATAAAATCTGTCAATATTGCTTTCAGTGCGTCACAATCAGCGATTTTACGGCTCATGAGCGCTCACTCTGAGTGAACGCTCACGAATCATAAGATCGCTGATTGTGACGCTCTGAAAGCGGAATTGACAGGTTTTATGAGTCAAACACATACTTTACACCCTCTTCTTGTTACTTACAAATATAACATATAATTATAACATCTAATGATTGCATTATTCCGAAAATTATTTTTTATAGCAAGTGAGTGCAAGCAACCCTGACTATATGCTACCAATCACAAAGTGGTAGCTCTATCAGGAAAACAGGAAAGAAGTTGTTAAGTTTATAGGGTAGAGAACTACTTCGACCCGATTGCTCATTTTGGGCCTATCGAGCATAAAACATCAAATAAAACCATGAATTCGGCGTTAACAAATCAATTATGCATTTGGTACGATACTTTTGTTAAAAATCTACCGAACGAAGTCATTAAGATCGTGTAATATGAATGTCTGCACCCATTTTTTTCTCAAAAATAAAAGAGGTGGTATGACAGAATCAATTTTTATCTTCATCCGATAGGCCGAAGTGAATTCAATTGCGTTTCAATGCGTTAGGCTGAGTTTAGAATTCGTAAGCCGAGTTTTAGGTCTAAAAGTAGTGTTAGATTTTAACAATATCTCAACAATGTGTTAATCTTTATCAAATCTTACGATACGTACGGAAAGTTAAATAGCTTTGGAAGACATCTGCAGTAAGAAAATTCCATTTTGTGAAAAAAAAATTCGTTCGAAAAATAGAGCCAAAGGTCAGATTGAGCTTGAATATATGAAAAAGTAATCAATTTATTTAAAAATGAGCTTTATAGTCAACGGATTTCTGAAATTTTTGAAAACTTAATTAATTGAAAATCTTACAACATCATACAAGGAAGTGAGGAGGAGGGAGGAGTGTTCTAATTACATATAAACCCTAACATAATTTGTGAATGACCTATTTCCATGAACACCAGGGTTGCTTCCACTCACTTGCTATAAAAAATTGTTTTTCGGAATTATGATATCGTTAGATAATATAATGATATGTTGTACTTGTAAGTATCTAGAAAATGGTGTAAAGTATGTGTTTGACTCATTAAACTTGTCAATTTCACTTTCAGAGCGTCACAAACAGCGATCTTATGATTCGTGAGCGTTCACGAATCGTAAAATTGCTGATTGTGGCGCACTGAAAGCAATATTGACAGATTTTGTTTGTGTCAAATACACTTCACGATCTCTTCTTGTAACTTACAAGTAGTAATTATCAATATAACATCTAATGATGTTAGAAAAAATGAAGACAAAAATTATAGCAAGTGAGTGGAAGTAACCCTGCTTTTAATGCGCGGCAATTATTGGAAAGCTCAACACTTTCGCAGTCGAGTTATTGATGACGTTGTCGCCGATAACGTTAGCGCTAACGTCTGCAATATAAATTTGAATTTCAGACGTTAACGCTGACGTTAACGACGATAATATCATTAACAATTCTGTTTCGAAAGCAAGGACCAACAATATTTGTTCCATTTACTAAATGACACAAGTCTTAACAACAAGATTGATAGAAGTCACAAATGGCCACTATCATGGCCGATTTGACTAAGCAAATTTCAAGCGTAACTAATGAAATCGACGTATCTGCTTTTGTAAACAATCACTTCAATCGACGATATGTCTTAACTGCTAACTCACCCACACAAACAAACACCATCATCAGGTAGGGGATTCTTTCCCCTACTAGCTGGTGTTTCTGTGAGTGAGCTAGCATTTGCCACAAATCGTCGATTGAAGTGATTGTTTACAAAATCAGATACGTCCATTTGAATAGTTACGCTTGATTTGTAGATTCTATCAACCTTGTCTTTAAGAAGCCACATGGAAGGATCACTTAATTCTACTGTACAATGAAGCTACATTTTGAATTGCACACAATGTAAAAGCTGAATGATTGATACAAATTGGCTGACCTTGCCTTAGTGCTAACAATCTGAGTTTCACCATGCAGGACCCATTACCGCCCGAATCGGCACTAGCATTTGGGTTAAGCGATTGAACAGAATTGATACACAGATCATTAGACTCACACTGAGTGCTCCCATAGTCAACCCGACCGAACGACCGAGGCAACGACAACGACGACAATGACGACGTAACACTCACCGGAATGCTTAAAGGTTAAACTTGTTTCTCGAGCCATTCGTGGCTGGATGGGCTGTCGGAAAGATACATCTACCACACGGTCTGTCACGGAGCCGTCAGCCTACCAGATTGGGAGTTCTGTCAAAGGTCTACATCGCGCTCGGTTGGCTCTCTGCCTATATGTATGACAACAAATCCGCACAACAACGACGTCGACGGCAGTGACCTATCTGACTCCGAAAAATGCTGACGACTACCGTTTCTTTCTATCGTTTGTTGACTCATTCTGCCCGGTTGACGGGTTCGCAGCTTGCTTGCTTGCTTCAGACATACACGCGCTCGCGAGTTCGAGACAGGATGCCTAAAGCACAAAACATGTAATCTACGCGCCAGCTACCGAAACACAAACCTTTCCGGTGGCCACGCGAAGAGAAGGGAAGACTGATGATCGTCCAAGATCTTGGCTGCCAGATATATAATTTTCATTTTCACATATTTCACCTTTCCGGGGGCTCCCTCCGCTACTCCACTCCGTTTGGTGGAATCGACTAAGTGAATTATTTTTTCGCGCTGTGGCACGAGTCCGTTTCCGAAAGGCGTCAGACACGTCGAAAAAATAAGAGCGAAGGGTAAACGACTCTGCGTGACGCCGCAGCCACGCTATATCCATTAATTAATGAGAGACTGTAGAACACCCCCTCTTAGTCATCGGAACCAGCTGGCGCTTGTTTATGGTCGGAAGGCAGGTATTGCTCGTCTTCAAAACACGGTGGAAGATTCAGTTCGAGTCCCCGACGACGCGACGATGGGGTGGTTTGTTTTTTATGAGCACGTGACCCATGTGCGAGCGAGGGGTGAATAATGGCTTGTGGGTGAAAAATCCACCCCTCGTGCTCTGTTAATGGACTCTGACCGCATGCCTAGTGCCTATTTGCGTGCCTATTATCTCATTAAAGCATCATCATCATCATCATCATGGTGTTCGACACAGACACTGTCGAGGATGGAGATGTTCCGATAGGAAGGCAGCATAATTTATCGATTCACGACCGGATATAACGCGTTAGTAGAAATAAGAGCGCATAATGATGACTGATTGTTGCTCTGATGATGTCTTTCAAGTTGCTAATAGGATTCTTGATTTGGAGGTTAAATAAAAATTTTGTTGAAATATGTGCAGTAGTGGGGATAAAGTTGAACCTTAGTTTAACAATTCAAACACATGTAACTATTAGGAATCAAGCTAATCTCATACATAAGATCCTTAATTAAACGCTTACAACTTCCACTCACAGAGCTTGGATGAATTTACAATTAATTTGCAGTAGGGCAAAAGCCTCATTTAAGCATGCAAAAGATATATAAACGATATTAGGATATACATATGTGAATGCATATATGAGTTTAGGACACGAATCAAACTCTGCGCTGCTTCTAACATTTACTCAACTATAGACAGTTCAACCTTTCTTTTGGCATTTATCTGAAGTGTGATGCTGCTATATCTGCTAATATCTGAAAGAAAGTCAAGCATCCACCATTTGTTCCATGAAGATTCCTTTTGCTCAGATCATAATAACGTGGGCTTACTACGCCCTTGGTAAGCCATGAAAATGAGACCTCCTTTCAAATTGTTTAAATAAAGCGCCAGGTTTCCAAATTATCTTTTAACATTCCTAATCATTCTCATGCTCTACAATATTGCCTTGGTCTATTGTAGGGAATTTCCTTAGCGCAACGTTCAGCAAAACTATCTCCGCAGAATTTTATTGAAATTCTCTTCAGAATTCTCCTGTTAATTAATTTAGAACTTTCTTTTCCATTTCCTAAGTATTCTTTCAAAATTCACATGGAATCCTCGAACAAATTTGTTTGGATGCTCTGAGCGATTCATTGAAATCATCATAAAGATTCCTATGAATTCTCGTCAGCATTCTCCCAAAGTTCCATTAGAAGTCTCCTCAAAACTTTCTGGAAAAACTATCAAAAATTGTTTCTTGCAATCTTCCTCGCAATTTCCTTGAAATATTCCTGAGAATTCGAGCCCTCCTTTGGGTTTGTTTCTGTAATAATTGTATAATTACACTGCTGATAGCTAATTGAATAGGAATAAGTTCATGTTTTTGAGGAATAATGAAATATTTGTATCGTAAATCATATCTCAAACCTCCTTCTCCCTCTCCCTATCCATAAAACTGTAAATCTCTACTAACCTCGAGACGACCGCGAGTAATCGGTTCAATTCCTTTAACTCTAGATTTAAGACATTACTTATGTAAAACGCAAATGATAACTTGGCTATGTAAAGTTTATTCGATTGAGCCTGTACAGATAAATAAATACACAAAAAAATTCCTTTGGAACTATTCTCAGACTCAGATTTCTTTTTATTTTTTTACATAAATTCAACTGATACTCTGGTCATGATCTTCCTTTCAGGATGGAATATCCTCATAAATTCCATTATTATTTTGCTCAAAAATTCGTACAAATTTAACTCAAAATTCTCCTTAGAAATGTCCTCACAATCCCAATGGAACTCTCATCAATAGTTCAGAGTCAAAACTAATTTTGAAATTCAAAACGAATACACTGGAGTCGCTTTTTACGCGGTTTTTTTTACACGGTTTTTTTTTACGCGGTTTTTTTTACGCGGATTCCGGAATTTACGCGGTTTTTTTTACGCGGATTCCGGAATTTACGCGGTTTTTTTTACGCGGATTCCGGAATTTACGCGGTTTTTTTTACGCGGATTTTGGTTTTTTTTACGCGGTTTTCAGAATTTACGCGGTATATCGCTTTTTACGCGGTTTTTTCTTACACGGTCTTTTTTTACTCGGTTTTTTTTTACGCGGATTTCGGAATTTACGCGGTTTTTTTTTACGCGGATTCCGGAATTTACGCGGTTTTTTTTACGCGGTTTTTTTTACGCGGTGTACGACTCCAGTGTACTACTATTCCATAAGAGCTCTCCTCAGAAGTCCCTGAGTAATGTTTCGTAGGAATACCACCTCACAGTCGTCTTGAAATGGTCTTCAGACTTATCAAGTTATTCACATTCACATAATACCATAAGTATACTTTCCAGAACTGTAATGTTAGTGGTTGCATCCATGCCTCTAACGGTTAAGAAATCTCATCCCCGGATAAGTCACGAATTTCTTACAAACGTGTTAAAGTGACCATAAAAAATGATTCTCAGTTTTCTCATTCTCATCGAAATTCATTAGAGAATTTCCCAGGGCCGAAAATCTCAAAAGGAACAATCCAATAAGTACGACACGCTCTAAGGGGGAAGGTTTAGAGGTGTCACACACTAGTCTAGTCTAGTCTAGTCTAGTCTACACATACACAGCCAGTACTTGAAAGAATCCTGGAAAATGATACATCTATCATTTTTCTTGTCATTATTAATGCCTGCTGCACATCAATGATGTGAAACAAACAATAAAGCGGCCAGGCCTACTGTGTAGCGTTTAGTTAATTTTTGTGGAAGTGAATGTTTACCATGTCTACTTAATAAGTATAGACAGTGGTTAACATTTAATCCACAGGTAATCAAAGAGCGGGGACATACCGTACCAACCGCTCCGTATGCAGGATTTTAAAATAGGCTATATAAATCGTTGGGAGTGACAGAGCTAAGAAAGTTAATGTACACTCCTTGGTTGTCCGATCTCCTGGGATGGAACACAGGTATTTACCCCTTGTGTTCGAGCGTACAGTCCTCCCTCCGTACAAGCGTGGACCTCAGTCGACCTCAGTCGAAGGACAACAGAGAGCGGTGTGCGGACGTAACCCATACGGAGGGAATGCTGTATTCGCCTAGGTTATAGCGCCCTTGCTCGCTATTCGTTATTCGCTGTCTACAATGAGAAGAAACAATGCATGAAATTTATAGTGAGTAATTTTATAGAATATATATATATATATATATTTGACTTAAATTGATATATATATTAGCCGTCACGATTGAATGCGCATGTTTAAACAACGTTGATCCAGGTACCTATCATATAAATTTGCCTATAATCTAGTTATGATTATTGTCAATAATATGTACTTACATTTCGATAAAGATGATGCTGCCTACTTTACCTGTTATGTGATACTTATCATCACAGAGTCCAACCTTGAATCGCAGACCAGGTCCACTAACAAAACAAGGGGTTTATGGTCTTCTTCTTCTTCTTCTTCAGGTTCGCTCACCACCCGGAATGAAGGCACGGTGCGGTTAGTAATATCAAACAGTGTTACATGCAAACGAAAAAACGAAAAAACGAAAAAGAGATACAACCAGGATTAGTTTTTTAAAGTAATAGTTTCATCTGAATACCCGACTAACCATATCTCAGTGACATTGTACCACTCTGAACCCACACCTAAAGCTATTTTGTGATTATATGGTTACTTTGGTATTCACATGAAATGTTGTGCAAGTACCAGAGGTTCAACAACGCCCAACTATGGACAGCTCAATGTTAATACCATTTACTCTTTGAATCAGCTTACACCAACATGATAATCTACTAAGAAACATCTAAGAATGTATAGAGATAAAGTTCAAAAATACAGTTTTAACTGATGGTACTTTATAAACGTCAAACTGTTCAATATTGGACCCTGCCAACACACGGCGCCTGCACGGCAATGTGGGCCGTCAGAATGGTTCATCGGTTGCGAAGTGAAGTGCTTCTTAAACTGAAGCGAAACATTTCTCAATATTTCAACGTTATCCTAACGTAAACTTAATATTATCACCCATATGCCTGTCCACGCCCGAAACCCATCCACCACACAAAATCAAATAAAAATGTTTCTGTATGGCAAACACGTCCAGACATAAACGAGAATATGGGTGTATATCTTCACTGTAACAACTACGGGTAATCATCGAAAATACTTGCATTTTACTCAGGCACTTTTGAGCAAACTGCAATCACTCTCTCATACTCGTAATGTGCCACGACCAAATTGGCACAACGACGCCCTATACGCTCTCTGACCAAAGCGCAGGGGTTTAGAGGTGTCACACACTAGTCATCTGAAAGTTTAAATCAAGAATTGCTCGATGTTGTATTCGTAATTGGCATTCATTTAGGTGTTTAGTTATAGTTTTAACTTCTTCAGGCTTGTTGTTTTTAAGGATTGTAGTCAATGGCATTTTGTTCTGTAGTACATATATCGTAATTGGCTCTATTTTTGTTGTATTTGATACATTGCTATAGTATGTGTTCTACGTCTTTTGTCTTGTTGTATGTATGTGTCATACAAACTACTATCCGCTAGTTTCCAAGAGTGCATTCTACCCTTCGTCAGACAGTGTCCTGATCGTATATAAGACTAGTTTCCTTTCTCCACACCTGTAGAGAACCCACATCGCAGCTGCCCGCAGCTTGCGTTAATTTTTTTTTTAAGTAGATGAACAAAAGTTCACCCGTGCACTCGTCTATTATTGATACAACTAAATAACTGTTGCTTAGCAACTGTAGTCTATCAAAGTTATGTACACACAGGTACACACCAAAGCTAAAATGACCCAACAGAAAGTGCCCTATAGGATTGACAGGGGAATTAAACGAGTATCGTTCAACTAATGATCAAACATCAACCAATATTGGCCGTAGCTAGGATAAAGAAATTACAGAATAATTCTTTAGAGACCTCTCTAACTGATTTTATATCAGCTGAAAACACTAATAAGGTTTATCATGATGAAAACACAACCTTCCACTGTAAATTGATGAATTATAAAAACTTGCAAAAAACTTATTGTGCTATTCCTTCAGTAAATCGTAAATATCTCAGGGAGATTTTAAGATAGGACCAAACTGTTTTTGGCGAAGTTATTTGTGATAAAATTTCCCATCTTTCTATTCTATTAGATGCGTTATGTTTGAACCTTACTTTCAATGATTAAATGCCATTAAGTACCAAAAAATCATTGTATCATCAGAATTAAGAAAATTGTAACATCATAATTAGACACGAAACAACCCGTGATAATTTGTTTTATTGTAGTTTGGACCATAAAGAGTTTGTAAAAATTTTGAATGGGTTATGTTTCACTAGATTTGAAAGAATTACAAATATTTTTTGATATAAGCTAAGAAGGGACTTTTTTTCATAAAACTCAAATTAGCAATCGAAGCAACATTTCCTAGAGTTGCCGTCATACAAATTATCCGCTCAGAGCTACAAAATCAGTGCAAACATAATAGATTGGTTATACGACCGGTATTATTGGGCTGGAATTTTTACTGGCTTCCTCAGTCTTGTGGGAATTCAAACGGTTTAATTTAACGTTTGATAACGTAGGACACTTGGACTTCACTGTTGAGATACTACACTATTTACACACCGATCGTGGTATTACATACAGGCAAGAAACGGTAGACCTTCTAGACCTTGAAAAAGGCAAATAAATAAGGGCCGAAACGTCGGGAAATTAAAATTTCAACCGTTTTAATATCGTCAAGTCAGTGGCGCCGGTGGAGTAGTGGTTAGCGTGATTTTCTCTCACCCCAGCAGGCCTGGGTTCAATCCTAGTCGGCTCCGCTGGGATGTTCTGAGGCATAACATCTCTGATCACGCCTTCCTTCGGGAAGGAAGTAAAGCCGTTGAACCGCGGTTCATGATTAAATGGGTTGCTTATAACTAGGGGTAATGCAATAATTACATAAGCAATTTATAGAGATTTTCAAAAAACCTCTCCCTCCATTGTAAGACTTAGTATTATTTAACAAATCCCCCTCCCCCTATGTAAGTTCTTACGTCAAATATTCGAATGGTCTGTATATGACTTGTTCATGCTTATTTACATTAGATGTTTCTGAGACTCCCTCCTTCTCAAGGAAGAAAACATATGAAAATTAATAACACCCCCTCCCACGCATAGTGATTACGGAGTTATTGAATAGCCCCTAATGCATACTGCACGTATCTTTCCTTTTGAGACGTGCATCCACACAGTTGTGAGTTGTATGTTTACTGGTCCTTGCTGTGTGCGGTTCTCTATCGCTGCGAACAGCAGTAAAACTAAACAGGCGAGAAACTGAAAGAATTTGAAATATGTTCACTACCGAGTGCAAACTCCATAGATAGTATAAAAACTGAACGGATGTTTCTCTCCATATAAATCTAAATTTAAATGTGTAAAATTATGTTGATAGCTAGAAAGTATTTAGATAAGCTAGACGCGCGAGAGAATGATTATATGTCTAAAGCTTATTGTCGATGATTTGAAAATACACAGCAAGTAGTCTCTATTGAGCCTAGCTTCCAACCAGCCGTCACTGCAATCGAATCAACTAATTATCCTCATCCTGCTGCCCTACGCCGCATCATCATTTATCATCGTTTAGAAGTCAGTCAGTCAGTCAGCGTGCCGTACACACAGGTTGAGCAATTTCACGCCCCATTGTAAAAACCACCGCCGTCGATTCCAACTTCCCTCTTTCAGACGTGAAGTTCATAAAAACTACTCGACGAACCTCGGTCGAGCTTAAAAGAAGCAAAACTTCATGCTCAGGAACAGGAACAAGCCGACTTGTTCGAAAAAAATAAAAAGTTCTTCCTCTCGCACCTTTCAGCAATTGCACGACTGACTTGCACCTATGTATGATGTTGTAGGTATGACCATTACGCGGATACATATTAACACCAAGTCATTCGGCGTTAATCTATTATTTAGCCTTTGGCGGCTGACGTTTGTTTTCCGCTTTGCGTGCGTATCCTCTACGCGACGGCGGCGACGACCACGGATAGGATAGGAACTGGAAGAACGAGACCCCTTCTCTCGCATTCAGTTCAGAACTCCAGTTGCCCAGCGGCCAGGCGGTGGCGGTCGCGATCGGTTTTATTTTATTATTTGTTCCATCAGAAATATGACCGTATTATTTTCTTGTTTATCACTTTGCTCTCGTCACCCTCTGCCACCATATACGTGTTATTTTTTTACCTCTGCCCATCGTTTAGCTGCGAAGGGTGGAAAAACAACGAAAAATGAATGTTAAATAGCGACGCGTGCACGCAATGAAAATTACATTTACTCAAACCGTGCCTATCTTGACTTTAGGATTGCTACCCGTGCCGTGGTTGAAGGAATGACATTGTATTGCAATGCATCATCTCTTTTTTATGGCACATCGAAAGGGATGATTCAGTCGATAGATTTCTAATATTCAAGAGTGACTTCTTTATGTAGACGGTTTGGCTCTCTTTCTCACTGGTATAGCATTACAATTGTACGTAAATGAATATCTTCTCAAGTTTCTTTTATTAGCTGTTTATGCGTCATGAAAAAGCAGCATAGGTAACATAAATCCATCTAATTGGAAAGCGTGAGAATTTATATGTGAACAACAACGAATATATCGTGTTTTAATCGACCGACTTTGTTGGCTAAATGACGAGTTCGCACTTGGTACAATTTGAGTTCTTCTAGATAGGGTGACGACACAAGAGGCACTCCAAGTACAATAGGTACTTAACAACACTTTAAAAAATGATAAACGCAGTTCCAAAATCTCCCATTGTCATTGAAAGTTTAGTCATAATATTGACAGAACATGAAGTTATCAACTCATAGATATTTGTCAGAATATCTTTCAATTTAATGTTTTGATATCTTTGTAGCTATAAACCTATACAGTAAAAAAAACCAATAGTGTACATTTGTCATTTGAAATTTTCGCACTTGGCACAAACCATTTCAAGTTTATATAGGAATTACTATGGGAAAACTATTTTTTTTTGTTCAAATCTATCTAACAATTCACCACATCACTCTGTTAAAGAAAATATAGATATAGTGTTGAACATTTTCTCAGCTACAACAATGTTGAAGACCACTTTTCAATCAAATGTGAGGAACAAAATGTATTAATGATTCAAGTCACTGATGTCTTATGATTATGCTCAATAGACTGATGCGAAATTTGAAATTTTCGCTCCACAGTGCTCAAACGGTTTCAAATTGGATCCTGATTAGCCTTCCAAAATTTAAACTCATTTGGTAAGAAACTAACTTGGCACAAACTATTCGAAGTTTGTATGGAAATTACTATGGGAAAACCAAACTTTTTGTTCATTGTCTTCTATCCATTTTCCATATTGCTTTTTCGAAAATTTCTATAACTATTCTTACGGGAAATTTTCTAAGCTATAACTTTGGGCAATATTGTATTTCAGCCAAATGTCAAATTAAATTGTTATTAATTGTTTAAGAGATTGATAATCTTATGGCATGATCAAGCAGCTGTTCTGTGGGCAACACTGTATTCTGCAGTGTGACATAGTAGCCATGATTTTTGTGCTCTATTCTACGCGCTAGAAACACCAATGTTGCCTGCTGAACAGTTGAATGAGCATAATCATAAGACATCAGTGACTTGAATCATTTATAACTTTTGTTCCTTACATTTGATTTAAAAATGGTTTCCAACAAAGTTATAGCTGAGCAAATTTGCTATAATCACTGCTATCATTTTTAAAAGCATAGTGATGTGGTGAATTGTTAGATAGATATGAACAAAAACATAAGTTTTCCCATAGTAATTTCCATATAAACTTGAAATGGTTTGTGCCAAGTCAGTTTCTTACTAAAGTAGTTCAAATTTTGGTAGGCTAATCAGGACCTGATTTGAAACCGTTTGAGCACTGTGGAGCGAAAATTTCAAATTTTGCATCAGTCTAATGCTCAATCAACTGTTAAGCAGGCAACATTGGTTTTTCTAAGGCGTAGAATAGAGCACAGAATTCATGGCTACTATGTCACATTGCAGAATTCAGTGTTGCCCACAAAACGGCTGCTTGATCATGTCATAGGATTATTAATCTGTTAAACAATTAATAACTATTTAATATAACATTTAGCTGAAAATCAATTTTCCGCAAAGTTTTAGCTGAGAAAATTTCACATAAGAATAGCTCTAGAACTTTTTAACAGTTTTTTTTTAAATTTCAAAATTTGAATCAGTCTTGTGTTCATTGGCATTACTATGATGCAAGTTTAGATCGTGTAAATTTATGGCACATGTCATGAAGTATTCCATATATTGTTTGCAACTGTCCACCTTTGCAAGCAACATTTCTTGCAAGTTGCTAGTTTACGTGTAACGGAAGTTTACATACATGAATGTTTACATCACCAGTAAAATTTAGATTTTTTTGTGCATCATCTAATGAACAAATCTTGTAATTGTACGTTTTATAGTAGCATTTAAGTAATTAAATTAAATTGCACAAATTGAGACAACTGTTGAGATTTCGGAAAAATTACCGATGTCCGCGATAATTTTTAAGTCTGTACGGTAGAGCCCTGTGAGAGTGAACACTAGCAACTCTAACACGTATTTGTTTAAAGATAAGCAATTATAACGGAATTAAAAGGAAATAAACCAACAAACTCAAAGCTCTTCATAAAGGGATTCCGTTAAGAGGTTCGACAAATTTAAAAGACTGAACTTATAGCTGAACCAAGAGGTAGGTCACTCAGCACAGTTTGCCAAACACACATATATGGGAACACCTGGGCACACTCATTGGCACAGTTTGGCACCCATGGTTCATAATTTTCATGATCTCGCTTGCGCAGTGCGGATGTGTCAAAAGTTTAATCACAGACAAACAGACATAACACATTGAATATTTTTCACTGTAAAACATCGTCGCTAAAACATTACCGCCATCTGTTGAGTACACTGTGGTGGGCACTACGCTGAACAGATGGCGGTAGTGTGTAAACGTCAAACGCAAGGGAATTGACTATGCGCGCCACAGGTGGTGGTAGTACCAACTACGATACTTTTAAATTGTCCGTTAAATGCTTGTTCGATAAACAACTTTCGAGTATTATGTCTGTTTGTCTGTGGTTTAATGTTGACACAAACACTACTTCGATTGTCCGAAACTGGAGCAACGGAAGATGCCGACATCACGACGACAACCGGGTAGATCATTTCCCAACCACGCTTTCGTCGCTGTTGTTGCTGCTACCACCTCTGACGGTTACTTTTGAACGGCGAATTGCTTGGACTAGCGGCACCACCAACGCAATTGCTGCTACTGGACGGATCGTGCTGAAGTGTCTATTCTGGTCGTTCCATCCCCCGGTCATCAGCAGCAGTACCACCTCATCCTTATCTTTATCCTCATCTTTATCTTCAGGAACACTTCCATCGGAATTTCCCGCGTCTCCTCGGTCTTAATCATAAACTGCGGCAAGAGCTTCTCCTTCAGTATACACTTCGATATCACCAACGACCTATCCGAGTTCCGGTAGCTTAGCTTCTCATACCCGTACGCACCCTTCCCGATGTGCCTCACCAGCGTCTAATTTTTGCTGTACTTTCCGTGTATCAAATCTTCATCGTACTGCGACACATGGGAGACGGAACTGGGCCGAACAGAGTGCTGCCGAACAGCAGTATTCTTTATGGGCTGCCCAAGCGAATTGTCCATCGTACTAGTAATTGTATTTAATTTGGTCTACGATACCATGCTGGTAGAACCTTTTATCAGGTCAAGGAAAAATGCATTATAAAAATAAATTGAATACAAGTGCTTCTTGTTTATTAAATTTGTTTCATTACCCTCTAAGGGCAGTTTTGAAGGTGGAGATGGTAGGTTGTTCTTACTAGCAGCAGGTTATTCCAGGTGATGGCCTCATCGATTAATGAACTCAGTAGTGGTGTGCCTCGGATTGGTGAATGATCAAGTTCGATCCATTTGACCCCTTTGTAGATGTTGTTGCAGGTATTCATGTAGGAACACCAGATACCCTCGTCGCAAGAAACAGCTGATGCGGTTTCGGTAGTTACGCTGTTGAACGTCATCGTCAGATTCTGATGCTTATCTTTATCATCCAGGTTGTTGTACGATGAATCCGGATGCTGGCTTACCAGATGCAGTAGATCTTCGACATGGTCAGTATGTCGATCACGTTGCCATCGTAGTGAATCGCTTCCCCGTGGTACTTCTCATGCGTGGTCCACACCAGAGCGTTCCATCTGGCGTTGACGTGACCATTTGAGTGGGTCATCGTTATATGGAAAAACGCCAACTTTACCTCACCAATCGAGAACAAACTTTTTTTTTATTTCATTTGAAGTCCCAAACAACTGTGCAAAATTTGGGGACGATTGGTTGTAACTCGGCAGTCCGCATTGCGTTTGGAATTTGTATGGAAATTAGGGAAAATCAACTTTTTTGCATTTTTATCTCTAGAGACCACAATTCTGCATGAACCGTGCAACTAAGTATGTATAAAAAGTGTGTCCAAAAAGTGCCTTACAACTTTGCCCAAGGAAGTTTGAAGCTATAGTATATCTTAAAAAAATATAACTATTCAAATATTTATGATTTGAATTAAACACCAAAAATCCCTTTTTCTGCCATCACTGCCGGTGTACCATGGGAGTCAGATTTCAAACTGAAATATTTTCGGAGTTTCTTATGAATTATTCAAAAACAATTGCTCTATCTCATATGTGTAGTTTGAGATGAGGGGGGGGGGGAGTAATAATATACCCCGCCCCCCTCACTCATATCAATAGAAGTAAAGTTTCAAACTGAAATAACTTCGGAGTTTCTTATCTTATCGATTTGGTATGTTCAGAATGAATTCTTCAAACATATTTGCTCAATCTCATAAGCGTTGTTAAAAATCGGGGGGGGGGGGGGGTTGTACTTTATAAGAAGTTTTAAAACGAAAATTGTTGTAGTATAAATATTTCATACCCACTTGTCCGTTCATTTGTTAGTGAGGAGATGTTGTTTGAATTATTAGTCCAGCTGCTATGTTATTTCTATATAAAGCTTTTATTTGAAATATTAAACTGCCATTCGGGCCACCCGCGTATAGAAAACACAGAAGTAGTCGTACGTCAAAAATAAAAAAATAGTAGAAAACGGAAACTGCCTTCACCAGTTTCGTCTCAGACACAGGTACAGTCATATTTCGCTTGTTGGGCTAACTTTAAGTGGGCTATGTTTCAGTTGGGCTTCCAAGTCAAACGTCATTTCTTACAGTGCTGATTCTTTTTCGAAATTTCGACCGGCTTCATGCAAAAACCGGCAAACGAGTGAATTATTTCAATGCGATACAACGAGTTGCTTCCTTGATGGTTGTCAACGAAATGGCTGAATGAGGTGTGAAACTAATTTCTGACTTATCAAGAAATTCACCCGAGACCTAGTTCAACAGCAATATTTGCTTCAGGGGATGAAACAGCACCGAAAAGAGTACCTTTAGAAATCGTAGAATATAATAAAATGAAATATAATCATTACAATCCAATGACATTTGTGTGAATATGGCTGACATTGTATACTGCACCAAAAGAGTAGGGAAGAGAATGGGGGTACTCGCTTTCAATCTGCTCTTATGAGATTGAGCAAATGTTGTTGAATAACCCATCAAAATAACTCGAGAGATGGGAAACTCCGAAGTTAGTTTAGACCTTATGTTTACTTTCATTGATATAAGTGAGGGGCGGAAAGGATACAGTAAGCTCCCCCCCATATCTAACTACGCCTATTAAATGTAGCACATGCTTTTGAATACATCTGAACATACCAACTTGACAAGATCAGAAATACCGAAGTTATTGCAGTTTGAAGCTTTACTTCCATTTATATGAGTGAAGGGGGTGGGGTATAGTTAGCCCTTCCCCCCCCCCTCATCTCTTAATATGCCTATGAGATTGAAAAATTGTTTTTGAATAATTCATATGAACATACCAAATCGATAAGATAAGAAACTTCGGAGTTGTTTGAAACTTTATTTCTATTGATATGAGTAACACCCCCCTCCGACTACGCATATGAGATAGATCTATTGTTTTTGAATATTTCATCTGAACATTCCAAACCCATAAAATAATCAACTTCGAAATTATTTCAGTTTGGAGTTTGACTGTCATTGATACACCGGCAGTGTTGGCAGAAAAAGGGATTTTTGGCATTTAATTCGAAACAGTGATCTTTGAACAGCTATAACTTTTATTAGGGGCATTCTAGAACAATGCATCCTTGTGGCAAAATTGTTAGGCACTTCCTGGGCTATATTTTAACGTATTTAGATGCGTGGTTTGTGGTCCCTAGTAATAAAGATGCAAAAAAGTAGGTTTTCCCATACTAATTTCCAAACAAATTTCAAACGCAATGCGGAAAGCCGGGTTACAACCAATCGTCCCCAAGTTTTGCATAGTTGTTTGGAACCCCAAATGGAACCAAAAAAACATTGTTCTGAAAAAATGATCATGATGACCCATCCTAGTGACCATTGTCTTCGATAGCTCGTATGGTTTGACATACCGGGAGAGTTGTGACCGTCGGAGGAGCACTCAGCGGAGCCGAATAGTCCTCACTGGAGGAGTTCTTCATCAAGGCTGAATTGATTTCCTCCGATTAGTAGAGTTTTTGTTTTTGTTATTCAGTAGATTCAAGCATTCGCTAACGGGTGTTAGAAAGTCACAATCGACAATATTCAGGCAATCTTCCAATGCTGGAGGTTTAACTCGTGACACCTGCTGAAGCGACCGATTTCAACGCATTGCAACCGGCCGAATTATAAAGACTGGCGTAATTTCGGTTGTTCTCGCTGTTGCATCCAGGTAGAGCAGATGTTTCGGCACGGAACTGTGACGATGATCTCTCGTTTCCGGTTTGCACCATTCCAGCAAGCAAAGCAAAACATTTGAACTGTCAAAATACCGGGTTGCCAAACATACAATTATTCACAAACAAAGTCAGTCCGATGACTGGCACTCTCAGCATAGCGCGGTACACTTGAGGCACACTGCAAAAAATGTTTGCGCGAAATAAGTGTGTAGAGTAACCACCCCTTGACCGCAGGTTAAAGCAAAGCTATAATTAGTTAACATCTGATTTATTTTACCATCTGATTATCGCTAATGACAGCCCATATTTTGCACCTGAGAAGTTAGCGTAAACAAATTTAAGATTTTACCTCTCAGAATTCCATGAAACTTCACATAAATGTTGCGGCTTGGTAGTCTGGCAATCACTCATCAGAACAAATTACAGTAAATTAATTTGTTCTGATGAGTGATTGCCAGACTGCCAAGCCGAAACTTAATATTGTAGAAACTCACAATCGAACACTCCAACACAATACATCGCATGAATGTTCGCTAGGGGCAAAGAACCAAGTTTGTTCTTGAATTCTCACGGCTATTTTTTTCAAAACGGCGCACACTGGGCAAAATTGACAACACCGCTACTAAGTTAAATATCTCAGCTGCCAAATGGTCTCAGTCAATATGTTATACATATTCACAAAGGAAAAATTCTGCTGAATCGATTGGTGGTAATTTCATTGGCCGGAGACTTTTGTGTACCGAGATAGAGGGCCGGGATCAACTCGAGGTCCCGGTAAAGTAGGAAATGCCACTATCTATCGATATAATTTTACACTTTACTTAACGTTTATTACTGAAAATTTATAGAATTAAGTTCATATGTTGTAAAGACAGCATATACGCCCTCAGATAGACTCTATTGGCCTAAAGGAGGATCCAGGACGACCGATAAAGTGGCAACATTATAAAAAATGTCCTAGAACCATAAGATGTTTTTCTATGTTGTTCAGAATCAAGAGATCAAAGCGTATTTAATATGGAAAGTATATTTTGGGGTATAGCAGCCATATTCTGGTTCCTCAGATTATCTGAATTGACCGATAAAGTGGCCACATTATAAAAATTGTTCTAGAACTGTTGTTTGTTCAAAATCACAAGATGAAAGCGTATTTAATATGGAATTTATAGTTTGGGATCAAATTACCATAATCAGCTCCAGATTATCCGGGGAACCAGAATATCACCACTATATCCCAAAATATAGTTTTCATATTATATACGCTTTGATATCTTGATTCTGAACAACATAGAAAAAATCACATGGCATCTAGGACATTTTTTATAATGTGGCCACTTTATCGGTCGATCCGGATCCTCTTTTAGGCCAGTAGAGTCTCCCTGAGGGCGTACATGGTGTCTTTACACCATATATACTTAGTACTATAAATTTTCAGTAATATACGTTTACGTGGTTTCGAAATCTGGCACGTATTAAGAAGTATTTGAAAATTGACATGTATAACTGATTTAGAATCAGATATAATATATCTTAATATATTATCACACCTCCGAAATAGCACCGGTTTGTCCACTCGCGGTAGTCTAAAAATCCTTTCGTTCTCATTTTTAACAACCAAGTACACTCGAAATTATTGAAAAAGTTTCAGTTTGTAAAAAATCCACCAGTTGAAGGAGTTTTACATTTTTCTTGCTAAATTTTCACTTAACATTCAGTTAAATTTCGTGAAAAATAATAAACAAAACACGTCAAATTAAATGCGCGGCCTACCTCAATCTCTGTACATAGGAAAACGATTTCTGTAGCTGCGTAGCTGCGGTTAACGAAATCTTACTTTTTGTTTGTCAACACAAGAGGTTGCTCACTCCGGAGGTGAATTAATTATTTTTTTATTATTAATAGATATGAATTTACTTAAAAAGCTCAGACGCTAAATTACTTTCGGGACAGCTCTACTAATTGGATGCAAATTGTAACTTCCCGAAAGTCAGCAAAGTACTGCACTTCAATGGCTTCGTTTGGAAGTGATTGAAATTTAAATTAGTTGTGGAAGGAATTAATTCCACGGTCAATGAATGCAAATTTGAAACGCAAGTTTAATTATGCACACCGAGATGCGTGTCACAGAGCCACGAGGGAGAGACGGAGGGGGGAGGGGGGTGCTTGATCAACAACTAACTTCGATGTCCGGGGAAGGAAGGGCGGATTCAATGAAACGAACGATCAATCGATCGCGCGCGGATCGAATCTGGAAAGCGAATCTGAATCATAGGCCACGGTGTGTAAAACAGCCATAACTAACGCTAAAATAAACATATAGACTGAGTCTTTCCAATACGCTGCATACATTTTGACACGAGAACCACACACATGGTCAAAAGCAATGGATGCCGACTCTTCTCAGGAGAGGACATGCATAATTTAATTAATTTTTGACGTCGGCTAAATGAAGAAACTGGCTTCATTTGATGCGACCGCGCGCAAGCTGCCGCCGTCCGCCCGGCCAATGTTTCTATTTGTACAACGTGTCGCTTTTTATGGTCTTCTGCACACATTCGGCCCATGGGAAGATCTATGATTCACCTCCGATCGGGCTCGATATGTAGGAAGATCGATGACAATATTAAATGCATAGATTTTATTACTGCTTTCCATATTCCCGGCGGCGATGCAACATCGATGCCCACATGTGTGCACTTACATGTGAGCTTGCAGTTATTACTATTTCCAACGTTTAAAGTATTCTAGCAGCGCGACACGCTCGAGGGGGCTGAAGATTTATAGGAAAATTATGAAAATTTTCTCACCAGGCTGTGCGGGGTTGGAAGTTACAATGTTGTATAATTGCTATTTGTCTTCAGATTGGTTCGACGGTACATCTGGAACTCTAAACATGGAGGCAGATGTTAAGAGCTTGTTGGTCTTATTGTGAACGCCAAAATTTGAAGCATTATTGATCGGTAGCTGGCGCGTTATTTCTGACACCTCTTGGATATGACCATGACTGGATGGCACAGTTTTTTCCTCAACCGCCCATATCTTATGTATTTGTAGGGACGAGTTATGTTGTTTCTCACTTCCATGTATGACAAATCCGACCGGTAGCTCTTTCTTCTCAATAGTCTTAAACATGTTGTTCGTCAGCACTTGGGCAGGTGTTTTGCTCTTCGTGTGATCACTTGGTCTTGACTGGGGATATTCACGGAACTTAAGGAGCAAAGATTCAAAGCTATCTCTAGAACTAAAAGGCTTTTAGAACAATTCCCAAGGACTGATACGACTATTCCATAGAACTTGTAAAGGGGAGACTAAATATCTCGCTTCTGAATCGGATCATGACCAGTAAAGCAACGTTCAGGAATATCCCGGTGCTTGTTGCTTTTATGATGGAGTGATGTAGAAGGTAGCACTCAATACGCTGGCTGTCATCGTCAATTCAATCTGTTATTTTTTTTTTTTACTTCATACGTGAAGTTTGCGATTTTCAGAGTAGGGAGGGAATGCTATACCAATATCAGTATGAAGCTTTAGTGCCATAATTTATTAGCTAGATAAAGTTCTGAAGAAGATAGAATGATAGTTCACCACATTCAGTTGATCAATAACATAAGTTGTGTTCAATAAGGTACAATCCATAAGCAGATAAACTGAGCCCACAATTATGGATTCGACTTATCTGGAACATTTTCACAGTATTTACTCGCACACAAAATCTAACTTCTTTGCTAGAGCCTACATGGGGATAATAAAATTGATTAATTAAATCTTAAGGACACTCCACGTTTTTAAGTCTAACCACATCACACCGCATTATAGATTAATACAATCGCACCCTTCTTCTACCACAGTAGGGTAGAGAACTACTTCGGCCTAATCGCCCATGTTGGGCCTATGGAGCAGAAAACTTCAAATAAATCCATGATTTCAAAGTTAACAAGTCAATTATTGGTTTGGTACGATACTTAAGTTAATAAGCTACCGAACGAAGTTAATGAGAACGTGTGATATGAAGGTGGGGGCCTCATACACAGTTCGAAAAGTAGTGTAAATTTCTGTTCAATATGATGCACACAAATGGAGCGTCATATTTCATATAAGTTTACATTTTATATCATGTAAAGTTCTAGCACAATTCATGCAATGTAGCAAATATTGTATACAAACCCCATCTTTGTAAACAATATTGTTTACAAGTTGCTCGGTTGTGTGAAATTAAATTGAAGTTTACGTGAATGAATGTTTACATCACAATTAAAATTCAGAATTTTTATCTGTGTAGCCTAGTCAGTAAAGGTACGGTATTACCAAGCCAGAGGCGGCGGGTTCGATTCCCGGAGCGGTCGAAAGAATCTTTCGGGTTGGAAATTTTCTCGACTTCCCTAGGCATAGAGTATCATTGTGCTTGCCACACAAAATACAAATTCATGCATTGGTAATTGGCATCGAAAGCTCTCAATTAATAACTGAGGAAGTGCATTTAGAACACTAAATTGAGAGCACGCAATAAGCTAATATGCACTAAGCAATAAGCTTAAAATTCGAATAAGAAGAAGAAGAAGATATGAAGGTTTGCACCCATTATTCCCAAAAACAAAAGAAGCGCTCCAACCGAATCAATATTTATCTTCATCCGATAGGCCGAAGTGAATTCATTGGCGTTTCAATAGCGTTTCAATGCGTTAGGCCGAGTCAACGATTGGTTTCTCTTTATCAAATCTTACGGTACATACGGAAAGGTAAATAAATTTGGAAGCCATCAGTAATAATCACATTCCGTTTGATGCTAAGATACGCTGGATTAAGAAAGACTAAGTGCGGGTTGTGCTTAATAGGCCGGAAATGGGGTAGTTAACCCTATCTTAAATCAAAGTGAAAGAGGCGATTGATAATTCTTGTCAAAAAAGATTCAAAGCATGATTTTCTGAAAAGCGAAGTCCAACGATACTGGCTACTGTTATAAAATGAAGTATGTTTTTTTCAAATTGTGGACAGCAATCGTCCCAAACCTATGATTCGTATGTTTGAAAACTGGTATTGAATGTTATTTTTTTTTCTTCTTTCTTTTATTTAACGTCGGTCTCTGTTCCGCAATCTAGTGCCAATCACCGACGGACATCGATTGCCATCCATTGTCGGCAATCGAATGTGCAGGAAGGCAGCTTCCACACCTGCGTAGGATATCGCACCCATTCAACACACATGGGCCGGGACCAACGGCTTTACTTCCCTTCCGAAGGAAGACTGAATGTTATTGAACGTCAATAAAATAAAATTGATAATCATGTAGAAAAATCTACTTTTTTAGGGGTATTTACGTATTCTCGGCAATCTTAGCAGCGTCTGTGTTTCTATAGGATTTTTCTCGACGTAATGCATACACTTTCTGTGTTTTTTTGTTTACTTTCATCTGCTACCTGTTATTCTATCCATTCCAATTGATAGAATTGTCCAAAACAGTTTTAAAACTCTTTTAAAATACTCCAAACTTCTCAGGTGAGTGTGACTATTGTTGGCAACCTGTTTTTCCTTCGGCAACCTTAATATTTGAATTGCGTGTTAATCTCCTGTTCTATTATCGGCAACTCGAAACAGAAGCATTTTGTAGTGCGTATGCGTCATTTCAAGAAAAACCTAGAAAAATTCGTGTTCGCAGTCGTGAAAATCTAACCAAATTGAAGCTGAAAGACTAAGAAATTGTTGGAAAACATTCAGTAAAGTGTGGTGGTGAGAAAATGCAGTGAAATTACCGTATAAATTATGGTTTTCGAAAACAGTCAATGGATGCTGAAGCCGGCAACACTTCTTACGTACCACAACTATAAGTGTAATTCCCCTAGTACCTTTTATATATTGAATTGGTTCTGCTTTTTGTTAGATCGATATTCTATCCACCAGACTATAAATATAGCGACTATAGTCTGCACCACTCAGACTTCTTCTTCTTCTTTTCTTTATTTAACGTCGGTCTCTGTTCCGCAATTTAATGCCAATCACCGACGAACATCGATTGCCATCCATTTACGGCAATAGAATGTGCAGGAAGGCAGCTTAGCTTCCACTAGTGCGTAGGATATCGATTTTTATGCCTCAGAAAAATCCCACCGACCTCGACTGGGATTGAACCCAGACCCATTGGGGTGTGAGAAAGCAGTCACGCTTACCACTACACCACCGACGCCGGCGCACCACTCACCACTGAAATATTATGATAATGTTCAATACCATAAAAGTCATGAATCACCCCTTATTGGTCACCCTGGAAGAGAGTAGTCACTCACTCCCTTTTCTTCCGTGTTGGATATTTTGATCACTGCGACCAGTCCTTAGATCTATTTTTGAAATACTCCTCGTTTTAATATTGTTTTATCAGCATGTAGTATCACCATTTATGAAGCGACCGACATAGACTCACCGAAAGCATTTTCCAAGTCAGGTATTACATTTCGAATGAATTGCACTACTTGGCTGGGAACAGAATTCCAAATATCAAAAGGTTCTGTCGGTCCAGAAAAATACGCCTCTTATTGAAGATTGCTGTACAAGAGCAGCTGTTCAGAGTCTTCTTTTGCTATGCCACATAATCGACACATGTCCTCTTGAAATTTTCCTATTAGGTTCAAGTGATATTTACATGGACAGTGTCCTGTTATTAAACCAGTGTACATGCTGAGATCTTTTTTTGATAGTTCAATAATTTTGCTAGTCATTGTAATGCTCGGATTAATAAACCGTTTCGACTGCCTAGCAATGAGGGTGTTATTCCAATTGGTCTCCACTTTCATTTTTTCCCATTTCTTGAGCTCCATTCTAAGAGAGTATGCAGAAACTCCACAGTATGGTTCTGGTCCTATGAATTGTTGAAATGATCCAAGCCTAGCTAGTGTGTCGGCTTTCTCATTCCCTTGAATTCCACAGTTTTTGGTGTGACATTGCAAATTTCCATACAAGTTTAGAATTACATGTTGCTGATTTCAAAGCATTTAGTGTTGGTTGGCTATCAGACATAATGTAAATTTTAGAACACTTAAGAATTGCTTGGACTTCTGCTTGGAACACGGTAGGCCAGTAGCCCATAGATATTGAGATATTTATTCCTGGACCTCCAATTATCGATTATCCAATCTAGAGCCGTCTGTATAAAAGACAATTGATCCTGGACAAATGTTTGGTCCCCCATTGTCCCACAAATCGCGATCCGCATCTGCTATATTGTTAAGACGATCAAAGTGATATTTTTTCTTCATCCAATCTTCTTTTTGTATCACAAGAGAATCAATATTGAATATTTTTAGGACTCATACGTCCTCTAAGATCCGTCGGATCCTTAATGCACTCCGTTTGGCTTATAATTGAATAAGACAGGCGTGCACTCACTCGCTTAGAACTAACCCACTCCAAGCGCTGCCAATGTGACAGAATGGACGGAGCAACAAACGTCCTAAAAGTGAAAGTGGAAAATAATGTGAGCTTATTGTTGCTGATAAATCTGCGAAAATAAGGACCCTAAACTATTGAATATACTGTGGTTTTGCAAAGAAAGTTTTAAAAAAATCTATTCTTTGATGTTCAATCTAAAAGAATTGTTCTGAGGATTGTAGGAGGTCTGTTTTTTTTTTTCATTTTAGGAGCGTGTTCTCGGTGATTGATACAAACAAGAAACGAAAATCAAATTTCAATTGTATTTCGGTTCTAACGATGTAAAGAATACTACTGAGGTTCAACTAAACGGACTTCTAAAGGTGGTGGGATTTAATTGTGAAAGATGGACAGATTACAAAATGCTATTCGATGCTAAGCTATACTGGAATTAACAATTACAGTATGCTATTAATGCTACGGATGCTACTAATTGGAACACACAGTTCTGAAACGTGACTAAATGGATAAATATTTGAAAACCGAAAATATGGAAAACAATCCATTTAGAAAATGAAGGAAGAAACCGTAAGTGAATTAATTTTTCAATTAATCCTAAATTTTCGTAACCTTAAAAATGAAGTGCGTAAAATAAGGCCACAGGATTTTTTGCCTCCTGAAACGTTCTTCTTCTTCATCCCATTTAAAGCTTATTGCTTATCGTATATAAGTTTATTGCGTGCTCTCTACTTATTGTTCTATAGATGCACTGTCACAGTTTTTAATTGAGAGCTTTCAATGCCTGTACCATTTTTGCAATAGTGGCAAGTACAATCATACTCTATGGCCAGGGAGGCCGGTAATCGAACCCATCAACCTCCAGCATGGTCTTACTTTGAAGCTACGCCTTTATCGACTGAGCTAAGGGAGGCCCTCCTGAAACGTTCCCTAGGTCGATAAACAGACGGCTTAAGCGCCACCTCCGGGAAGGACCATCCGTCGAGTCTTGTTTGCCCGGCTATAAACCCATCCTATGGACGTAATGGTAGTACATCCCGTGTACTTAGTTATTGCATGTCGTATTACTCCATCACTATTGAGAAATGATGAAGTATACGATTTTTTTACAATTGTCATTCTTGTCTCCAAAGGCACCCCCCTTTGCCAGTCAAAATTGGATTCCTTAGCAACACAATTAAGGAATGACACCGATAAAGACCATGCATCAGAACCCTAGTCTTAACCACTTCAACCTAGAGAACAACGAATAGAAGATTAGGAATCACATAGATGACGACTAACTAACTCATTTTTTCTTTGTTTCAAGATCATCCTCGGTGGACAAAGCCGATTCTTGTCACTATCAACAAGGCATAGAAAGTAGCAAGGTCCAAGATGTGTTCCTTTTATTACTGAAAAATCCTGTTCCCCTAGTTTGAAGTTTAGTCAAGACTAGGAATCGGCGGTAGATCTTACATCCCGTAACGTACCCACGTTACGAGGTTTGTTTAATCAGAACCAAAAATTTAAATTGGAACGATCAGAAGACTCAAACGGTATAGATGGATCGAGATTCTCCATAAAAAAGGTCGCCTCAATGGCGACAAGATGATGGCTATGCAACCCAAGGTGACTACATATAGGTCTTCCAATGTGTCAATTTCATGATTCAGTCATGTTGGATTTTTGTATGGGACAGCGACTGAGTTTGTTTACAATTTGCTCTAAGACCGCATACACCCCCCCCCCGGGAGATCTCCTCGCCCATATAGTGACATTATATATAGAGACATGTTTTGCAGTGTCAGGTTCTCTATTTTGTAGGCTGTGAGAGGAAAATCACAAATAGAGGGTCATCAAAATACATGGCATGTTAAGACATTGAACTAGTTTGAGCGAAATTTCTCTCTCTAATTTGAATGTTCTAGCTCTTTGGGGACGGGTAGTAAACCAGATAAAACTGTATAGGGTAAAATCATTTTAATTTAACTGTAGCTTTTTTAACAATAATTTCCGGCATAAAAAACTTGTCATTCACTTTTTTTTACCTGAATCTGCACCGAAAGCGAATTATTCCCATTTCCTTCAATTTCTACATGGGGATTTTAATCACTTCCAACCAGTGGAACAGCACCATCTCTGCGGAAATTGGCCGGGCGATATGATTAATTGTTTTGTTTTGGAGGAGCTTGGGAATAAACCCACGATCTTCTACTGTGAGTAAACAAAAGCGGTAGTCGTCAAGCTAGGCGAGTTCCTCAATTTTATTTCCAATAAAATACAAACATAATAAAAGGAAGTTTGAGACCCTTCCTTTTATTTTGTTTGTATTTTAATGATCGAATTTACTCCTATATATGGCAGAATTATCTATGATTTAATAACTATTATCTACGATAATTACAGCAAAAAATAAAATAAAATATCGATTACAGATAAAACGTGACTACAACCACGTAACATTGCAAGTTTTATTGAGGTTTTAAAGCATTCTACAAGTCAATCATGGTCTCAACAAGATATTTTCACAAAAGTATTTCACGCAACTATTCTTCAGGATACACTTTTTTTCTACCTATCTTTCTATTAAGCCTATGGACATTCCTTAGCTTCGAAACTTCTGACAAAACTGGGAAATCTAACAGATCACAAAAAAAAACCAAAACCAAAAACATAAAACGTTTCAAAATCACCTGAAAACTAATAAATGAAAAAAAAAAGATTACTTTACGCGAAAGCGAATATTGAATCTTCTTCTCTTTTTCTTCCTCGCATTTCAAGATTATTGCTTATCGTATATTAGCTTATTGCGTGCTCTCAACTTAGTGTTCTATGTAGGTGTCTGTTTTTATCATTTACCATCACACGCAAAGAGTAGCGCTAGTCCCCTCTTGTATCATTACAGTTGTGCTTTCAATGCTTCGAGATCCACAGTACAAGCCCGCCAATACAGTGCTTCATCCACAATCATCCGTCGAAAGAATTAGAAAGAAGAAGATTTACCAATATTTATTTCCCTTTGTCCCTATCCAATCCTTTAAATAAATGTAATTTTTAATCTCTAGTACACCGCGAGTATATGGCCCTCATTTTACTACCTTTAGTTGTAAGAAATGTTTATCTAAAATTACATGTAAAGTATTTTGGCTCCGCAAAGCTACCGTATTTGAGCCTTGATAAATAAATGGATTATAAAAAAAATGAGTAGCGCTTCAACCCAGTGTAGATGAATTGCGTTTGTTTTGAAAACCTTCGCTGTTACGTACGAGCAAAATGAACCAATGAGTTCATTATACATCAACGAATACGTACATACATACATACATTTATTTGTACAACATCACGTTTAAGATAAGACATAATCCACAATATTACGCCACAATACTCAGTTTGCGGCTGCTGCTCTCCATCCTCGGTCATGCCCAATGCTCGCTAGGTCACGCTCTACCTGGTCCGCCCATCGTGCTCGCTGCGCTCCATGCCTTCTTGTGCCAACCGGATCAGTAGCGAACACCAACTTTGCAGGGTTGTTGTCCGGCATTCTTGCAACATGCCCTGCCCACCGCATCCTTCCGGCTTTGGCCACCTTCTGGATGCTGGGTTTGCCGTAGAGTGCAACGAGGTCGTGGTTCATTCTTCGCCGCCACTCACCGTTCTCCTGCACACCGCCAAAGATCGTCCTTAGCACACGTCGCTCGAAAACTCCGAGTGCTTGCAGGTCCTCCTCAAGCATAGTCCATGTCTCGTGTCCATAGAGGACCACCGGTCTTATTCGCGTTCTGTACGTGGTACATTTGGTGCGGGGGTGAATCTTTTTTGACTGTAGTTTCTTCTGGAGCCCGTAGCAGGCACGACTTCCACTGATGATGCGCCTTCGTATTTCACTACTCACATTGTTGTCAGCCGTCAGTAAGGATCCAAGGTAAACGAATTCCTCCACTACCTCGAATGTATTCCCGTCTATCGTGACATTACTTCCTAGATGAATCCTGTCATGTTTGGTTCCGCCTACTAGCATGTACTTTGTTTTTGACGCACTCACCACCAGTCCGACCTTTGCTGCTTCGTGTTTCAGGCGGGTGTATAGTTCTGCCACCTTTCCAAATGTTCTTGCGATAATGTCAGTGTCGTCCGCAAAGCACACAAATTGACCGGATTTCGTGAAAATCGTACCCCGGCTGTAGAGCCCGGCTCGTCGCAATACACCTTCTAGAGCAATGTTAAAAAGTAGGCATGAGAGTCCGTCACCTTGTCGCAGCCCCCGGCGAGATTCGAATGAACTGGATAGTTCACCCGAAACCCTTACGCAGTTTTGCACACCGTCCATCGTTGCTTTGATCAGTCTGATCAGCTTCCCAGGAAAGCCGTTCTCGTCCATGATTTTCCATAGCTCTGTGCGGTCGATACTGTCGTATGCCGCCTTAAAGTCGATGAACAAATGATGCGTTGGGACCTGGTATTGACGGCATTTCTGGAGGATTTGCCGTACGGTGAAGATCTGGTCCGTTGTCGATCGGCCGTCAATGAAGCCGGCTTGATAACTTCCCACTAACTCGGTCATTTTAGGTGATAGACGACGGAAGATGATCTGGGATAGCACTTTGTAGGCGGCATTTAAAATGGTGATCGCTCTGAAGTTCTCACATTCCAAATGGTCGCCTTTCTTGTGAATGGGGCAGATTACCCCCTCCTTCCACTCCTCCGGTAGCTGTTCTGTTTCCCAGATCCTGACTATCATCCGGTGCAGGCAGGTGGCCAACTTTTCTGGGCCCATCTTGATGAGTTCGGCTGCGATACCATCCTTAACTTCTCTCAGCGTGGGAGTTGGGTCAGTTCTGTCCTCTGCTGCACTGACGTAGTCGTTTCCTCCATTGCGCTGGTCTCCCGTGCCTACGTTCTCCTCGCCATTCAGGTGCGCATCGAAGTGCTGCTTCCACCTTTCAATCACCTCACGTCCGTCGGTCAAGAGGCTCCCGTCCTTATCCTTGCACATTTCGGCTCGCGGCACGAAGCCGTTGCGGGATGCGTTGAGCTTCTGGTAGAACTTCCGTGTTTCTTGGGAACGGCACAGCAGTTACATTTCCTCGCACTCCGCTTCTTCCTGGCGGCGTTTTTTCTCCCGAAAGATGCGGGTCTGCTGTTTCCGCTTCTGTTTATACCGTTCCACGTTCTGTCGGGTTCCATGCTGCAGCATTACCGCCCGCGCTGCGTTCTTCTCCTCCAAAATCGCTCTGCACTCCTCGTCGAACCATTCATTCCGTTGACTTCTTTCCACGTACCCGATGGTGCTCTCGGCTGCGTCGGTGATGGCTACTTTTACTGTACTCCAGCAGTCCTCTAGAGGGGCACATCAAGCTCGCCCTCCTCTGGCAACGCTGCCTCGAGATTCTGCGTGTATGCTAAGGCGACATCCGGTTGCTTCAGTCGCTCTAGGTTGTACCGTGGCGGGCGTCGGTACCGTACATTGTTGATGACGGAAAGTTTTGGGCGCAGTTTGACAATCACCAGGTAGTCATACGTGTTTGTTGATATTCTCCAGTGCTTGATTATCCAACCTAAAATCAAAAGCAAAATAATCAAATTAATTTTGGGCAAAACGATTATTTTGAATATTATTGACTCCAAAACCTAAAACCTGAATTTTATCATTAATTCAGCATGAGGCAATAATTTGTCATCGGCTTGTGTGTAAAAACTTACCCGACGCGTTCTTCAGCGCTATATTTGTGTAAAATGAAAATAATCATTTTGCATTTTGATCAAATTTTGATCAACAACGGACGCGATAATGAACATCCAGCCACGACTGAAAAAAAAAAAAGTTGATTACGATACTCAGAGGTTGCCTTGATCAAGAGAATGCTGTTATTTTTAAAATTCAGATTCATGCAAGTAGCTGGTCTATCTGTTAAGATTGTCTTCATCTTCAGCTAAATACACTCACGGCGAATGAGAACGACTCAAATTTGAGTTTAGTTCACTCATAATCGCCAAAAGTGCAGGAACTCAGCGATGAGTAAATTTGCCTCATGTTTTCCCAGGTTTTCCAGGGAAAAATCCCGAATTTGAGAAAAGCAAAGATTGGATTCACTCAGTCTATTGGTACTACTCCAAGACTGAATAAAATTTTCGTCAATTTCCTCATTTTCCGGCAGATTTTTTAGGTTTTCCAAGGAAACCACGAGACAAATTTGTCTCATCGCTGCGTTGCTGCACTTTTGGCGATTATGAGTGAACTAAACTCAAATTTGGGTCGTTCTCATTCGCCGTGCTCACAAGAAATGATTTTTATCAGACTAAACATAATAGTACGTTCAGACTACAGAGTTATAACATGTTATAGCACTATCTTGATGGTGGTTTCTGTGTTGCAATTATTTGACAACCGTTATAACATGTTATAACTCTCCAGTCTGTACAGCGTTTAACCCTTTGCTTTGTCAACCGTCAACCTCCATGTCCATGGGGAGGGACGCGAAATGCAAGAGCTCTCGGAATCAAAAATAAGTTACATGGGAAACTTTAACATCCGCCGGAGAACATTTATAGGGGTAAACTACTGTAGCACATTTCAGAAATTTTATTCAATTTTATATCTTAGGTTTTCATCTTCGTGTTCCTTTCTTCTTTTCTAGTTTCCCTACTGTTCGCGGATTCTGTTCTATTGATTGCTAGCTATTTTCACTCATCGAGCTCTTCTTTCGTTGAGGATGTGTGTTTGGTGTGGTTAACGCATGCGCATGGTAAAATTCATTGTTCGGTTTACTCACGGTACCGAAATAGCTGCCCGATGAATTGGTCGACAAAGCAGATACCGGAAACCATCTCCATTTTGTAAAACGTATAGTTCTTTCAAGAGGAAATTCTAGTAAAAATGCATTTGCTCAGTCGTAAAAATTGAATCAGGTTGAAGCTTAAAGACGATTGCTTAGTTTAAATACATTCAGTGAAGTGCATTGATGTCAAAACCCATTGAAAATATTAACTACCTGCCGAAGCCTTCACATTACCCTAATATGACTGTGACCAATGTGTTCTAGGGTTACATGGAGGCGCCTTGAAATAAAGTTCGTCCAATTGATTGATTGTCTCAATCCACTGGTAGAACAACTCTTGTCACAAACACGACAGCATAGTAGTCTGAGACATCGGTTAAGCAACCGCGCATTATTAATTGTTTCATATGCTTAATGACATGGCTAGACACCTCCTACGCTTACGTTTTCCGTAGCAAGTATGACAAAACAACCTCATTTGAATCCAATAAATCGATGAGATGGTTTCTGGTTTCCGATATTGCTCTATCCGCCGCGCCGCGGTGATGAGCAAAGATGAGTAATAATAAACCCCTATTCCTCATGCATGGGGCATCAGAGTGTGAAAGATGGCTCATTACAATTTCAAATGCGGTAAGACCTCCGAACGGTGTGTTTTCATCCACAAAGAGGCGCTACGGGTGGCGGTTTGTGATGTTTGTGTTGTCGTTGGTGCGAGTTAAGTGATTTATAAATAAGACAGAGCTGATAATCAATTAATTCAATAGTCTCGAGATAGCAGCGTGGACCAGCCGCCGAGAAGGTGTCATCATCTGTCGTCGATGATCGCGAAGATCTGCTCCCATGAGGCAAGGAAGCAGCAGCGGTAAGAGGTGAGAGAAACATTGTGTCAATTTGTCTGACGTGAATTCGATTACCAACAGATCTTTGCATAATTATCCGCACATGAGAAATGATCGATGGGAAACGAGCCAGCCAGGGGCACGCCAGACCGAATGTCAAATATTTGATTGTATTGTGTCAAATTGTTTGACATTTGTTCTTTCTAAAATGGGGGGACTTCACGGGGGACCTGTCCTCCATTCTCGTTTGTATTGAGAGGCTGTCTTTTCTGTCTATTGTTGCGTTACAAATCGAACCACACGCAATCGACAGTTGGTTCCGAACAGGCAAAATGTGTGGCAAATCGGTGAATAAACCCCGATAAATTTATCTCCATACAGTTAACTCGTGTCTCAAACATTGTTGTTTCTGCACTCGGTTGTTGTCGATGCTTAGTCGTACGTTTTAACAGTCAGCTCTAAACGCAGAACATGAGCGCCCCGCAGTACCACATTGTTGAACGATGTGACGGCGTGTCGCGGTTTTCCATACAACATCGATCGATGTGCGTTCGGTTTGCTGCCGAGATTTGAAATGCAAATTAGTCACGGTTACAAATTATTATGATTATTAACCTTCTTTGAGCTGTTCAATATTTATGGCAATTTAGTTTTTTTTTTCTCTCTGTCTCAATTTAAGTCGCATTTCGACGGTGGCATACGGTACTAGCAACAGTTGGAGTAGTCTTGATTTAGAGAGCTAATACGGAATGTTTTGCAAGATGTTAAGTGTCTTGTACAATGTTGTGGATATGTGTAGAAACAATGTATATTCCACGTACTACAGTTAAGCTAACAGTTTATAATATTTTAACCCGCATCTTATCAATATTTTATGAAAAACCCCAAAGATACTTAATTACCAAGATAACTCACTATCGATACCATTTTTACAATGTACAAATACATGTGCGGTTCTTTTGTGCTATGATTACATATGTAGACACCAAGCATATAATGGTGGTATTTGCTGTATTTTGAGTATACTAAATTCATTCATTAAGTAGGGGAGCCCAATTCCAAGCACGTAATTCTCCAATGGAGTCTCAATTCTTCTTCTAGTTTTGACGCTTATACCTGCTCTGAACTAAGTTGCCTTTGAAGCACTTCCACAAATAATAATTTAATTGAGAGCTTTCTATGCTAAACAATGTTTGAATTTGGATATTGTATGACATGCAGAACTACCAACCCGAAATATTTTCGAGACAGAACCAAGAATCGATCCCATTACCTCCAGCTTGGTAATACCGTGTCTTATCTTACTAGCCTTTCATAGACCCTCAATTGACTATCATGAACTGTTAATTAATTTACATGTAATTGGTATAATAATAGTTTAAAAATTGAAACTATCCTATCCTATCCACCTAATAACATCCACAATTCTCCAAGGATTCTTCTACAAATTGTTTACGTTCTGCATCACATTAATCCGAATCTATGCCGAAAGAAATTCATCTGACCTGCGGACCACTCTGCAAACTGTGATATCATAAGAGCATAACGCATGACAAACCATCTTCAGGCCATCTACTGGGATTGTGACATACTGCTGCTCACGACCCGGAAGAGATCATCAACAGGGATGAAGACACCGAGGCTGGTGATCAAGTGCAAGAATTCGAAGACAATACCGAAGAGAACGACAAAACGGAAAGCTCTCGAAAGCGTCAGGAGAATGAAGGTGCGAGTCACTATATTATAGAGACAATTGACACCGTCTTCAGTCATGGTAAAACACCGAACAATTTTGCACGAGTGGCAGTTTTGCCTACAAACACACCACCAAGCATTTAGTTTTACACCCCGTACCAGTGCTCGATAGCAAACACCAAACGTAGCGAATAAGACACCGAAGCCGAGTGTTATGACTTCGGCAAATGCCGGAGCCGAGTGTTTTAGATAAAATCGAAATTTTCTAAAAAAACCCAAGGTTGCAAAGACTCATTTCAGCTAAAACAATGTTTTTCTAAATTATGAAATAATTAGATGCCATGATCAAATTTTGAATTGGTAGGATACAAGAAGAGGTTGCAAAGAATGTGTTTGACATATTAAACCTGTTTATTTCACTTCATAAGAGTCACAATCAGCGATTTTTCACAAACTCACTCACTCACTCACTCACTCACTCAGCGATTAGCAAATCGCTGATTGTGACTCATAGAAAGCAAAATTTACAGGTTTTATGTTTCCAACGCATACTTTGTAACCTCTTCTTGTAAGTTACAAGTAAAACATGCCATCATACCATCTTTTGGTTTTATTATTCCGAAAAACATTATTTTAGCTGAAATGAGTCTTTGCAACCTTGAAAAAAACACGCGTGCTGCTCGCAGGATATGGAGCCGGTAGATGGAAGAATGCGAACCTTCTTGAGCGCGTTGTTTTTATTTAAATTAATGGTGAGTAGTTCTATTCACCCAGGTGCGGTTTTTACATCTGGGCTGGTGTGCTAGTGAATTAATATTGTACTAATAAATAGTTAGCAATAATAGCACAAATAGTTTACATTAACATGGCGTCAGCATATACCAGCATGAGATTTCAGGAGCAACTGAAAATCGTGCTAGTTGGTTGAGCTGGTTGAGCTGGTTGAGCTAGTGAACTATGTAAACTCCCCACATATCTGGACTATGATTCAATCAGTTGAGCTGTTCTTTTTATGGAGACAAGTTATCATTATTAGATTGAATCTAATCGCATTAAAACAATTCGGTCAATTAGTTATGGGCTGTTTAAACTTATGCTTGTTCACTAGCGCAGCTAGCTCAACCAACTAGCATGAATTTCAGTTGTTCCTGAAACCTCATGCTGGTAGATGCTGACGCCCTGTTACTTTCAATGAAAGTAACGTCAATTTTCGAGTTGAAACGTAGCCTCAATTTGACTTTCAATTTCTTCAACCACAGGCTGTCAGCTGCTCTTTCAATTTACTTAATATGCGTTACTTTTTTTTTTATAAATATGATAAATTAATCATATAACGTTTAAAATTCAAGTGTTTTCATTCGAGAAATGCTTTAAATATATATTTTCATTTTCCGTCCGTGTCATGAAACCTCGGTTGATGTGCTTCACGAAAGACGAAAAGATCAAAGTTGAGCGCACTTTCACGCGACCGCTTCACCGAAGATTGAAAGAAACACAAATGAAGCGACGGGAAAAAGAGAGACAAACGATTGAAAATTTGTTTGTAGACGCCGACTGAGGTGCTAAAATGATGCGAAGCTGCTCGACTTCAACAGAAAAAGTAAGCTAGCAATCTCTTGCTTTGTCATTGAAGCTGATTTTTTTTTTTTTTTTTTATAATTACTTTATTTGTACAGGCTCAATCGAATAAACTTTACAGAGCCGAGTTATTCTTTGCGTTATTCATTATTACTGTCTTAAATTTAAAGTTAAAGGAACTGGACCGAGTACTCGCGGTTGTCTCGAGGTTAGTGGAGATTTACAATTTTTTGGATGGGAAAAGGGAAGAAGGAGGTTTGAAATGTGGTTTACGATACAACTATTTAATTAATCCTAAAGCATGAAATTATTTCTATTCACCTTGAAAACAAACATTGAAAAAAAAAACCCACACGTACAAAATACAAACTAAACACAAGGTTAATCAAACTTACAATCTAAGGTTAATATCCTTAAAGTAAACATATATGAGTTTCATAAACTCCAGATCGCGTCTAGCCAAAATATCCCGAACTGGAACATTAGGTTGTCTACCTCGAGCCCGAAGGGAATCATAAAAATGTGATCTGACTCCACGATACTCCGCACAAGACCAAAGGATGTGATCAGCGTCCTGGTAACCTTGTCCACATTCACAGAGATTGCTGTCTCCCAACCCCACACGGAACAAGTGAGCGTTTAGACAATAGTGATTGGACATGAGACGAGACATCACGCGTATGAAGTCTCGACTCAAGTCCAACCCTTTGAACCATGCAAACTTCGACACCTTAGGGATAATTGAATGTAGCCATCGTCCCAAGCTCCCTTCACTCCATTGATGTTGCCAGCTAACGAGCGACTGCTGACGATAAATAGAGAAAAATTCACTATAGGCGATCTGTCGATCATAAATGTCGCCTTCCATAGCGCCCACCCTCGCAAGTGAATCCGCCTTCTCATTGCCCAAAATTGAGCAATGCGAAGGGACCCACGCGAAGGTGATGATGAAAGAGCGCACGGATAAAGTACTAAGCAGTTCTCGTATTTTCAAGAGAAAATACGAGAAGTGCTTTACCGGCCTAATGGAACGGATAGCCTCGACAGAACTGAGACTATCCGTAAAAATAAAGTAGTGGTCTGGAAGAAGTGAAGCAATAGTTTCCAAGGTGTAGTGAATTGCTGCCAGTTCAGCCACATACACAGAACAAGGAGCTTCAAGTTTTCGAGAGGCGCTATGAAATTCATTAAATACACCAAAACCAGCGGACTCCTCTATAAGAGATCCATCTGTGAAAAACGTTCTTGCAGAATCAACATGGCCAAACTTTGCAGCGTATAATGACGGAGCAATCATAGAACGATGATGCTCTGGAATTCCGCGGATTTCCTGCGTCATAGATAAATCAAAATTCACTGAATTGCCGAAATCGGAGAATATTACACGATTGGGAATATTTCTTGAAGGGCTGACATCCTGTGTTAAATATAGGTAGTACAAAGTCATAAAACATGTTTGAGGATTTAGCTCCAGAAGCTTCTCAAAATTTTCGATCACCAGTGGGTTCATTACTTCGCAACGGGTGAGGAGCCTCAGAGATAACTCTGAAAAACGGACGGATAGAGGCAACATGCCCGCCAGCACTTCGAGACTCATAGTATGAGTCGAGTGCATGCATCCTAACGCGATACGAAGACAACGATACTGGATCCGTTCCAGCTTGATGATGTGCGTTTTAGCTGCCGACTGGAAGCAAAAACTACCGTACTCTAAAACCGATAAAATCGTTGTCCGGTACAACGTCAGAAGATCTTGTGGATGGGCTCCCCACCACGTTCCGGTAATTGATCGAAGGAAATTGATCCTTAGTTGGCATTTTCGTCTCAGATACTCAATGTGGGATCTCCAGGTGCATTTGGAATCGAACCAGACCCCAAGATATTTAAAGGACATGGAATGAGTGATCGGTTTACCCAAAAGTTGAAGCTTCGGTTGTGCTGGGCTATGCTTCCTAGAAAAAACGACCAACTCAGTTTTCTCCGTGGAGAATTCGATACCTAGCTGAATAGCCCAAGTAGACAAATTGTCCAAGGTATCCTGTAAGGGTCCTTGCAGGTCAACCTCTTTTGGCCCTGTGATAGACACTACGCCGTCATCTGCAAGTTGTCTCAACGTGCAATTGTCACTAAGACAATTGTCAATTTCTCTAACGTAGAAATTGTACAACAGGGGGCTTAAACATGAGCCTTGGGGGAGACCCATGTAGCTAAATCGAAAAGCTGTAGAGTTTCCATGAGAAAAGCTCATATGTTTTTCTGACAGCAAATTGTACAAAAAATTATTAATTAATGGAGACAATCCACAAACGTGGAGTTTCTCTGAAAGAACTTCAACGGATACTGAATCAAAAGCCCCCTTGATATCCAAGAACACAGAAGCCATTTGCTCTTTCTTAGCAAAAGCTAACTGAATTTCCGAGGAAAGCAACGCGAGACAGTCGTTCGTTCCCTTACCCCTACGGAAACCAAATTGAGTATCTGAAAGAAGGTGGTTCGTCTCAACCCATTTGTCGAGGCGAAAAAGGATCATTTTCTCCATCAATTTCCGAATACACGACAGCATCGCGATGGGCCGATACGAATTGTGATCCGACGCGGGTTTATCAGGCTTTTTAATGGCTATCACCCTCACTCGTCTCCAATCGTCGGGAACAATATTGAGCTCCAAGAACTGATTGTACAAGTTCAACATGCGCCTCTTAGCGACGTCTGGGAGGTTTTTCAGCAAGTTGAACTTGATTCTATCAGATCCCGGGGCAGAATTGCCACACGAAAGGAGAGCGAGTGAAAGTTCCACCATTGAAAAAGGCTGACTGATTTCGTCTACCGAATTCGCGGTTTCGCGAGGAGTCAACTGCGACGGCACGGAATCCGGACACACTTTTCGCGCGAATTTAAGAATCCATTGATCCGAGCATTCCTCGCTTTCGTTGTTAGTAGACCGGTTACGCATTCTTCGCGCCGTACTCCAAAGCGTATTCATAGACGTTTCGCGCGACAATCCGTCTACAAACTGCCGCCAGTAACCCCGTTTTTTGGCCTTGATGAGGCTCTTGAGTTCGCGTTCAAGAGATGTGTATGCGTCGAAATGCTCGCGTGTTCCGCGTTTCCGAAAAAGTTTAAACGCGTCGGACTTTTTACGGTAAACCTCCGTGCATTGTTGATCCCACCAGAGCGATGGTGTTTTCTTACGGATTGACGATCGCGGCACCGGTCGTGTTTGAGCTTGAAGGGCGCTGTCGACGATGAGATTAGAGAGGAAATTATATTCCTCCAACGGCGGAAGCTCTTCCACTGACGATACTGTATCGTCTATCGCGGATTGGAACTTAGTCCAATCGATGTTACGGGTTAGATCATACGCGACGTTAACGGATTCTGACGAGTTGAACCCACTGGCAATCGAAATTTTGATCGGCAGATGATCACTACCGTGCGGATCCTGGATTACATGCCAAGTGCAATCCAACGATAGTGAATTGGAGCAAAAGGTGAGGTCTAATCTGCTACCATTCGAGGATGGACCAGCCAAACGTGTTACTTCTCCATTGTTAAGTATTGTCATGTTGAAGTTGTCGCAGAGATCATAAATCAAAGTAGAACGGTTATCATCGTACAGCTCCCCCCAGCCTGTACCGTGGGAGTTAAAATCTCCCATGATCAACCATGGAGCGGGAAGTACCGCACATATGTCGAAAAGTTGTTTGCGATTAACAGAGACTCTAGGAGCAATATAAACAGAAGCAATACAAAGGCTCTTACCTTTAATGGTAGCCTGACATGCGACAACTTCAATACCGGGGAATTCGGGAAGATTCACTCTATAGAAGGAATGGCACTTTTTGATCCCCAAAAGTACCCCTCCTCCACGTGAATCCTCACGATCCAATCGAATAATGTTAAAATCAAAAAAAGGGAGATCAATTTCTGAAGAAAGCCATGTTTCACAGAGGGCAAATGCATCGCAATTATTGTTATGGACTAAATACTTGAACGAATCTAATTTCGGAATAAGACTTCGACAATTCCACTGTAGAACAGTGATCAAATCCCCGACCTCGTTTGGAAAATTATCCATCGAAGGAGATGATAGCTGCAAGAAGGGGCCATTTTGAAGTCAATTGCTTCAAGAAGGATTTCACAGTGGGAAGCAATGTGAGGACCATGCTTTTCAGAGGATCAGAAATGTTGAGGTATTTGAGAATACCGTCCACAATGTCATCAAATGAGAACAGCCCAGATGAAGAAGGGGTTTCTGTTCTTAAAATTGGGGCATCAGGGGTTTTGGATGTCCCCGGAAGAGGTGGAAAATCCTGGGTATAATCAGTTCTGCGGAATCCAGGAGGAGTAGAAGTCTCCTTTTTTCCACCACTCCTTGATTTGGGCAAGCTGATTTGGAGTTCTTGATCTGCAACTTTCCGCGAACGGATGCGTTTTCGTTTCCGGGCAGAACCTTCCGGAAAACTGAAAGAAACTCCCTCCTCAGCCAAGTCAGAGCCAGACTCGTCATCTGACAAAAGAGCGAAGGGATTTGTTTCGTTGGTCGATGGCTTGGCTGTCTTAAGCATTTCTGCAAAAGACCGCCTGGAACGTTCCTTAAGGGAGCGTTTCATTTTGTCCCCGAGCTGTTTGTACGCCGGGCACGACGAGAGAGCATGAGGAGGAGTTCCATTGCAGTACACGCATTTTGGTGCAGTAGCTGCGCAAGCGCCATCCTCATGCTTCTCCCCGCATGTGGAGCAGCGTGCCTTGTTGCCGCAGTGGGAGGCCGTATGTCCCAACCGCTTACAATTCTGGCAGTTCATGACCCGAGGTACAAACAACCGCACAGGAAGACGAAGTTTTCCCAGCTCGATGTATTGAGGAAGGGCAGATCCAGAAAAGGTCACCCGAAACGAGTCTGTGGGGGTAAAACTCTTTTTACCCTCGCTGAGCGATACTGACTTCATTATATGAACGGCCAGTATCTTTACCGGAGGAAGCAAGGGGTTCTTGAATCGGCCAACCGCTTGCTTCTCCAGTATCTCGGGGTTCAGGCTCGCCTCAGTGACCACGCCTTCGATCTCCACATCAGAGGCTGGAATGTACACCCTATATTCCAGTGTGAAAAACTGGGAAACAGCAATTTCATTGGCCTGTTTCAGGTTAGCGACGGTCACACGAAGTTTGTTGTGCCTAACCTTCGTTATTTCTGTCACGGCAGAGAATCGCTTTGTCAGATCATCAGATATCTGAACAACATTCAAGGGTTTGTTTTTGGGCTGAAAATAGACAACCCATGGGCCAGTCGAGTCATTCGGGTAGGCCCGCAATCTGGAGTTTTTCTCAGCCTGCCCATTGACAGACTGAGACGACGAACCATGGATGACATCATCATTTTTCTGAGATGAATGGTCATCCATGTCGTCTTCTGACAAAACATCCATTTTGTTCAACTAGTGGGAGCGCAAAACGCTCTCCCACTGAACGCACAGACGCAATACACAGAAAACACTACAAACACAGAAATACAAAATGAAAATTTAACTAATGGAGGAGGAAAAGAAACAAAAAAAAAACAAAAACTTATCTGATAATCCTATACTACTACCACCGAGCGTTATATGTGTAGGCGTTTACACCGATGGCTGAGAAGCGACGCGCAGCGTGGATGACCTTCGCTGTGGTGCACTTGATCGAGGCGCGGCACTCAGCGCACACAGGCGCACGATGATTGATGAACGATGTAGATGTAGAAACGGGTGCTCACACTCGATGATGATGATACGTGAGCGGGTATGCGTAAGCGCGTATGCGTGACCACGCAACGATGATGCCCAAATTGGTTCGCGAATTTCCAATAGCACGGATTACTCTTTCCGAAAATGACACTTTCTACTAAAAAAAACTCACTTTTCGATCAATTTACCGGGAACTATGCCAGGAGTCACTTAGTGAGAAAAAAACTGATAATTTATATCAAGCGAATACCGAGAAAACTTCCAAAACAACGGAGCGCGAAACAAGTCGACCGTACTTCTTGCTAGGACGCAGTGAGATTGAAGAAGCTGATTTTGTCGATTGAAACTGATATTTTGGCTACTCTGTTAACACTTTGTGTATTGTTCATGTGAGGGTGATACTATGGAGTTAGCTAATGATTAAGCCCATATTCAGCAAGGAGGGCTAACGTAAGATTTTAATCTTTGATTGTTCCAGGATTTTCTTTGAAACATTGTAGGTACTCGAAATCGGCTGCTCCTTCTAACGCTTTCTTATTGTTTAGGGGTCATCCACAAATAATGTAAGGTTATTTTATTTTATTTTTTTCTGTTACATTAGTTAGATTAAAAAAACTGAAATTCGTTAAATATTGAGTTGAAAATCATTAAAATACGACGTCCAAAAGTTTTTAGATTTATTTAAAATGTTTCTCCGAGGGTACCCTGATCATGTTCGGCTCTGACCTATGTGATCCTTGGCACTTATCTTGATCACCGATGATCTTGTTTTTGAATTCTCATGTGATTTTATGTGTCTTAGGTTAGGTTCCAACACATGTTGACCACTGGGCACTCAATATGACCATCAAAATGCACTGTGAGCCAGGAATAGAATCTCTCTGAACAAGATTAATGACTCCGAATAAAAAAAAAATAAAAAAAATCCTTGCCTTCGGTAAAGTTTTCCATTTTAACCAAATCATTTATGTTAATGTCAATTAACAGATAGTTCGAAATTTTTCCTTAAAGATGGTGCTGATATTATTTTACTATGGTATTTGGAGACTGGTTGTCTTCAGCGAAGATGTTTATCTTAACTCGTTTTGGGTCATTACTTGTATCAAGAAACGTACTCACGTATAAAATACGTAGCCATTCCGCCGGAACCAGTTCACAAAGTTTAAAGATAATCAATGCAGAGGTGGGGACATAAAGCCTTGTTTTGGACGTTTGTACCATTACAATGTGCTGATTAAGTGCTGTTTTAATTAAATGTGTAGTAGTGGTTGGCAGCGTTGGAAAATTTTGCGATATTCCACGAAATCATCTAGGGAAAAGTATGTGAAACTGTGTTTTTGATAGTATTTTTCTCTGCCGATTGATTATGACATTTCTGGAACCAAATGTCTGAGTGAGTGAGACATGCCCCAAGTAACCAAAAGTTCTGATAAAAGGCTATTTAAGGCTTAAGCAGTTTGGTTGAAGGTGGTCTATAGAATTCTCATCCTAATTTTTAAGTCGGTATAAGAGGTTGAAAGTCCCGGTTCCATTATTGAACAACATTCTAAACAGCTTCTGGTGGAACTTGAACGGAACTTTTAGAAATAAAGTTTTTTTCCCTTGATTTGTTTTCCTTCGATCTTGTTTTTCGTGCTGAGCACCAATGCTACCGACGCCAGGGAGACAGACAGCGCCCACCCCTGGACCCTACCCTATCAACTTATCAACTCATGAACCGGGGACCAACGACTTTACTTTCCTTCCGAAGGAAGGCGTGATCAGAGATGTTATCCTCAGAACATCCCGGCGGCGCCGACTGGGATTGAACCCAGGCCTGCTGAGGTGAGAGGTAATCACGCTTAGCACTACACCACCGGCGCCGCTGCTGAGTAAACGTTCTAGACTAAAATAAATTATGAATCAAAGCAATCAAATCTGTCAATCGACAAGATTCATCAGAGCCACTCATGATGAGCATGGTAAATCCACCTCTCAATGACCAGAAAGCAACGGGAGATATTATTATTGGAGCGCGTCATTATTCCTGGCTCCAGCATAATAGAAAATTACTTCAAACATCAAAGCACAACAACACCCTCCTAATGCCAGATTGGATGTTTAATATCGAATCTTAGTAGGGTGACTCGAAGAGCTTTAGTTTTATGAGCCAGCACTTTTCAACAACTGCTTCATCAGCTCAATTCGGACTGTGCCGGGTGTGAATGAGAAATGGACGGTTCCAGTCTATTTGAATGTATAATGGAGTGCAATGTGTTCTGTGCTCCGTCCACAATCGGAGGCAGTCCAAGAAAAGAACCAGTCGTTGCCGTCACTCGTCGAGGTGAGAACCAATGCACAACCAACAACCCGTCAGGAGGCGGAACGGAGCGAACGGAACAAGCCGAGAGTAATAAATTATATTTCTCAAAACATGGCTATTAAATATAAATAATTAATAAAGTTGATTAATTTTGTGCGCTGTTTAATGACACCATCATGACTCGGTAGAACGTTTAGAGGGAACGTTGAGTGGTGGTGCGAGTTGTTGTGCATGGCTGCTAATTTGCAGTAAATCACCCGAAAGGAGTCCAGATCAATCAACGGAGGAGTTGATTGCAGGTAGGCTTTGTGCCCAAGCCAGAAGCAATGACTTGACGGGGACATTTTTCATCATTCGAAAATCTGATTTTTCTTAACAAACATCGAAATTGGTTTGCAGCCTTAACAAAAAGTCTACCGCGTGGAAGCGTGAAAGCTTTGACCAACTGAAAGCGCTTGGACTTGGAGAGGCCTAAGCAATTCACGGCCATAAAAGGTTTATAGCGCTTCTACGATAATAATAACATATCGCAGCGCGCACGTTCGTTCTTCGCGTTGATGTGGCTCATTATAAAAATGATTGTAAAATTTATTTTCTCATATTTCATGTCGTAAACGCACGATGAACTCTCGAACCTCTCGTCACTTGCCCCGTGGACGATGCCGACTGTCGCCGACGGCCAAACTTCGAGGTCTGCCTACCTTTACGAAAGCCGAGGTTGACAAAGTTGTTTCCTATAAACACGAGAGCCGCGATGTTGTTGGTTATTCTCCTAACAAATATACCCATATATTTTGATTTATGCTGATGATGCTACGTGTGAGGTTGTGTAGCTGTCACCGAAAAGCAAACACCAATTACCTTTCGTTCGGCAATAATGTGACATTGTACGGGTGGTGGCAGCAGCAGGGTTCGTGTTTCAATGGGAAATGTAAATACATATCTCAAAAAACGATTTTGCTTCATTTTGTTACAGGTGGCTGTATTGGTTTTTATGTGTGCAAACATGAAACATTCATATTGGGTATTGTCTATGCCAACAGGTGTCAATTTATAGGTCGCGACCTATCGGTGGGTCACATGAGTTCTTTTAAATTGGTCATAAGTTTTTTGTGAATAATTGATTAGAATTTATAATTATGCTGGATAACCTTGTATTGCTAAAATATCATAAAAAATTCAAGAAAAATTTATTTCTTATTATGTATTAGGGGTGGATTTAACTTTTTAATGTCTTTTTGGCGTTTTTAAAACTAATATGAGCCATTTTTGCGTTTCTGTAATTTTTTGTTGTTTATAAGTTAATTTTTGGAATTTTGAAGATTGCTATGCGAGTTTTCGCCCGTTTTGATATTTCAATGCTATTTTATGTGTTTAAAGTAATTACGGCGAATTTAATGCAATTATAGAGATTATTGGCTATTTTTAGATCATTTTGGTGAATGGCAGATTTTTTAAGGAATGTTATGTTAACCAGGTGTTCCTGAATAAGAAAGCAATGCCTTTTTTTTGCGGTTTTACCCAAATATTTTAATGAAATTTTGGCGTTTTCAAATCTATTTTCATGATTCCCCGCCATTTAGAGTTTGTGTGACAATTTTTGGAGCATTAAGGCTATAGTTTTCGCTGATGACCGTTAGTCGCTATAATCATTTCTTGCAGAGGATTAGCATATTTGAAAGAAAAAAAAATGAATTAAGGTTGGAACAAATCACAAGTTTTTCTTTTGTCACTCGATGCTCGTTTTACATCACGTCTTAACCATATAAACTAAACATTTTAACAAAAATACGTACTTTTGTTAATTTAAGCCTGGCTTTGTGTGTGCTTAGAATTTTTTTTTATCAATTTTGAATTCAGCAAGGTCCATTCTATATAATCCAAGCATAACTTTCAAAGAACGTTATCAAAATCCAGCTAAGTAGAAAAGCAACCCAAATTTCTAAAAAAAAAAATACTTCTCGAATTTCAAACTTGGTTCAATCTTCACGTATTATTTATTAATTAAATAATTCAGCAAGGTCTATTTATATAAAATAATTTCAAAGATTTGAGCCGAAATTCAGTTCAGCAAAACAGAAAAATCAAATTTCTATGAATATACGTACTTTTGTGAATATTAACCCGTTTGGTCCTTCACGTATGGATTCAGCAAGGTCCATTAAATAAAATACTAGCTTATTTTTTCAAATATATGAGCCAAAATGCAATTTGGCAGAACCGAAAAACCAAATTTCTAAGAAAATACGTATAAACCCAGCAATTCTATAAAATCCAAGCCAATTTTTCAAAGGAAGGAGTCAAATGTAGCTTGGCTGAACAGGAAACCCAAATTTCTACAAAAATACGTACATTTGAGAATTTAAACTCAGTTTTCTAAAAAAAAATGGGCATGTTTAAAAAAAATGTACCATCACGTATGAATTCAGCATGGTCCATTTTATAAAATCTAAGCCTATTTATCAAAGGGCGGGGCCAAAATACAACTTGGCTGAACAGGGAATCCGAACTTCCATTAACATACGTATTGTTCAGAATTTAAACACGGCTTTCAAAAAAAAAAAAAAAAACTCATAAATTCAACTTTGACGTATGGATTTAGCAATTCCATTCTATAAAATCCAAGTCTTTTATTCAAGATCGGAGCTTAAATTCAACTTGAAATCAAAATTACGTAATTACGTACGTAAATACGTACTTTTGTGGATTAAAACTCGTTTTTCTAAAAAAAAAAATTAGAAATTCAACTTTCACGTATGGATTACGTAAGTTCTATGCTATAAAACCTAAGCACAAATTTCAAACGATAGAACCGACATCCAACCTGGTTTCAAATAAAAATCTACCAACACGTCTATTCTATAAAATCAGAGCCTGTTTTTCAAAGTACGGACCCAAAATCCAACTTGGATGATCAAGAAACCCAAATATCTATCAAAATACGTTTTTTTGTGGATGTAAACCCATTTTTCTCAACAATTGTGCTTGATTTAAAAATCTACCATGAGGTCCATTCTTTAAAACCTCCAATTTTCAAAGAACGAGAATCTCACAAGAACGAGGAAGGGTTCTAGAAGAACGAAATCTACGTAAAAAGTTATTTAAATCACTTCAGGAAAGCTCAGACCAACAATAAATATAATTCAGTCACTCAACAGAAAAGTTTGGACTCCCTAAGGAAGGTATTGAACCACTTCAGAATAAGTTGGACTCCGTTTGGAAAATTTAAGCTCAAAAAAGTGTATGTTCACTTCGGAAAACTTTCTTCACTTTCAGAAAAGCTAGATGACCTAAAAAAGGTTGTGTCTTTGCCAAATGCCAAAGCAGTTTACAAAAATCTGGGGCTCACTAAGGACAATGTCAAACCCGTTCTGACAAGTTTAGATTCAGTTCGGAAAAAGTTGAATCAATGCATGAAACCTAGGATTCATTTAGGAAATGAATTAAATCAGCTATTTTGGCCTCACTCCAGAAAATGCGAAACCAATTCTTTAAAGCTTGGGTTCGGGATATGTTGGATCACTTCAAAAAAGCTTTGACAACATAACAGAAAAATTTAAACTCAGTTCGAAACTTATTCGAAAGTTTGAACTCACTCAGACTCAGTTTTTAATCTGCTTTGAAAAGTGTCACTTCAATTAGGAATTTCCTGAATCGTTTCTGATTTAGTCTTACTTCCAAAAAATTTAAGCCAATTTTGAAAAGATTGGATTTAGCTCGGAAATTGTTGAATCACTGTAGAAAGGAATTGAATCATGTTTGATCACTTCAAAAAAGGTTTGACAACATAACAGAAAAATTTCAACTCAGTTCGAAACTTATTCGAAAGTTTGAACTCACTCAGACTCAGTTTTTAATCTGCTTTGAAAAGTGTCACTTCAATTAGGAATTTCCTGAATCGTTTCTGATTTAGTCTTACTTCCAAAAAATTTAAACCAATTTTGAAAAGATTGGATTTAGCTCGGAAATTGTTGAATCAGTGTAGAAAGGAATTGAATCATGTTTGATCACTTCAAAAAAGGTTTGACAACATAACAGAAAAATTTCAACTCAGTTCGAAACTTATTCGAAAGTTTGAACTCACTCAGACTCAGTTTTTAATCTGCTTTGAAAAGTGTCACTTCAATTAGGAATTTCCTGAATCGTTTCTGATTTGGTCTTACTTCCAAAAAATTTAAACCAATTTTGAAAAGATTGGATTTAGCTCGGAAATTGTTGAATCAGTGTAGAAAGGAATTGAATCATTAAGTAGCATTGCAGCAGGTTTGTAAGTTAAAAAATGTAGATCGAATGCGAAAATCGGGTGACAACGGTGGGCTGGGCACATCGTAACAATGTTGGCTAACGACCCAATGAAAATGGTTCTTGGTAGCGACCTGACTGGAATAAGACGAAGATGTACGCAGCGACAAAGGGGGATCGATCAGATTGAAAAACCGTCTAGTGAGTTGCCAAACAAGATTAAAAATGGTTGCGATAAAATCCGTTTTCAACTACTACCAATTTATGTAAAAATTCTGTAAAAGAACCAGGTGAAATTCTACAACATTATAAAATCTCGCAAAGCAAGTACCCATACCTAAATGAATTAGCGATATTCGAGAAAAAAGGAACGATCCTGTTCTTTTTATCGTCTGATCCGTTTCTTAGACGAGTGTGTCGATGGGAAGCCGAATCGGAGCAGCTCCAGGAGTCCGTGGTGTTCCGTGATATTGTCTTACGACGCTTTCCGAACGCGAATATTGTTATACCCGGCTTGGTTACAAATGAAAGTTTGTAAACAACAACGTAACAACAATTAATCACTATTGAATCTACACTTCGACATGAGTTGTAAGAGTTAAAGCACGAGATCACACCGCCATGAAATCTTTTGACACGTTGTATAGCTGAATGACTGTTCTGTACGAGAATAGAGCATTTTATGAGACGTTTCTGGTTCAACTCATGAATGAACTTTGACAAGAGGCGGTTACCAAACGGCTGTGAGAAGCAATATCAATATCATCAAATTCTGGCAGGCAAACCAGCTCCTGTCATTTCATGAAATGGACTATCGTTGAGCGGAGCGTAGCAGGAAAAAGCGCAAAAACGAATGACAGTTTACCCAGTGTTTAAATTATGGTAATAAAGGAACGAGCGAGGGAGCGTGCTCAAGTGGTATTTTTTTTTGCCATTTAAATGATCTTTATTTCTTGTGATTGTGTGGTTTACATGTATGAATTTTTTAAGTGACACAGATGCGTCTTTTCAACTTTAGTACATTTGAGATTTTAATTATTATTTACAGTTCCTAGTCCTATCAGGCCTATTTTAAAGTATGACCACCATGGTGGGATTGGTTTGATTTGAATTGGAAAAAGGAGACTACTTATAACTACTATTTACAACTACAACTAACCTACAACTACTATGTACACCTAACCTACTATATACAAATTGCTTATCAAATCATGTTCTGATAAATTACATTTTTGTGCAAATTTAGTCTTAATTTCGTTAATTTTGGAATCTATTTTGGCAATGCCTGCCTCTTCATGTAAATTTGTTATTCTAGTGTCGAAAGGACGATCAAGAACCATCCTCAGCACTCTATTCTGAGCTACCTGAATTTTGTTCCTGTGAGTCTGTGCACATGATTCCCACACCGGAGCTGCGTAGAGGATCGCAGGTGCTATGATTTGTTTGTAGACGGCCAGTTTGTTCACCCTTGAGAGGCGGGATCTGCGGCAAATCAGCGGATACAGACACCTAACCAAGGTAGAACACTTGACTACAGTTTTCTCTACATGCGAGCGGAATAGGAGCTTTTCGTCAAACAACATCCCGAGATAGGTTACTTCGGCGGACCACTCAACCCTTGTGCCATCCATGATTACAGTACAAGAGGGAGTCGGTTTTAGTTTGGGTGATTGCCGATGGAGGAACATGATTGTTTGTGTTTGGAAGCATTGATTTTGATTTTCCACGTGGTGGCATAATCAGCAAAGGCGTTAAGGCATCGTTGAAGTTTGTTCGTTATTTCGCGAGGCATCCTTCCTTTGACGGCTATTGCGGTATCATCTGCGAACAGGAAAAACACGCAACCGTCTCCAAGGGGAGGAATGTCGGAAGTGTAAATGCTGTAGAGCAAGGGGCCCAGCAGACTGCCTTGCGGGACTCCTGCAGGGATGGAAAACGTGTCTGAAAGACAACCATTCAACGATACCTTAAACGACCTTTGCTGGAGGTAGCTACGGGTGATTTTAACCAGATGTAATGGAAAGTTGAAGTTACAGAGCTTGTATACAAGCCCATTGTGCCAGACATTATCAAACGCTTTCTCAACGTCTAACAATGCCATGGCTGTGGACTTGGATACAGCTTTGTTACTTCGGATGTTATTCATCACCCGCACTAGCTGGTGATTGGTGGAGTGCCCCTTTCTGAACCCAAACTGTTCCGGAAGGAGAATGTTATTTTCCTCGACAAACTTGAGCAAACGATTGAGAATGAGTTTCTCGAACAATTTGCTCAGCGCTGAAAGGAGGCTGATTGGTCTGTAGCTTGAAGCTAGCGTTGGGTCCTTCCCGGGTTTGCGGATAGGTATGATTTTCGCTGTCTTCCAGATGCTTGGAAAGTAGTGCAGTTCCAAGCATCTGTTGAAGACAGCAGCCAGCAGAGAGTGAACCTTCATGCTGAGATTTTTCAACACTAGGTTGAATATTCCGTCAAACCCGGGGGCCTTCATGTTTTTGGTGCATTTCAGCGCTGAGCAAATCTGTTCCACTGTGATTCTATCCTCCGGAGGGATGGCACAAGGGGAGGAATCAAGGTTGAGTACGCATTGCTCAACTTGAACTTCGAGCGGACTTTGAATGCTGGAGCCAAGCAAGTGCGATTTGGCAATATGCTCACCAATCGCATTTGCTTTCTCCTGAGGGGTGATTATGAGCCGATCGTCATCATTTTCATCTTTTAGTGGCGGAATGGGTTTAGGGTGCGTCTTTAAGACCTTGGCAACTTTCCAGAATGGTCTGGAGCGGTCGTCCAGATTCTGGACAAGCCACCCGAAACTTTCGTTCCGGAGTGAGACCATTCTGGAAGCAATCTCCTTGTTCAGATCGGCCATTTCACGTTTCATCGCTTGATCTCCAGTCCTCTGAAACTGGCGTCTACGAACATTTCTCAGGCGAATTAAGAGTTGGGTGTGGGAATCAATAGCAATAAACTTACCCCTCACAGGAACTCGTCGGATGCACGCCTCGTCAGCCACGGTTATGGCTTGGTGGAGTCCCTCCAACGCTCGGTCGATGTCCTCCACGGTGTCAAGCGGCGGGTTGTCGATGATGTGTCTGTCTACCACGCGTCCAAACTGGGCCCAGTTTACGCGATGATAGTCCTTGCGCAGGCTTGAAGCAGGAGCCACGTTGCAGCCCAGCTCAGACACCACCGGTTGGTGGTCAGAACTGAGTTCGTTCAAGGCTACCGGCTTGGACAAGCCGATATTTGTCAGGAACAGGTCTAGCGTCGATGGGTTGCCCGCCGGTGAGATAAATGTTGGCTCATCCGAAAACCAAACGGAGTACAGCCCATGCTGTGAGTGGTCGAACATGAGACGACCGTTCTGGTTCTGCTGGTAGTTCCGCCAGGCCTCATGGCGAGCATTCAGATCTCCTCCAACTATGAAGCGGGAACCGGTACGGGTGATGGTGGACAGGTCCTTCTTGAATTTAGCCGCTAGTCCACTGCTGGCGGCACACTGTCGAGGGCAGTAGACGGCGATGAACTGGACGTATCCAGTCGACGTCTCCACCTCCACACCAAGGGCCTCGATGATAGTGGTGCGGATATGGGACAGAGTGTGGTATTTTATTCCTTTCTTGACGACGACCGCAACACCACCCCCCCTGGAGCTGGTGCGATCAAGCCGGATAATGTTGTGGTCAGGCAACCAGAAGCTGTCACCGGACTTTAGATGGGTCTCGGTTAGAAGGCCCACGTCGATGCTGTGCTTGCGGAGGAAGTCGGCAAGCTCAATCTCTTTTGCTCTTACAGAGCAAGCATTCCAGGTGACGATACTTAGCGGTTTAGACGCCATACTGGATGATGAACTTACCGAGCACTTGGATCTGTTCGGGCTTATTGCGGCACTTACGAAGAGCACCGGACATGTTGACGAAGATTTCCATGAGTTCATCCGCTGAAAACAGATCGGGGTTGTTGTTTTGCGCTGTTGGTTGTCTCCAGAATCCAGGGGGGGATGGAGAGCTTTGGCCAGCAGAATCACCGGAAGTTGCTTGAGCGGAATGCACCCGCGAATTCGCTTGCCTTTGCTGAGGAGCACGAAGGGGCGGGAAATCCTCCGTCCGAAATGCCGGGACTTTGTCCTTCTTGCGTCCTGGTTGGTTGTTAGTTGATGCCTGTTTTCGGATGCGTTTGAAGTCCTCGCGTTTGGAGCACTGTCTGTCGGAACCTTGATGAGCACCACCACAGTTGGCGCATTTTAACGCCACGGCTCCATCCGCAGGGCAGTTGGAAGTGGCGTGTTCTTGAGCGCAGTTGCTACAACGTGGCTTGATGTTGCAGTTGCGAGTGCCGTGTCCAAAGTTCAGACATCGTTGGCACTGGGTCACATCGCGATGGCCTCCACGGTATGGCTCCCATCGTACGATTATGGAGTAGATTGAGCGGATAGCCTGCAGCGCATTCAGCGTCACCGTTCCCTTCTGGAAGTGCACCAGGAAAAGACAATCCGGGTACGTCTTCACGTTTTCGTCTCGCCTCGTCATCCGAAAGACAGCGATTGGGGCTAGCTTGTACCGGTCCTTGAGTTCTTCTTCGATCGCCTTGGGATCAACATCCGGTAGACCCCTGATGACTACCTTGAAGGGCTTTTCACCGGGGATGTCGTGCGTGAAGTATTCCGCATTGGAATCCTTCAGGAATTTGACTGCGATTTCGTATTCCGCTTTCGTCCGGAGCATCACCTTAGTGCCGATCCTGCTGATCTTGTACTCAGCTGCGATGCCCAGCGATGTGAAATCGCCAATGAGCGTCTTGAGTGGCACTACCTTCACCACCAGTGGAGGAAGCTTGATTTTCGCCGCACTCGGGCCGGCAGAATTTTCGGTTTCGACGGCGTCGCCGAAATCACCGATGTCGCTGGCGTTCGTCGCGGTAACATCGTCGCGTCCGCTCGTACCATCGGACTGACCTTGGTTCTTCTTCCTCTTTTTCGTCCGCTTCACCGGGACTGGGTTGGTATTTCCAACATCGGTGGGCAGAGTAGCGTACCTATTTGAGGTAGGTACCGAGCTACCCTCACCACTGTTCTTCTTCTCCGCTTGTTCACGAAGTCGGCTCCGAGAGCGCTGTCTTCCCATCACGCGATGCGACCGACACTACTGACGACGCGACGTGCAGTATATCTGCAAACGTTTGTAACAAACTATAGATTAATCGAACAACTCGACAAAGCGAGCAAAGACCGAACTCAACTGCTTGACGTTCAAGCAGAGAATGAATGCTGCTCAAGTGGTACAACACTCAGTGCATTTTATATCCCACTTTGTGAAACAGCTTTCCCCCCAAGAACGCGTTACCCACTTAGTTCTACCCACCGCTTTGTCTCGGTGGGTTTTCGACCAAGCGCTCTGATTTTCTGCGAGTGACTAGTTCTCCATTGGCACTACTCACATGCAAAAAATCAGACCGACTAGTTGAAACCCCGCCGAAAAAAAGCGGTGGGTGCAATTCAGTGGGTAACGCGTTCTTCGGGGGATAGCTGTATTCCAAAATTTTGAAGGGGGAGGGGTGACAAAGAAAAACATGAGATTTGTTCCGGCCTGATTGTATGTACTTATAGGGGAGACTGGGACAAATGGAGATACAAAGTCAACTAGTACATTTGAACTTTAGACTAAGATCAATTAAACTGTAAAAGATGGACTTTCCAAAGCCAAATTTCGTAAAATTCGTGGCATCCACGCAATTGTCATTTTCCTTTGTTCCTAGTAACATGTTTATAGAATACAATTTTTCTAATTGTCTATCATTTTTCTTTATTTGCAGGTAAGAAGGAGTATGAACCATGAGCTAAACAAGAATTGCTACCACAATGCAAAAATGGGAAAACAATTTGTGTGTATAGGTATGTTATCTGAAAGTAGAGGTAAATTTGCTCAACAGTGTAATTTTCCTTTGCTCAAGCATCGATAAGCGACATTTTTTACTTATTTAAATGCCAGACACTGAATTTGTACTGGTAATGGTTATGATATATATTTTTGAAAATCTTCCCTTAGCTTTTGTCAAAAATTGAAAGAAATTATCCCAGTGTTGGGAAAATATCAAAAAGTTAAATCTCATTGAAGAACAAGATCACGCTTCATTTTCATAGGCAAAAATCAACAAGCAAACAACTGTGGTTGATGCTGCAAGCTGTAATATCGCAGCTTGGAATATCAAGCTAACAAAACTCACCAGCTGCAAATCTCACCAAACTATGGTGAGATTGAATTTCATGATCTTGCTTTACACCCGAACGCAACCGAAACTGCCATCACGGCTCGATGTCAATCTTACAAGGTCTAGCCTAACTAAATGTTTAGTGGTGTTCGCATTTCATCACAATGTTTATTTTTTTACACGGAACAGCTGTTTTCATGAGACATCATGTCTGCTGTTCACAGTATGGAATGTTGTTCTGACGTGACGTCGTCATTCACTTGCTCAGCAATATTTATAACCTTTCTGCTTCTAACATAAGTAAGGTGCCTGTTGTTCCAGACCTTATATAAGTGACATTGATCACGGCTGGCAGTAGTCGCTTCGTGTTTGCCATCGGTGAAGTGAAAAAAGAGATAGCATTATTATACCTTCTCTTTCTAAGAAAACGAAGTGCAACGGAATCATTTTTGAGTCGATTCAGCTCTCAGCTTCAACTTTGCACGTTGTGAATAGTCTCACAATATAAAAGAAGCTTGAAAAATCAATATCAAGCATGATATTTAGCTCCAATATCAAGCGTGATTATTTTTTTTCGGTTCCCATAGATTTTCATCTCGATTTTCAAATCAAGATTTAAAGCAAAATAATAACTTTATTGTTTGACAGTAAACTAACAATTTGACAGCTCGCTCCCATACAAAGTCTCACAAAGGGACATGAAGATGGTATATTTTTAAATAGTTCCAGTGTAAAAAAATTCATGAAATTCTGGATAGCGGTTCCATTTGACATGCAGATTACTAATATGCAATTACCTCAATACCCCTAAAGACCCCAGTTCAGGATGTACTAGATTTTAAATATAATCGCAAATGATTGAAATTAGATCTATCGCATTGCTTCTAGTCTGATTTTGATCACTTATCTAGGGACAGCATTTCTGGATGTGGCACCATCACCTAAGGCTGGTTTGATTTGTCTCAACTTGAACAATACAGTAAAATGAACGTACCCATTAATGAGTAAAATTTCACCCATTTTGAATAAAAGTGCCATAAGTGTCTGTTACCCATTAATGAGTAAATATCAATGAAGAGTTTCAGTTGCTCATTATATGCGTATATGTTTCTCAATCTTCCTTTTCTTTTTCTTATTTTGAAATTCAATAATTTTAAATACCAATGTTGCATGTGCATAAAATATGATGCTGTATGTGTATTAGAGTGGTTTAAAATGTAAATTGTGCTCCACCAGGCCAAATTGATTTTAAATCAGGTCCTGATCATTCTTCCAAAATTCGAGATTATTTTGATGCGAACTCATACTTCACTGGCGCTTTGGTGTTTATATTTGAATTAGCGAAGGGCACATCTAAATCTCAATTCTAGGGGCTCAACAAAACTCACACTAGCGAATCAAACTTCTAAAAATCTTCTTTCATTTCTCGGAAAGAATTAACGAGCGTCTTGCAACAACACAGCACGGGTTCTTGAAAGGCAAGTCAGATTTGACAAACCAGTGTGAATTCAGTTCCATGGGGATAGATTACATATCCAAAGGGTACCAAGTCAACTGCGTAAATACTTTCATGAGTGGTGGGAATTTCAATATCAGTGGAATGCCACCTGCTTCAACGGGACTTGTACGATTTCGAATGATTCGTCGGTGGAAATGGACTAAATGAATTGCTCCTTTATGAGATCAACTGCGAATAGAGCATATTCGGGACTTGGGTGTGACGATGGATCAACCCTTAACCACAGACACACAGACATAACACTAGCAATTTGTTCATCGAACACGCATTAAACGGTCAATTTGAATGTTATTAGTTGGTAGTACTGTGACCTGTGGCGCGCATAGTCAATAACCCTTGCGTTTGACGTTTACACACTATCGCCATCTGTTCAGCGTACTACCCATCACAGCATACTCAACAGATGGCGTTAGTGTTTTAGGGACGATGTTTATATTGAAAAATATTCAATGTGTTACGTCTGTTTGTCTGTGCCTTAACTGCAACTTGTTGCACTCACTCGACGTTTCGGTCAAGCGTTCACTGATCTCCAGCTATCTAGACTAACCTCGTAAGGTTCAAACTCGACTTTCCGAGTGAGGTGTGGCACAGTATGAGGTGCAAATTCAAATCCTAAAGGGATTTCCGAAATTGTTCATGAAATTGGCTTTGAGATTCCTTGAATGGAGTGGAACATAATTGCCAGCATACGAAGACTTCTGCTGTCTGGTGGACTTTGACAAAGTCAGTAGTAGACACAAGTTCGGCAACATAGTATTCTTCTGTAGCATACAGAGCGGACGGACAAGGAGTTCGTTCGTCTACGATCGACTCAGTTTCTATACTAGCCCGGTTTCTCTTCGTCGCTGAAGGTTCTTTGATCCGCCATTGAGGTCAAAGAACTACACGCAGTACGAGCCTACATGCCGATTTATGAACGAATTCAACAGGCTATAGAATGTAATTTCTACAAGTATGACATCAGAAGTGATTCTTAGAAGTAGGCTTAGGTTTTATTTAAGAAACCAGCTAAATGTGTGATAGAGGAAATGGCTCTAATGTTGGCCTTTGGATCTAAGATTGGGCCTATCGCTAAAAATCTGTTATTTATCAATTTTATCTAGATGAACAGGTCATTTGGGATGGTACTAATAGGTATTTTTGATCGCTATTGACAATTTTGTCAATTGCTGAATTTATGTATGGGCCCAAATTAGGGGCATTTAGACCGACATTACATCCATTTCCCCTAGGTGAAACATAAATTTTGTGTCTACACACCAAACAATTATGAATCTTAATGGTGATGTTAACATCAATGCATGCTAAAATTGAAGCAGGTCAAGTTCCTTTTTACGTAAACTAGCAACTTACAAGAAATATTGCTCCCAAAGATGGATGGTTGCATACAATATTTAGAATATTTCATGAAATGATTCATAAATATACAGTATATACACGAACTGTAATGTGAATTTGTATGGTATGTGACACTCCATTTATGTGCATCATAGTGACAGAAATTTACACTACTTTTTCGAACTGTGTAAGCAGGGTAACGGGTTCACAGCTTTAGTTAAAATACAAATACAAATCGAAGGTAAACAAACCACCGCGCACCGGTTTTGTCAAACCGATGAGTGCGATTTCATTTGTTGGTAATTTTTGGCATTTTTTAAAGGCTCTTTTTATGCACCATCAATACGCTAGGTGATTATAAGAGGAAATGTCAAACAAACCGATTGCTTCCATGAAAATTACGATAGTTACAACTCAATTTAAAAAAAAATATTTCCTATTTCCATAGAGAGTGTTGTTTTTTTTTACCATTTTTTTCAAACCTGAACTGATTTACATCTGAACTCATACCACATTTAAAAATCCGGAAGATCATAATCGCTGGGACAGTTTTATAAATCTTATTTTTTCTCAAAAAAAAGAGTGGAATTACCTACCAGAATACAGCTATTTAATAAAAAGCGAGAAAGGCACTTGACACCGGTAGGTAGATTAATCAGGGTTTTTCTTTTCAATCCAGTTAGCATCCATGTCTCTCACGCTGAAGGTCCCGAGTTCAAATATCATCTCTGGACGAATAACCTAAAATGTGTTGAAGTGATAGTCACCCAAAAAAAAATAATTTACACTGGGCCTGTTGATGTAAACAATAGAAAACAATAATTTCTTCAATACACGACGTGTAAATCTCAGGTAATTATGACATTTTGATCTTTGAAAACAACGCGAATGCGAAAAAGAGGCCTACTGCGTCAGGATCTGTCATGATAACCTGAGTTTTGTCATAAAATCGTAAATACACAGATACAAATTCTGAATTTAAATAGTGGTGTAAACATTCATTCACGTAAAATTGTACTTCATTTCACGCAACTGAGCAACTTGTAAACAATGTTATTTACAACAATGCGCTTTTGTATACAATATTTGCTACATTGCATGAAATGTCTCAGAACTTTACATGATATATAATGTTAACTTATGATGTGTGACGCTCCATTTATGTGCATCATACTGAACAGAAATTTATACTACTTTTTCGAACTGTGTATTTACGCTTAGTGCAGCGACGAATAAAATGATTACTGTTGAAAATTTGATAGACTATAATAAATCATTCACTAATGTCAAAAACATCACACATCGATGCATCGCGCTGTTTGTCCCACCGCTTTGCAAATTAAATTAAAAGATTACGGTCGTGGGTTTTGGTCCCCGCGGGTGTCCGGACCATCGCCGGATGCAGCCAATGTAATTTTGTGTGTTGGTTCTTGTCAAAAGCTCAAAAAGTCAAAAAGTCAAACTCGGGGGTAGCCGGAACATGACTGGATGTCGTCAATGTGGTTCTGGGCGTTCGGTCTGACTTTTATTGATTTTGTTTTGAATTATGATGTAATTTACTGCATGTTTTAAAGCATTCAAGAACCTCTTTTTTAATTTTTTAAGGTTTTCTGTTCATTTTAAAAGTACTGAAGTTTCCTAACTGTCCTGTAATGTTATAAGATCTTAACAAACGTTTCAAAAGCATTTTGAAGACTTGCTTCCTCCATTGATGAACTCTGCAAAGCAAAAAAAAATTTATGACATTAAAGTGGATGCACTACAATCGTGTCGAAAATGTGGTGTAATATTACTTGCCAAAAACGACAAAATTATCATAAGTACAGTGCATGAACTGACATTACGCTGCTTTTACTGTATTTGTTTATTTTTGTGGCCATAGAAATTACGTGATTGAAGTGCATCTTCTTGGATGTAAAATTAAAATTTATTTTTTTGCACTGTGACCTACCCTGATGTAGTTGATTTTAACATCTCTAAAGTTACCCTTAACTTCCGAGACGCCCTCATCTCCCAGGAGCCTTTTTGAGGTTCTTGAACATTTATGGAGTATCTTTGAATTTTGCTGATATTCCCTAAACTACAATGAGGTTCTTTAAGTTTCTCTAAATTTAACAGAATTTCTCATAATCCATTGAAGTTTTTTTTTTAATTCTTAAATTTCGCAAAAAAAATCCAAGTTATCAAAATATCTTTGAGATGTTACGTATTAAAAAAAAAAAAATTAAACACAATGTTGTTCCTTGATGCTTCTCAAAATTTCGATTAATTTCTCTGAAGCAACTGATCTTCTTTGAAATTAAAATGTAAAACAAAAACACATTTTTGCCAATTTCTCATTTTTGCGTTGAATTGACACACAATCTACTCATGTATGCTGTGTATGATTTTAAGTATTTAAAATTCCTACAAAGCACAAACAATTTACAACAACCACTGAGACATGCACCGAGTTTTTTTCCAAGCATACATACGATTCACCAGGCAGCATGTCAGAAATTATTGGAACATCATTTCCCTAACGCGCTCGATTTCTCATCAGCCAGCTGCGAAGGGCTGTCGTCATTTAAATTCATATAATTCATCGCTAAATGCCTAAAACGTGAGATACCAATGTTGCACCGACCGCTGCCAGTGCGCCATAAGACGTTTGTCTTATGGTAAAGATGGTAAAGAATACCTCTGACGATACCTACTTGGAAGGTTGGAATTCGCGTGTGTGTCGTCACGTTGGCTGTCTGCCTTCTTGCTTGTGCGCGCATCTTATCTTCATGCAGGCTCTGCTGGCTTGTTTGGCGGTTGGCTATTCCCCTGACAATTCAAAATATACCACCACTGTTGCTGTTGCTGTTGCTGCTGGTTGCTGGTGGTTGAGCGAGCCAGTGAGCATATGAATCAGAAAAGCAACACTCGGGCGACCTAAACGGTGATGACAGCGAAAATGCACTTTAACTGCGCTGTTTATGGCAACTTCTTTGGCGCTCCATAATGTCAAGCGCGTCCAATTCTGGCATTCGAGAAATATGAGAAACATCTCGGCTCTGGAAATATCAGGTTGAGTTATCTTGATTATGTCATGAGGTTCGCGAGCATCGCACACCGGCGCTGGCTGCTGGAATGAGCCTTTTTTCTCCTTTTCGCCACGTGATTTCCCGCTTCTCAGCAGCGATTGGCGCCGATTTGCGAAACCACCGCCACCGCCATCACCGCATCGGACTGGAATTGTTTGATTTAGGCGCAAATTTTGCTCGATCTGATTGAATTTTCGCGGTGCCTACATTTTTTTTTTCAACTATATCAACCAGGCGCTGACTGACCATCAAGCCGGCAAACGGCTCTCCGGCGTCGTGTCCAATTTTTCAATTATCTCTCCTTTTGCCTGCAATTGAGACAGCACGGCCGATTTGCACTTAGATGCAAGATGCAGGCAGCTCAGAAGTGCCGAAGACCCGTCGCAGCAACTCTATTGAATGGGTCCACGCTTCCCTCGATCGACCGGTGCAGCGGCGGTGGGGATGGCAGGGCGCCCTTAGGTTAGAAGATGAAGCCAGAGGATCAGCGCGGAAGGAGAGTTTGGAGGCCGGGGAGTTACTACAGACAGCCAGCGAGAACAAAATATCAAAGTCGTGACCAATTTCACATATAAAGCGCCGGCATTAGTGAGCAAAGTGAGCATAATTCCCCAGACCCAGTGATTACAGCGTGCGGTGTAGCATTACATTCGAGGCAGTTGCAGAATTGTACTGCGCATGTGATTTTCACCTTTTCCGTGTGCCGTTCGGTAGCTCGAGAAATAATTGTTGGGAATTGGTAACGCAATCAGCAAACTGAAATGCTAAGCCTAATCAGCAGGAGTTGGAAATGATAAAACTGATCGATGCAGAAGCTTGATACTGCCAATACTGATAATCATTCATTTGTGTGGATGACTCAATGATCATTTTGCTCTAAGTGGGTAGCTCTAATGATATCAGTTATAAAATTGCACCGGTGGAATTGCCTGCAAGCAACTATCAGGAAGATAGGAAGTAGGGTTATGTATCGGACAAAATGAACCGAAGGGTCTACGAATGTGAAGTAATTTTGTCCACAATTAGACCACCATGTAGAACGAAAAAATATTAAAAAAATATTTCATTTTGTTGATTTTCCCTGAAAATTTTAGTTGAAGTTTTCGGATTTTCCCGGAAATAACGTTCTTTGAAAATTCATAACTCAGTAACTATGCATTGTAGAAACAACGTTGTGTAGTAAAATTATGCGTAAATTATCTCAACAATCAATAAAAAATATAATCTGAAATATATTTTCCATGAAATTTTTCATGGTGGAGAAAAATTGCAAGGAAAATCAGGATTCTGAAAAATGATCTAATGATGTTTTCATGATGCAGTACTGATATTGGGTTGTTAGCGGAATGCTTAAATAAAACAGCAAAAAAAAAGGTTATCTTCCATTTAATTAGACTTCATTAATTTAGATATTCATGAAATATACGTATTTCGACTAAAATGGACAGTCTTTTTTTATATATATAATGCGTTTATTTTTCTAGGCTCATTTGCTGTAAGTTTGCGGAGCCGATATTCATTGTTTCGATAACAAAATTTCTTAAAACTAACGTTAGTAAAGCGGGGGCCGATTACTCGCGGCTATCTCGAGGTTAGGGGTAACACATTGTAACAAATTGTAACAAATGGATGGCAGGGTAGGGATTGAGAACACAAGGTTTGGAGAACAATGTGCTCTTGATCTCGAACTAAGCGACCAACTGATGAACATGGGGGTACACCAATGGACAGCTAACTACTTTTTTTTTTCTTTTTTTTTTCCTTTATTAACAAGCCTTTCAGCCATTGGCTGGTTCGCCTTGGAAGCTAACTACTTGGGAGAACACAAGATGACACTAACTACTAAATCCTCAGATCTATCCGTTTTAAAAACACATAAATTAAATTGCAATAGTCAAGATCTCGGCTCGCCAAGATGTCTCTAACGGGCTGCATAGGTTGTTTTCCTCGGGCCCTGAGGGATGCGGATAACTCGGATCTAGCATCACAATGGAGGGTGCATTACCAAAGCACGTGGTCGAAATGGGCAGTCTTCATCAGTGTCATTCCCACTAAAGACTTATCAAAAACCTAACTCCCTTAAATACTCATCTACTAGGGAAAAACGTCAAGATCAAAGGTATAAAAATGAAACTACAGCATGTAGAATCAGAACCTACCTAACTGATAATAACCAAAGATTTAAGTAAAGTAATGGAGAAAAATCTATACAATTCTCTTATAAGGAAAAATTCACAAAGGCTTGGTAATGACGTTATTAAATTGCATTGTTAACGGAATGCTTAAATGAAACAGAAAAAAGGTAGCGGCAAGTTGCCACTACAGTAATAATAGGCAGTCCTAAGTATCCACGTTTAGAATTGATAAAAAAATATATAAAATATTGAAAAACGTTCCTTAAAAACATCCAAATGCTCCATAAAACATCGAAGAAAATCCCTGCAAAAGTGTGGATGATCCATAAGAAATATTAATATGATCCATATTTTATGTAAATTTTAGGAAGACAATTTTAAAAATTTATCGCTAAATTTCTAAAGAATGAGCATTTTAAATTGTACGAATTACCCATAAACATATTGTAAATTATCTATTTAACTTTAAACAATGAACCATAAACTAATAAAGTTGATCAATATTAAACTAAGTTTGCGCCCTTAAATATATAGACACGATGCATAAATTAGACATATATTGTTAATGTTTTGGACACAATTATTTTTAAAAATTGATCCATTAGCCTTAGAAAATTGCTCCATTACTGCGTAGCTGCTCAGGTTTACTATTATGTCCGTACTTTTTTTAACGTAGAACTGCGTATTTGTGGACTATAATCGAGTACAAATCTAAAAATATAAAAATATTTATGGCGAAATAGTGTTAGGTTTTGAACTATTGTAACTTTGTCATTTATAGATGATATTAAAATCCAAATACGCCATTCGATAGGAACTAACTCTACAATTCTGTTAAACTATATACTTTTCTAATTTTCCTTAAAAAAAATCTATTGAAAGATGAACAAATGATATTTTTATCACTGTTTTCATGAAATAAACGTTTTACCCAAACCCAGTCATCATAATCGCACATCGTTCTGCTTGAACCTGAAAAGTTATAAGCAGCGCTTGCTATCGTGCCTCTGCTCTTTTCCGCTTCGGACGGCGTGGCAAGCAGCTAGCAGGAGCAAGAGGTGGATTTTCTCCCTCTCTTTCTGCCGTCATGCTGAACATTCTCGCAGGCGCTGCGACCGGATTGTATCGGGCAGGTATGAGATGATCTTTAAGTTAAGGGGAAGTTTACCGCACCAAAAACAGAAAATAAATTTCGGCACGTTTTTATTTTTCTAAAAATATTTGGAAAAAATATCAAAAATCCAAGAAAATCAGTTTTTTCTTTGATTCTTCAAAAAATTTACGTGCATAAAAATTTTATTTTATCTCACAATGAAAAAAAAATAGACCCTCAGCAATACCGAAAAGTACTGAATTTTCGTCAAAAAAGCAAGAAGCTCATTTTTGCATCGGACAACGTAGTGGAGATTGAACAATCCGTCCTTTTCAGAACCACAAATTTTTACAGAAACAGCTATATTCCTGGGAAAAATCGGTGGTATTGACCGGTTTTCAGTGAGACTACAGTATAATTTCCCTATTAGAACCCGGTCAAATATTAAGAAACGCGATAATTTTTATTGTTATAAAACAGTCCGTGTTGGTCTTCATAGAGATACTACTTACAGTACGATAACAGTCATAACAACTAATTCGAAGAGTTTTGAGATAGCGCACAGCGAGGTGATTCCACGGTTGTTGCCCGAGCAAAATCCAGCACAGGCTTGGGAATTGTCAACCTCATGACGATAAACTATGTAACAAAGACAACAAAAAGTCAACGCTCATCTGACAAGCACTCTTGTCTTTCTCTCATTGGTCACGAAACATTTGTTGCGTGACGTTTTCCAGAACGACTTAGTTGTTTCACGTACGTCGGACGACAAGATTGACGGAAACTGTTGACATGGTTATTGACGAAAAAAGTCAGTCATGTCATTCTTCCATTCTGTCGCGACAAAACTGCCGCTGGTCGTTTTCTAGTAAACTCATGCCGCTTTGCATACGAGACATAACAAGATTGAAATAACTGGAATTGTGTTGTTTTGACGGGATTTCACCTCTGACTCGAAGAAGCTTGAATCTTGGCGCCTAAATTCGTGTTTGAAAGTATCTTAGTTTTTTTTAGTGATGGGTACTTTTGGAACGGACACGACTTAAAACTGCCGAAAATCGATGTCCGACGCCATTTTGGAAACCAAATGGGGGATTTCAGAAAGAACGGGAACGACGCATACATTCCGAAAATCGATGTCTGATGCCATTTTTGAATCCAAGATGGCAGCGTTGACTTCAAAAAACTTTAAAATACCCTGCACAGAAAAAAAAGTTGTTGAATATTACATCCAAACTGCTGCAACCAGGTCAATCCATCGGTTGTTTAATATAACGTTGTACGATGTACATCGATTTGCGAACAAAATTACATCCATTGCTGTAATATTGTATCTGCTTTTTGCTATTACATCATTATTTCATACATCAGCTTGAACTACATTGTCGATATTACATTTTTTTTGCTGTGTACAATATGGGTATTATTGGAACGGGGACGACGGGTAGATGCCAAAAATAGATGTCCGACGCCATTTTGTAATCCAAGATGGTGGCTCTCAGATTCTGAAAAACTGTCAAATACCATACAATATGGGTATTTTCGGAAAGGGGACGACGTGCAGATGCCGAAAATCGATGTCCGATGTCTTGGATTTAAAAATGGCACTGGACATAGATTTTCGGCATCTAGACGTCATCTCGATTCCAAAATATCCATAGTGAAGGGTATTTAGCAGTATTTCCCACCTTTTCTGAATTCGGCAGCCGCCATCTTTGATTTCAAGATGGCGCTATAAATCGATTTTCGGTCTCTAGTCGTCCCAGTATTTCCCATTTTTTTTCTGAATTCGCCAGCCGCCATCTTTGATTTCAAGTTAGCGCTGGACATCGATTTTCGGTCTCTAGACGTCATCCCGATTCCTTAAATATACATATTGAAGTTTTTTTTTTTTTAATTCTTTATTTAAGAGATTTTAAGCCTTAGGCTAGTTTATCTCTAAACATATTGAAGGGTATTTGACAGTTGAAAGTAAGAGTTGATGCAGATTTTTGAATGACCTAGTTTAAAGCGTCATAGATTATATGGGTTTAAAACGCTGCACGATAACGATAATCATCCAAATATCAAACCATTCTTTTAAAAATTTGCTGATTTAGATTTTCCATTGATCACAATATTTTTGTTGAGTCGATTTGTACTGAAAACTTGCATTCGAAGATGAGTGAATGAAAATATATAGATATTTGGATTAACCTTGGTTCGCAAAGAGTTTCATACCAAAATGTTCTATAGAAACGATCTGTGAAGGTTCTAGTAGCTAATACTTGTTAATAATCTGATCCGGTGCATTTGAAGTCATGGATGTTATTCACTGCATCCAACAATATTGCATACACTGATAAATTAAACTTTTCCCGTTTTGCTTAAAATTTAATCAATTTGATATTAAACTCAGTTAAATCATATACAATGATTATAAATAAATACTGTCTTTCTAGAAAATAATCACCTGAAATTAAACCCAGTTCAATCATGGTTGATTAGATTGAATATTATGTATTTTTGAATAAAATTTAATCATTTTTGATTCTATTCAATAATTTTTGAACAAGTACTATGAATTGATCACTTGTCAAGCACGCACATCAAAGGAGGCGTATCTTGTGATCGCTTTGTTTACACTGGTGAACCGAACACGTGTTTGTCTTCTTCTGTCCATTAAAGGATCTGTTTCGGTTTCGTAGGTCTAAAAATAAATTAAATTAATTAAACTAAGCATTCATCATAATTCAACTTTTACAGTGCATCATGCACCATTTTGTAGCGTGCAGGTGTCAACTCTTTGAAGTCATTCGGGAAAAAGTGGACTGCAGCAGAGAGGAACAAAGGCACTATCTGTATGAATATGTCATAAATCAAATTGAGAAACGTGGGTCATTTGAGGAAAATGACAAACAAATCAAGCACACACAACAAGAGACCTTTAGATTTGCCGCAAAAATCTACCGGAAATGTGAGAAATGTCACCGAAACCTGTCCTTTTCATGGAAAAAACGCTGAATGGTTAATCGAGACAGAAACTTTTGAATTTTTGGAAAAATCCGTGGATTCGCAAAAGGTAAACATTAACATCTGATTTGGTGAATTTATGTAATCATTTAGTAACTGTTCCCAAAAGGTTGCAGTGGTGGCGGGGGGGGACACCCCTCACCATCCCTCTCCAAAGGGGGAGTTTGGTAAAGAGAGATGAAAAAACCGATTTGTGCCTTCCTTAAAAGTTGTCCTAGCTCGCTTGTCTAATATCTATATACAATCTTCACACTGCCGTACTCTAACGGAACTATCAACTCTATGCTTTCATCTACTCCATCTATCGTATAAAAATTACCACTACAGTCTGTTATTTGAAATTAGCATCTTCAACTTTGCAAAATTTGTTAATTAACGAATTCAAGTCAATACGGGCTAACTTCGAGCGAAATAATAATTGATGCCAACTATTTTCTTATATGGACCACTGTGCGCTTGGATTTCAAGATGGCACTGAATATCGATTAATGGTCTCTAGACGTCATCCCGATTCCGAAAATATACATATTGAAGGGTATTTGGCAGTATTTCCCACTTTTTCTGAAATTTTAACATTATTTCCGACGTTTTTTGAAATCTGATCTCCCAGCTAACAATTTGATGCTTAACAATTGTTGTTTCAACGATTTTAATTCAGCCTTTGTTTGAATAATTGTTGTACATTGACCACGTTAACCTTTCTTCAGCTTTTAAACATCTAAAACTGGTGATTTTAAGCAGCCGAAAGCTTAACAGTAATATAAATTATAAGCTTTTTAAGGCATTCAATAACAGTCTTTTCCAACTTTGTTCAGCCTTGTAGTTTTATTAAAAAATAGAAGATCGCTTCATATATTAGATTTTTGATGAGATCAAGAGCTTTACCATGTTGTTGCTGACTAATTGGATTAATAAACTTATATTGTTATTATACGTATAAAACCTTGCGTTGGAGGCGAACCAGCTCCAGGCTGAAAGGCCTAATTAAGATAAATAATAATAATAATAAAACCTTTCTTTGCATTTCGGGATTAGAACCGGTAGTCACTGATTCACAGGCCTTAACTATACCAACTGAACCACTTAAGCATATGTGTGGCAAAATGTATGATCATTAACTTGAAGCATGTCAAATTTAAGTTGATTAATAGCAACCGGAAGAGTATTATACAGTAATGCAGAATTGTGAACAATAAATGGTGACAGTAATTCTTCTCCCTCTCATTTTCAAGTGCAGTAAACACAATGTGGACACAAGTGCACGATTTATTTCGATGGTCATTTGGATGCTATTTTAGTGCCATAATTGAATCATATTTTTGATATGCGGTCTGAAAAATTGAGTACAATATAAAGTGGTGAAAAGACAACACAGGAATACAAACTAAACTTTCGAAAATGCAACAGCGGCAACCCTGAAGACATTTAATAATATTTTGCAATAGATTAATATTATTCTATCAGCGCATTGCTGATTTGTGGAGTAGTGTTAAGCTTAAATAAATCTAGTTCATTCTTTAGATCAGCTAGCTCACTGAGGTTGAATTACGGGGATACAATTCGCTTCATACACTACTAATCATCTTTATATTCAGCCTGGTATTAACCAGCTTCGTACACCTTACATCAACCAATAAACAGCTTCTGTTCTTACTGTTCAGCTTGAATTGTTACTTGGGCTCCGTATTAGAATGGATGGTTTCCTCTGAGTTCAGCATCAAAATGACAGCAAATCGAAATCAAGTTTTGATATCAACATCAAACTGAAATCATAATTCGATTTCCGTTTACGCAATTGACAAATTTGATACCAAATTTTGTTTTCATGTTGCTGTACATTTGCTCTTCAATAATATGTTATTGCGGGTTGGTTTTCATTGCATTAGCACAACATCAAATTGAATACTTGTTTTGTTATCAATGATATCAATGACTATGATATCCAATTGAGTTTTCAGTTTGCTCTCACTGATAGCAGAAATAGTTTTCAATGTGATGTCACAGAAAGATTTTTTTGCTCTCGATTTTGATATTTTAAGCGTTAAAACGACAGCAACCTGAGTAATCATTATCAGCGAAATCACAACATAAAATTTAGATTTCAATTTGATCTCAGACTTTGCTCGGGAAACCGTACACACGATTATGGAAAGCTAGCAAAAAAAACAAACAAATGGGAAAGGAACAAGTACTATGAATAAACCTAGGTTACGAACACTAATAAATCATATAATGATTTCCGTTATTTGACCCTGAAATAAATGTTGCTTTCGTAAAATTAAAGCTTTCCCCGTTATGTTAATTTTGGTTGGCTAGATTCTTCACATTTTGGCGTCATTCTATTTGGATTAGGTTGGACTACCTGGGAAAACAGTCTTCGCACTCACGTGCCAGGATCGGTGGCGGGAAATCTGAAAAGGAAAGCTCCTCCAGTAATAATAAATGTGAGTGGGGTTGTTGTGTTTCGGTAGAACGACGGTTAGCACCAACATTCGCTTAGATTCGTTTGAAGCGGCCTCTGTCTCTTAAGGTTCTAAATTCCTACAATCGCCCTCAAACTAAATTTCGATATCTTCCATTCATAATGAGGTTGGGTTTCTTGCCGGGAAAATCAAACTTTGACGAATAGACCTCTTCGGAGGTGGCACTAAGCCACTCATTCTTGAGACTGGAAGTGTATGCAGTGGTTGAAATCTCGCAAGTTGCGAGTCATGCGTTACAAGTGACTCAAAATAAAAATTCCGCGATGAACGAGATCCCGGGATTTGAAATTTTATTCCCCGGGAATCAGAATCCAGGAGATTTGTAAGAAATACCGGAACGCAAGCTTTATAGAGCTTTTATAGCATTCTACAAGTCTAAATCGTGGTCTGCAGAACCCTCATAAAACCACAATTATTATTTGTGCGTTTTACTTACCACTTAATTACAGGTATCTTACAACCTGAATTAAGAGACCTTTTGAGTCATCTTCAAAGGCCTTATATGGTAATATAAGAAGCAATTTTACTCCAAATGTCATAACGGATTAATTCCAGTGGACTTATTAGTCAAATTTGGAGGTTAACTTCCCGAATCTCATAGGATAACTTTTTTCAGTTTGAAATTGTACAGAATCGTTAGCAGTGTTCGGAAAAACTCAAAAACTCAATGCTCATACGTGAGTTTATTCGCCAATGAGGTTTGCCTTGCAACATTTTCAGGTTTAAAAATTAAACGCTTAATATGTTGGTGTTATTCATTGTCATAACATCAGTGGATAAAAAACTAAAACAACATGCACAAGCATGCTATCAATTGACGTTTGAGCGTTGTTTATGAGTTTTAAACTGGAATTAATTTTTAGTACATAAGGAAAAATGGGGCAGTTTGGCCTCCTTAATGAATTCATGATTAATGATACCAATTTCAGTGGAAAATGGAACTTGTTTTTCACCAAATTGATTGTCTCAAGCCCTTTTTACATCATGAATGCAAATTGTATATTCAAAGTAAACTTTTGAATATTTTTTTTTTTTCATTAATTTATTTGATAAGGCTCAATTGATTAAACTTTGCCGAAGATTCTTGTTCCCTATACAACATCTTAAAACTATTGTCAAAAGGTGCAACACATTAAACACTTTATCTTCTGCTATCCAAAAAGCATCCTCCATCAGAACGGGAGCTGCTTGCAGTGGTTTCATTGTATGGCAGTTTAGCCAACGGGGGGCAGAGCGCTTCCATTGCAGCAATGGACGCAAAACGTGGTCAGCACTCCCACACTCATCACTAAACTGTTGCTTTCCAATGTCGACGACGCATCTACCGAAAAAACTACTGATGAAGAACAATGAGGAGGACCACACAATGGTTGCTGCCGAGTAAACAGACGATTGCGGGACACACATCGAGAGTGGTCTGCTTCTGTCGACAGCCGAGTGAATACTGAGCTTTTGAATCTTATGACAGAAGATTTTAAAAATGTTTGTTTTGCAACCGAAATAAAACCGTTGGGGTAAAATGAGCACCCTATCGGGGAGGTCTGAGCATCCTGGTAAAAAACCGGTAAGAATAAATTCAATCTTAGAAGTACTGCTTATTTAAGGCTATATTATATAGGTCTTGTGCATGGCTGATTTTTTACCAAAACAGCTACTTCAAAGCGTGATTTCATACGAAACACTCATATTTTCAAAGGAATAATGCAAAATTGAAGAATCTAAGTAAAAAAGGTTTGATATATCAGTGGTTGTCATATTGCCCCGAATATACATAAGCAATATTTTTTTAAGAAAAACTTTTATGTTTATTGAAAACTAGGAAAACATCGTGTCATATAAGAAACCAATGGCCATTTATTTAGCTCCTGAAGGGGTATTAATGATTACCAATGAAAATCTACTGCAAGGCCTTTTTCTGATTTAAAAATCTTTTAACATTTAAGTAGGCTTCAAGCATTAAGTTTGCAACAGATTTTTGTGAAATATGTACAATATTTTGATTTTTAAGTGGGTGGCTACATTGCCCCTTTGGCGAATTGGACCTATTACTGGATTCTCACCGCACTCGTGTTATTCTCACCGGAGCAAGAGCTCGGTCGTTTCCAGCAGCAAGGAGCTAACCGAATCAGATTCACTCATTGAACTCAGTTTGGGTTCTGTGCACTAGTCAGCGACGGTTGTCAAGAATATGACAACCGATCACTAGCTTATGTTTCGGTAGCTACGGGATTCCATAGTGGCAATGGCCCTCAATTTACAATAGGTGATTTCACGCATCAGAACAGAAATCAACCATCATACTAAGGCATTTTTTTGGCAAAGGAATCGATTGTTCCATACGGTCGGCATAACTGTTCACATTTTGAACACTACATACACATGTTATTCCGTAGGACGTAGGTCATGTCACGAGCTCATAAAGCCATATGACCACAACCGAAAAAATAAGCATTCATGAAAATTGCACGCAATTGCTTAATCATGCCTCTAGGGGACAAATATCCAGCAATCAGCTTTCATCCAGGTAATTAGGATGGGAAATCCTCCCAAATCTCGAACCTCTCGCGGAACGACATCGACGAACGATGCGAAACCCTATAATTTACGGGCGGGAACAACGAGGCAGAAGGCAGCTCTGTAAGAATCACGAAGCAATACAGCTCCTACGCACTTTCGACTTTAATAACACATAAACGACGTAGTTAATATGCATGCAAAGTTTTAAAACCAACAAAATTATCGAACACTGCTTGACGATTGCCAGTTGAAGCGAGCTGAGCCCGGACCAGGCGAGTCGCACACAAGCCGCGAGAAAACAGCGAATAATGTTCCATAAAAAGCCGCTTTCCTTCTCTCCGTGGTGTCGCGGGCTGACTGGGCTGGGAGGACCTTCTCAACACGCTCAGGAATTTCGCGTAATTACTGAATGTTTGAAAATTGCACGGTGTGGAATTTTAAATGTACACCTCAACGCAGCACTACGATCTTCTCCTCCGTGCCCTTGCTGATGGTGTGTCGACGCGTTCGTCCAGTGCAAATCACAGATAATTTTATTTCATAAATATCTTGACTTGAGCTTTTAGGAGCACTCTAGTGTCAATGCGTTATTGTTGTTTCTGCTGTCGTTGGGTGAATAGCGATACGTGTGCCGGGCGCATTTGCACCGCGTATTTGCATTGTTAAATATATGCACACTTATTAGCTTCTTTAGCGCGTTCCGTGAGCAGCAGCTGTGCATGAAAATTTGCAAAACCGAAGGGTGATTGGAACAGTGTTTGGAATTTATGCTTATGATTTTGGCGGACAGATTTTGAAAGTTTCATTAAATCAACGGGCTCCATTCATAACAATAAACAGCATCTTCTTGATAGGCTTCTGTTAATATATTTAGTAATATTTTAGTACGATCACCCGATCGACGAACCCCTCGGTGGGAAGAAATGCGTGGGCCGCCCAAGCTCTTTGAAATAGACTTGCTAATAATCGACCACGACTAGCTCTGCTCCACAGGAGAACAGCAAGCAAGAAGCAGAAGGGTAGAAAGGTGTAAAAAGCTACGACACGGGACGGTCATAATTTGTGCGAACACAAAATGACGATTTCGAACATAAAAGCGTGCATAAATTTTGAAATCAATTCGATGCGTGATGCGGCACTCTGCCGGATTTTGCTGACCGTTTTGGTGAAGAAGAAAACACAAAACGGCCGCTGAGAGGGTGGCTGCGCTCGATACTTTAACGGAACGAATGGTAGGTGGGTAGCTTGGTAGGCTCACCACTTCGTATGCTATTTCAAAGTGCATCAGGTGGAGCGTGAATGAATGCAACGCACGACATGAGGGTCTCTACTTTACGATCGGATAGACGAATAGTTTCAATAAACCTGCAGCTGATGTTAATTGACTGAATCAAATCAGATAATGCGCGTCGTGTTAAAAATAGATTGGATCTACCGTTCTAGAATGCGTTGGTTTTACGGTGCTTCCCGCTGCTGATGCCCGTAAACTTTTATACGGAATTTTATGGCACATGGAGCTAAGTGACGATGAATGATATACGCAATATTCGATAGGTTTTGCATCAATAATCATCTTTTATGCATATAAAATGCCCTGCTGGATATTCCATAAAATGCGGATAATCAGCGATAGAATTGGGGCTTAGCAGGTAGAATTAGAAATACGATCTAGTCATTTCACATTTTATGGCATTTGAACGAATTGTGGGCGGAATAGTAATTACAATCTTTAACAATTCTATGACTGGCTTACAAAATAATCTTAAAGCATGGTCCAGTTTAAATCTGGACGCAGAATTTGTACAGAAAAAGTTAAGGTGATTCCTTGTAGCGTCTTTTTTCGCATTAAACCTTTTTGTTGCTTTTGATAGTCACTAAAACCTGTTTACAGCACTGTATTGGACAAATTTCTAAAAATTGCTTCCCTTAGCTGCAGCAATTTAAAGAGAAAATCGACGAATAGTTAGGCCCTTATGCAGGCTCACTGTCGAAAATATGATCGTGAATACCTGTAGGTGAAACTACTACCACCGACAAGCCGACGTGATACTCATTTTCCAATTTAGGCGAAACCATTTCCTCTGAAAGTGATTGCTTCCGTAATTTTGCACGTGACGTGCACTTGACTAAGCAGAGCACGTGTGAACCCGTCCTGCTCGCACTCGTCCGTTTAGATGACGTAATAGTTTGTATGCAATGATCTTTCCTTGCCGCACACACGAATACTCCTAGGAAAAACGTAAACAAGCAGTAAGATGTGTACACAACCGAATAGGTGGAGTTAGTGAAGAAGAAAAAAAAAAGAATATTTCAACAGTTTTTTTAATTTTTTTTAATATGGCACGTCGGTTTGTCGGTGCTACAACCTACTTGTTGTTTGCTGTGGTGAAGCAAGCAATGTCTGACATTTACAGATTTACAAAGCTTGTAAATCTTGAGATGTATGTTTTTGAAATTGCGAAGTGCACAGTGGTTTGAATGCTCAAGATAATGAACTTTTTTTTTTATTTGTGCCTTCAATATCTATTTTTTCACCATGGTTTCAGATGAGTTATTGTATAACAAAAGACGCAAATATTTGTGATAAGTTTTAGTTCGGAACTCTACCACAGACGGCACTGCAAAATCTAGCTTTTTACATTTACAAGATAGGTGTGTGGTGTCTTGAGCAAAGTTGTAGATAATTTGAATACAAAAGTTTTTGCTCAACACATCTATCCTCTATATGTCTTAGTTTTTGAGATACGTAGCGTTTTAAATGACTGCACCACAAAATTTAGTTTTTTTTTCAATTTTAACACATGTTTCAAAAACTATAGGTTTTAGAAGACTATAATGTTCTTCAAATATTTAAATCTTATCAAAATACTCAACTTTGTTCAAGACGTCCATATGGTATAGATTACAATGGCTGAGCCCTTACAGACAAAAATCCGGCAAAATCCGGCAAAATCCGGCAGGTGAATTTTGAATAGGATGAAAGCTTGTTCAAAAGTGATCTCAAATTTCATTGAAACATTTGTCCCTTTTAGTATCCTTGTTGATTATTTTGCATTTCAAAAATGTCGTTCAGCAGCTCAGTGACCACGGACAACAGAGCATTTGCCACAGTAGGCTACTTGAAATTAATGTATAATTTTGTGTTAGCTATTTTACATTTAATGAAATTATTTAAAACATTACGTCATTGTATGTTTGTATTGTATAAATGTTTCGCAAATATAAACAAAGGTTATACAATATTTTTATTTACATCTTCCTTTTTCCACATCAAGCATGTATTTCGTATCGCTAAAGAGGTTAATCGGCTTGTCTCGAGATGCTCTAAATATGCTGATGAGTGGATCAGACGATTCCAGGAGACGGTGCACTAGATTGACGTGTGTTCTGGAAAAATGTTGACATTTGATTCCAGTTTGACTGGCACAATGGATGTAAAAACACATTTGCATCGGATTTTGTTCCGTTATCATCGCCAAATGCTTGCTTGTGTTCGCTTAATCCAGTTGTGCCATCAAATCCCAACTTAATCGTTAAAGTCATTTTCTCCAATTTGTCATCACTAAACTTTCCCAGCATGCAGGCATTCGCATCATTGCCGTGTGCTCCAACAGATCCTTTAGTTTCACTTCTGCAGACGTTTACAGAGGATAACAGCACTTTTAACTTGCAGAAATTTGTAGTAGAACGGATACAAAGGCACATTCCGATCCAGAGCTCCTTTACGAAGCTTTTCGTATTGGTCTTTCGAAAAATTAAGATCCAATAGTAACGCAAGAGGTTCCATGTCCTATTAGGGTACAAAGCCGTTTTTAGATGATTGTATAGCCGGGTTGCAAATGAAAGTTCATCTGTTGGGTTGTTAGTCCACATTGCAGACATCTTGTGTCTCTTAACAACCTCGCTTCTTCTTTGAATGCCAAAGATTTTCTTCCACAACGGTAAGGTACAAAAGCATAAGATCAACAACTTTCTGTGGTAGTTTGAAGGGGCTATCGAAATAACCACGACTGCTTTCAAGCATATATAGCATGGTCCGGTTGTGGTTTTCCCACAGTTTTTTTAATATTTACGTGTCGCCTTTACCAAATTTTTAACTTCAGCTGCCATTTGTGGCATTGAAACATCATCAATCCCGTAACAGTCGAAAACTTCTCTGGACACAACGTTTGGTTAATCAATGTCGTTTCCCTTCAATTCTTTCCACAGTTCAAAAACCTTTCGCCTGTCGATTTAAACTGAAATTTTATATGATATAAATGAGTTATCTTTGGAAGTTATCTGTTTTGGAAAATTTCAAAAACAGTTTATATTATAAGATAATGGATTGTAAATTAACACGAAACACCTTATTAACTACATGGTTGCCATACTTGTTCAAATACATGCTTTTCCCCTTCATTTCGCTAAAAAATTATTATTTTCAATATAATACGCGTTTCAATGCACCACCTGAAGACAACATGGTGGAAAAAATAGATAATTAAGGCGCAAATAAAAAAGTTCGTGATATTAAGCATTCAAACCACTGTGATGTGGTGAGAAAAAGGACTCTACAAGGCAACATCTTAAAACAGTGCCCCCAGTGATCGGTTCTGGAATATTTCGACGTCAGTTTGTTTTGAAAATGCGCCTTTAGCAGTGCTGAAAGATTTATCACGATTCGTGTTGATTTAAAAAGTTATGCTAGATGGTTGACGAGATATGAAAATTGATCAATTACGGTTAAAATCATGAAAACATTGGAATTGGCTAAATCAAAGTGCCCTCACACACTTCCGCGAGCGGAATACCGTGGTCCAGGTAGTTCCGAGTAATCGTCGTAAGGCTTCGTACACAAAATGCGTAAAGCATGGAGACGAGTAGGGGGGTCCAGCTTGCGTTACTTATTGTTCCATAGGGTAGAGAAGGGTAAAGGGATATGTTACGTAACAGAATAACCAAAGTGAACAAAAAATACAGATTTGTTACAGAAATCCCGATTCTGAATTAATGCCAAGACATTTGGTCATCCGTGCCACAATACCAAATCCCCATACCCCATTCGGTAAGCACCACGAGAGGAGAATACATAGAAAGCACGCAGCCATTCTCTCTCGCATAGTAAAGAATGTCAAGGCGTGAGTGTATTCAGTTATGCACGTTAGTACTCAAGATGAGTATTAGACCAACAATTGAAATAGGTGGAACAACCAAACATAATCAATAGCTTTAATCGCTAATTTGTAGAGAATAAAAACACACCTACGCAAACTAACAATGCCATGTAATGAAGGAACCTTAATCTTTCAGATGCTGGTGTTAGATTGCATGGATGTGTTCCCGAGCAGAGAACGAAAACAAAATGAAAACTAAATTTGATATTTTGATACAAGCGTTCGTGATAACATATTTTGCCTACCGTGTGGTCGAGTTAACAGTAATCATAACAAAAATGAGATCTAAATGGTGTATGAAAGATATTCCTATATTGGATTAAATTTTAATAGTTGGTATAACCACTGAAATAAGTTGGCAAACCGATTGGGACACTGAAAATCTTCGACGGTGCTTACATTCAATTATTCCTAATGTTTCTTCGAGAGCGTGGTTTAAAGGCTTGGGCTTAGTCATGACTTCATCCGCGTGAGTCCAACCACTACTCGCTAGATGCGCATCTGTGTGTATGTGGAAACGGTTACGATGATATCGGTCACGCAGTTTGGCAATGTACGGATAATGACGCCACCAGAAAGCGACTTTTGAATACCCTCGAGGCCCAAGGAAGACAACCCTATATCCCTATGAGGGACGTGTTGGGTACCCGCGATCTCTGCTATATGCAGTCGATTATTGTGCTCCTGCAAATGTCTAGTATATTTGTTTGTATTTTGTATATCTTTATTAGTTTGTGTTTGTCTTGTTCCCTGTCTCGATGAGTCTCATCGTCGCCCACTGGTCACCATACCCGAGCAAAGTACAGCATCAAAATGACAGCAAATTGAAATCAAGTTTTGATATCAACATCAAACTGAAATCATAATTTGCCACAGTACCGTTCGAACCTGTGCGAACCACAGTACCGTTCATACTGGCGACATCACTCTGATGAGACAACGAAACCCTACCCCCAAGCTTCTCTCCTTTTCTTATCTTTCGACAATGTACCCCTCTAACCTCGGGTTAGCCGCGAATATTCGGCTCAACTCTTACTAGACATAGAATTTAGTAAATTTCGTTACAAACAAATCACAACAAATCACAATGAATTATCGGCTCCATAAAGCTAACGCGTTTGAGCCTTACAAAAAACCATATAAATAAAAAGTAGATTGATAGTTGAAAAACACAAAAAAAAATACCGCTCATATCGCAAATTCCACGTAAACCACAAAATGCTCGCCAGCTGTAACAACCTAGAAAACCATATGAAAGAAAAATGCTGTTAAATAAATTCAGGTGCCCCTTTTTAGAAAACTTTGTTTCCTTGAAGTTGCCAAAAGCAGTTCCACGTCAACTGACGAATCGGTTTTTTGCCCTCTTTGATTCCATGAAACTGTTCACTAGGGGCAATGAACCAAGTTTGTGTCGGAATTCTGCCATTTTGACTCAAAATTTACATTTCAAAATGTCGTAATAATTTTGAGTTTCGGGTGATTTTAGAACTTCCGATACACTCGATGCTGCGAGAACTTAAAAAACTTTTGAAACTTCATTGACTTGTGGAATTCTTAAAATTCGGTCAGCTTCCAGAATACCATGAAATATTAAATTGAAACTTTCTTAACATTTTCAGATCTTTTGAGATTCCAATAGCTCCTGGAACTGCAAAACCTCCTAAAACTTCAGCATTTATGGAAACCATCGCAACTCTAGAACAATGGTTAAATTTGGGCGCGGGGACTGAGACCATGATGCTCATGGTCACAGCAGTCAATCTTGACCATAAAAAATTGCTCATGATCATCTCATTTCATGAGCATGAGCATTGAGCACTTGAACATTGCTTTGACGCTTGATTAGGCCTTTCAGTCTTGTTTACCACACATATATGACATGTTATTGATTGCAAGCGTATTTCTTAACACAACCTTGGCCACATTTTTTCGGAAATTTTGGAACTACGCTCAAACTTATGCTCACTTGATAACTGATTTAAATAGAAATATTCCGCAAAGGCGATTTGTCGATCAAAAATAGCGCCCACCTTAGCTAGCGAGTCCGCTTTCTCATTACCCGGAATTGATCAATGAGATGGGACCCAAACTAAGGTATAGAAGCAGTTAGATAAAGTACTCAATTTAGCTCGGATTTTGGTCAGGAAATACGAGGAGTGCTTCATCGGCCTCATTGATCCAACGAGTTAAGCCTATCTGTAAAATAAAATAGTGATCAGATGGTACTGAGGCAATTTGCTCTACTGCGTACAATATGGCTGCTAGTTCCGCAACGTATACGGAACAGGGTTTTTGCAGTTGATATGAGGCGCTATGAAATTCGTTGAATACTCAAAATCCAGTGGAAGCGTTTATAGTTGACCCATCTGTGAAAAAACTCTTATTGTTGCTTACATGGTGGTACTTGTTTACAAAAATTAAGGGGAAAACCATCGACCGATGGTGATCTGGTATTCCACGGATTTCTTGCAACATGTTGAGATCAAAATTTACAGAGGATCTGTAAAAGTCTTTGAGGCAATACGAACCAGGGTTGAAATGCTCAATTTGTTTCACAAATTGCTCACTTGTAAATAACTCTGCACTCACTTGACTAAACAATAATTTTCTTGCAGCAACTGATAGAAGAAATTGTATGTTCTTTTAGGTTCGTAAAACACAGTAGATTTATATTTAATCGAAAGATTGTCCTCAAATTTTTATCACAAAAACAAAACAGGAATAACCACTGCTCATTTCAGACTTTCAATTCTTGCCTACTCCGACTATTCTATACTTGTCTACTGTGAATTCTGATCGTACTCTAACAATTGCTTAAAGTAAAATCAAGTTTCATCAACCGATTGAAAGATTATTAACAAAAGAGTAATTTGGGAAAAAAATGAGCATACCAAACCTGCCAAGAAATAATAGAGCTCAAGGAATTTCTAGAAATCAATCTAAGACCCATCAATGTCGAGATAGGTAAAGGGTTTATAAAATATAAATAGCCATAGCCTTTACAGCATACGACATACACTAATTTACAACGATGGTGTCATGATTCAACAGCACCACGCTGCATATTTACTCGAAAATTATGGATTTTTTAATCAACCGCTGCTGGCAGCGCTAGCATAAATTATGCATAGATTTCCAATAACACTCAAATGTTTCATCTGAAAACTCCTTTCAAACCACCACTAACGAAGCAGTACATATATCAGATCGCTAATTAATGCCTTCATTTAGAAAGTATTCCAAACAGATCAATCCCAGAAGCGGAAAAAAAATAACAGATCCATGCACCGAGTTCAGCTGATTTTTGCTTCACTTTTCATTTCACACAGGCAAGTGGTGTGTTGATTTTTTGTCGCCGTTTACGCTCCTCGAAACAGAATGGATTTCTTGAATTTATGAGAAACAATCATAAGTCTCGGTATGGAACGTCGTCGTGCTCTGCACTATTAGCAGGTAACGAGCTTTTCAGTGATTGTGTCGTGATATGTTTCTTTTTTTTTGTGTGTGCTTGTCTTTCCTTGCTTTATCGTGCACGGAAAGCCTGGCAAAACGAGTTCGTCGCTTGTTTTACACATGTCACCCGTTTAGGTCTCCTGCGTCCCTGCCCCGTCAGCAGCAGTTCAGCGTTTCAGTCAGCCCTAAGGCGCACTTTGTTTTCTCAGATTTTGACGAACGTTCGACGCGAATGTGGTAATTCCCCGACAGATTCGAACGTGCCGTGATTAGTCGCGTTTCGAATCGAATATCTGTCGTGTTGTGAAAAATTTGTTTGATTGCCAACTTGACTGGGTAGGTACCTATACCTACCTACCTGCCACCGACAACGTCGAGGACGCGACAGCGTAGAGGTACACGGACACGGGGGCGAACGAACAAGTGCTGGAATTCGGATTTGTGAAATTGTTAAATGTCACTCTGCTGCAAGATGATTGAGGATGATTCGTGTCGGACAGCAATTTTTAATTCAATGGGTACAAGATGGTTTTGTATGGGAATGTTTCAACAAGTACACATTTTTGTTGTGGTATGGGACCTGGAGAGGCATCATACATTGTTGAACGTACGAAGAGTTCTCAGAGAGAACATCATTCATTGGAGTTTAAAATATCAGCAAAGCGATTACTATCGGTGAATATTTAACATTCATTTCCATCGATCGGAGACAGCAAAAAAGTGATCTCAATTAAACTCAACCCAAACGAGCTCATTGAAACACGAACGAAGGAATAAAAACGAAAACAAAAGCACTCTGCCTAATAAGTCACCTGATTGCGAACCGAGCTCACTAATTGAGCCCCGGGCCTGCTCAAATCACGCGGACTTCGAGGAGGTAGGTAATTTTCCGCGCTGTTGAATCTGTAAATGGCAACTGCTGTAGAAGCTGCAAATGTCAGAAGAACTTGTACGGCCCGTCGCTGGTTGGTTGGTTGCCTGGCGTCGTCGTCGTGATAAAAGCTCTCTAGCTAAGCATGGTCACAGCGCATAGACGAAAACATAATCCACTCTACCTGGAATGACCTGGGAGGGCGGAGGTAGGAAGACTAGGCCATCACGTCGGGTTGTGAGAATTACATAATTTCTTTTGAGAAAATAAATTAAATTAATGTAGAAGAAACGAACAGCGGCTAGCAATTACTTCGGGTGCTGTATTAGACGATTCTCCTTCTGGGTTGTTGCAGGCTGAGCGATAGGTACAGAGGGAGAGAAAAAAGCGTCTCTTGTCGTTGGTTTGATTAGCCATTTAGTTAGATAAAAGGCACGTTTCCTTCTGTTGGCTGATGTTTCAAGCAACGCAGGTTTCATGCTGCAGGGTATAGACAGTAGTTGCTCGTGATATTTGCAGGCTATGGGTAGTTGTTTTCTAATGAAATGTCAACAATGGAAAGTGAATGGATGGAACAAGCTTGGAATAAAGACATCAACCTGGTGCACTAGAAATTGTTTTGCAAAATATGCTTGATTTTTGGGTGAACCTAGCGAATTTGGTTAGTGAGTGACAACCAGTAGAAGTCTAAGTTCAGTGTTTGATGACCATAGTAGCTACCTTCGACTTAGTTTTGCTGTATGTGGATTATAGAAGATACCTGCCACTGAGTTTTATTCGTACCTAAGCTTGTATTTTAACTAGTATAGTGTAATCCAAAAGCAATAATTTGTTTGACATGAAACTTTTACATGATTAAAATGTTCAACAAACCATTAAATTAGTTTGTGACAATTATTACATCCCGGTGCAAACACAAAAACGCCTCAATAACAAGATAAAATAAAATTATCATAAAATTGTCACTTAATACAATAAAACGTGTCAGGAAGCTAATCACATGAAAGAGCGATTTCAGTCATATTTTCGGAAATGGCCTGATGGAGACTTTGGAATCGAATAACTTATCGAACTGGATCAGTACGTTGCATCAACGGCGGCATCAGCAAACAAACATGGACGACCTTCAAAACCTTTCTTGGCCTGAGTGAAAGAGGAAAACGTCGAATCATCGATAATGTAGTAGGTGATTAAAGTTATTGGGTTCATGTTTTAAAAATCCAAAAATGTCTAAACAATACTAGTTTAATTAACTGATCAACGCGGGATGATGTCAACAGAAGAGGTTTTTAGTGTTCTCATCGAAACTGGTTTGAGTAGATTTCAATATGTAGTAATTTTTTGTTGTTGTTGAGGTGAGTTGAACCACTGCGTCCATTATTTGAACTTTTTTGGTACCCCTGTTTACTGTTTACATTTAATGAGTGGACAGCTAATTGCCTGGACACGTCCTTTCCCAGTCCGATATGATATAGTTTATGAAACCAACTACCTTTCCAGGATTAGCAGACCAAATTCCACTAGGTTGTAAGATAACACAACGAAGAAATTTAGATCTACGCCTGTGTAATGCACCGCAACTACAGAGCAGATGTTCCGAAGTTTCACGTTCTATGCTACAGAAACGGCAGATATCGCTCTGAACCCGACCAATGTTCTTCAAATGATATCTACTCGAACAGTGCCCAGTTACTAGGCCAGCGTATATACTAAGAGCCCGTTGATTGAGCTCCAAGAGCTTTTTGATATGTGTTACATTTGGAGTTATAAATATTTTCGACTGGTTGCACTTCGTGACGGCCATCCAGTTGGCAATCACCCTTTGTTCTTCCCAGCGTTTGAGTTCCCTTTTTACCGTACAGTTTGATATTCCACAGTATGGCTCTGGGCCAATAAACGGTTAATTGGAACCTAATTTTACGAGATCGTCTGCCCTTTCATTCCCTTCAATACCACAGTCTCCAGGAACCCAATATAAGTTTACTGAGTTCTGTTTGCACAGCTGTCGCGACAAGAGAATACATTCCCAGACAATCTTTGATGTACATTTGTAAGCACGAAGCGCTTATAGTGCTGCTTGACTGTCAGAAAAAATACTTTTTTAGACCTTTTGAGCCTTTTTTTTTACAGGGAAGAATCTGCTCCCAGACTCCTGAGAAGATAACTCAGGGTGTGGGGATGGGAGAAATAGCTCTCCCGACCCACTAAACCTTACCCTGTGCTCTAGGCCCTTGCCCTCCCCGGAACCGCCCGAAAGCATTACGTCATGGGAGGGGGCCGGTTGCGCTATGGCGCATCACTAGGTGTTGTGTCCGACGTGACACTCGCTACTGCACAGTGAGCAGCTGTGCAGGGCCTTCCTCTTGTTGTTCGCTGTTCGTTGTTCGCCTGAGTTCTGGAGCAGACGTGATAGCCAGCCAACTGTCCAACAGGGCAGCTTAGGACAGATGTGACCGCTTACCAGCTGCGTGTGCTAAGCACTCTAAGAACCCGGCGTCACTCCTGCCTTTGCACAACGAGGGTTTGTGCAGGGCTTCTCTGCGGTAGTTCGTTTAGCCGCAATATCTCTCCCTTGGGTTCGATAATTAGCGTTTCCAGGGCACACCACGAGGAGGCGAACTGCTTCATGCCCCATTTTGAGCCTTAGAGCACTTCTTTCCGCCTCTAGTTGCACGTATTCATGCAATGGCAGTAGATTGAGAATTGCATCTAACGCTTTAGATGGGGTGCTGCGCATCGCACCCGTTATAGCAATACATGCTAGACGTTGTAGCTTCCTCTTTGCGGTAGCCTCTTTCGTTTTTGGCCACCACACTAACGAAGCATAAGTTACTTTTGGACGTATTACTGATGTGTAAATCCACATTGTCATTGTTGGTTTCAGACCCCATTTTTTACCAACAGTTTTGGAGCATAACCACAGGGCACTGATTGCTTTGATGATCACAGAATCAATCTGAGCATTCCAATTCAACTTGGCATCCAATATAAACTCCTAGGTATTTGATCTGTTCACTAAGATGGATCTGTTCTCTTCCAAGCTTGAACTCCTTTAGGTTGAACTTCCTCTTTCTAGTAAAAGGAACAGTTACTACTTTTGACGGATTAATGTTTAATACACCAAGATTGAGTAAACTTTAGAGCCTTTTGCATTCTTTCTGAAATGATAGCATCAAACTTTCCTCTAACTACAATGACTATATCATCCGCAAAGCCCACAACTTCGAAACCTTTCGCCTCTAGGCTTCTTAGAAGATCATCTACAACTAAAGACCACATTAGTGGTGAGAGGACTCCTCGTTGAGGACAGCCTTTCGTTGCCTTTACTGTTATAAATGAGCTTACCAGCCCAGAAGTGACTTTTCTTTTTGCGAGCATAGTATGAATCCAGTTGACGATGTGCGTGTCGAAGTTCCTTTTCTTCATTGCGTCTTTTAGCCACGTCGCTGTTGTTTGATTCTTGCAAACCAGCTGCATTTTGTGAACTTTGGTTTTATATTCTCATGCCTTTGCTCTTTGATTTTTAAAATCAGAGCATCCTGTACGGCATCGAGTTGTACTGTATTAATTTGTTGTTCTGGGTATCCTTTTACGATTATTCCAATCTTAACTAGACTAGTAACATCTTTGAAGGATCAAGCATTGAGTTAGAATCAGCTGATGATATGAAGTAATACAGCACCTCCAAGATTTACGCCTTACGACGTAATCGGGAAAGTGAAAAGAATATGTGAATTCATCGAAGGAACCGCACCGAAAACAACAATAAACTCCAGGAGCTGATGTGGAATACAGTGGAACAAATCAAAAAATTAATGATGCTGAACTCAAGGTTCAACTGGATAATCGCAATATCATCAAGTGCTGTCAGAAGAATGTCAGGATAATTCAGACAAATTTTCGACAACTTTAACATAACGATCGAAGGCAAATTATGTGGTAGGGGAAATGGCTCTAATGTTGGCCTATGGATCTAATATTAGGCCCATCGCTAAAAATCTGATATTTATCAGTTTTATCTTGACGAATGCAGCATTGGGACGGTTCTAATGGATATTTTTGGTCAGTATTGAAAATTTAGACGATTGCTGAATTTATGTATGAGCCCAAATTAGGGGCTTTTGGGCTGACAGTACATCCATTTCCCCTATATATAAAAATGAATTTCTGTATGTATCTCTGACCCTTATAGACTCGGAAACTACTGAACCGATCGGCGTGAAAATTTGTATGCAGGGGTTTTTGGGGCCGGGAAATGTTCTAATGATGGTTCAAGACCCCTCCTCCGTCTGTAAGGGAGGGGGCTTCCATCCAAATGAAACAGAACATTAAATTTAAAAGAATTATTTCAACAAAGAAAAACACGAAACAACTTTACGAATAATGTTGAGCAGTAGTAAATCAACCACGATCGGGTGGTAACATTTGTCACCAAGCATTTGAAAATCTCCAGCTTTTAAGCCCGTACTGAAAATCAACGAAGAACTAATTGATAACCTGATCAAATGTACGTTAATTATTAATTATTTTGAAATCAAGCTTGAAGCTGTAACCATTTTCGAAATATTATAATTACTTGTAAAACATCTAAAAGTTAAGCCCTTGTCAAAAGTTAGTCATTAAATGTTGAAATATATTTATTAACAACGTATTTTGATCAAACCAAGCAAGGGAAATTAAAAAAAAATGCGAAAAATTTATGGAAATATTTTTGTTTACCTGTTTATATGGAAATCTCTCATAGAGCATTGCGCAGTGGTCCAGAATAGCAGGAAAGAAGCATTAGAGCCGGTAATTGAAACTGTAGAAAAAAGTTTCTTCTTCAAAGTTGTTCTTTACATTAAGCCCTCATTTTGGTGCAAACTACGAAAAAGTAATGTAAATTTCGGTGCCCTGAGTCCGAGACATGCAAGCGGCCCTTTTGACATAATAAGCAGTTGATTTCGTCGAGTTGCATATGTTATGTTATGTTTTTTTCTAGGAAGCATACACAGTTCGAAAAAGTAGTGTAAATTTCTGTTCTATATATCATGTGAAGTTTTGAGACATTTCATGCAATGTAGCAAATATTGTATACAAAAGCCCATTGTTGTAAACAACATTGTTTACAAGTTGCTCGGTTGCGTGAAATGAAATACAAGTTTACGTGAATGAATGTTTACATCACTATTAAAATTCAGAATTTTTATCTGTGTAGCCCAGTACAACCGAAGCTTCAACTTTTGGGTAAGCCGATCACTCATTCCATGCCTTTCAAATATCTCGGGGTCTGGTTCGATTCCAAATGCACCTGGAGATCCCACATTGAGTATCTGAGACAACAATGCCAACTAAGGATCAATTTCCTTCGATCAATTGCCGGAACGTGGTTGGGAGCCCATCCACAAGATCTTCTGACGTTGTACCGGACAACGATTTTATCGGTTCTAGAATATGGTAGTTTTTGTTTCCAGTCGGCAGCTAAAACGCACATCATCAAGCTGGAACGGATCCAGTATCGTTGTCTTCGTATCGCATTAGGATGCATGCACTCGACTCTCGAAGTGTTAGCGGGCATGTTGCCACTATCCGTCCGTTTTTCAGAGTTATCTCTGAGGCTCCTCACCCGTTGCGAAGTAATGAACCCACTGGTGATCGAAAATTTTGAGAAGCTTCTGGAGCTAAATCCTCAAACATGTTTTATGACTTTGTACTACCTATATTTAACACAGGATGTCAGCCCTTCAAGAAATATTCCCAATCGTGTAGTCTTCTCCGATTTCGGCAATTCAGTGAATTTTGATTTAACTATGACGCAGGAAATCTGTGGAATTCCAGAGCATCATCGTCCTATGATTGCTCCGTCATTATACTCTGCAAAGTTTGGCCATGTTGATTCTGCAAGAATGTTTTTCACAGATGGATCTCTAATAGAGGAGTCCGCTGGTTTTGGTATATTTAATGAATTTCATAGCGCCTCTCGAAAACTTGAAGCTCCTTGTTCTGTATATGTGGCTGAACTGGCAGCAATTCACTACACCTTGGAAACTATTGCTTCACTTCTTCCAGACCACTACTTTATTTTTACGGATAGTCTCAGTTCTGTTGAGGCTATCCGTTCCATAAGTCCGGTAAAGCACTTCTCGTATTTTCTCTTGAAACATAAGTAACGATTTAAGAAACTCATATATGTTTACTTTAAGAATATTAACCTTAGATTGTAAGTTTGATTAATCTTGTGTTTAGTTTGTATTTTGTACGTGTGGGTTTTTTTAAATGTTTGTTTTCATGATGAATAGACATAATTTCATGTTTTAGGATTAATTAAATATTTGTATCGAAAACCACATTTCAAACCTCCTTCTCCCTTTTCCCATCCAAAAAATTGTAAATCTCCACTAACCTCGAGACAACCGTGAGTTCTCGGTCCAGTTCCTTTAACTTTAAAAATAAGACAGTAAAAATGTATAACGAAAATGATAACTCGGCTCTGTAAATTTTGAGTCGATTGAGCCTGTAAAAAAAAGATATTATTAAAAAAAAAAAATCATTACTCACATTTTATCGTTTAAAATAGATTCCCTGGTCCCTGGGCTCTGGTCAGCCGTACGACGCAAGTTAGTCGCGATACTCTCACAAGAGCACTGGACGGTATTGAAATCATTCTCATTTTTTTATTGAACACCCGTTATAATGCAAAAATGGTACAGGCTAAGAAAGCTGTCTATTAACAACTGTGGAAGTGCTTAACGAACACAAAGTTGAGAGCTGGCGTAAACTTCCAGTGGGTTCTAAAATTTCTCATAAACAGTCTACTTAGTATTTGAATAGCCCATTGACTAACGAAAGAACCACCAGCACCTTTCGCAAAGATAGTAGAAATCCATTATTGATGTCACTGAATGCAATCCTTTTTTATATCTTTATTAAGGAGACTTTCAGCCCTGGGCTGGTTCGTCTCCGGTACAGAATGCAATTCGTCGTTAGTGGCAAATATGAACTGGAGAGTGTACGAGGGGTACGATCCGGTACAGCGTCAACGGACACCTGGGGAAATGTGGAGGACGACAACACGAAAGATTAGCAGTCGTAATATTACATTTTAGGATGTGACCTTATCATGAATCTTGGAGGGATCCTCGGGAAGCTCCGAAACAATTTGTAAAAATTGAAAATTAATCATAAAGCAGCTAGAGATTAGTACATTTAAAGCGTTTTTATGTTACTTCATAAGCGAAGTTTGCGATTTTCAGAGTTGGTTGGAAATGCTATCTAACATAAAGCTTTAGTGTGATAATTTATTAGCTAGAAAATGGTCTAAGGTAGATAGATAGATAGTTCCGTTAGCTACCTATTTCCGTTAGAGTACGGCAGTATGAAAATTGAATAGAAGTTGCAAATGAGCGAAGGACCATCAATGCGACAGTACAAGTCAAACCCATACTTATTTACCTAACTCGTACGATGTACGAGGAGATTTGAAGTATGTCTTCAAAGAATTGCATTAAAACACACCATCGACTGGAAATTCTTTCGGCAACGTGGGGCGTTAGGTAGTGATGATACGTCGCTAGAACTATTCCACAGCCGCAGACAGTATATGAGCATGTCAAACGCGCACTTTTAGGTCTGTAGATTTGAAGACATAGGGTAGAGAACTACTGACCTAATCGCCCATTTTAGGCCTATAGAGCAGAAAACTTCAAATAAATCCATGATTTCAGAGTTAACAAGTCAATTATGCGTTTGGTACGATACTTGAGTTAATAAGCTACCGAACGCAATAAGTGAGAACGCGTGATATAAAGGTTTGCACCCATTATTCCCAAAAACAAAAAAAGTGCTCCGACCGAATCAATTTTTATCTTCATGCGATAGGCCGAAGTGAATTAATTGGTGTTTCAATGGCGTTTCAATGCGTTAGGCCGAGTTTAGAATCCGTAGGCTGAGTTTGGCGTCAAGAAGCAGTGTTAGACTTTTGACAATATCTCAACGATTGGTTTCTCTTTATCAAATCTTACGGTACGTAAGGAAAGGTAAATAAATTTGAAAGCCATCACTAATAATAACATTCCGTTTGGAGCTAAACTGCGCTAGATTAAGAAAGAGTAAGTGCGGGTTGTGCTTAATAGGCCGGAAATGGGGTAGTTAACCCTACTTCAAAAGTATCCCGAGCAGGAACGAATATCTCGACACCTCAAATTGGTATGGATGAGCCTGACAAAAGAGGTAAAATACCAAAAAATAATGCCAAAAAAATGTACCCACAATACCATTCCAATACCAAATTATGATACTTCAATACCAAAACAATACAACACAGGTTTTTTTTTTGGTATTATTCTTTGGTATTTTACCTCTTATGTCATACTGTTAATACCAAATTTTGGTATCAGGTCAGAATTGGGCATTAATTTGTTATTTTTTCCTGCATCCCGAGTGTGTGCATTTGACCTGTACTGTCGCATTAATGGCCTTTCGCTCATTTTCAACTTCTATCCAATTTTCATACTGCCGTACTCTAACGGAACTATCTTCATACCCTCTTATAAGACCATTTTCTAGCTAATAAATTATCACACTAAAGCTTCATGATAGCATTTCCAACCAACTCTGAAAGCTAGAGATCGATTATGTTCCACCCTCAAAGCATGGAATTCACTACTTTGTGTAATACTTTGCTTACATGTGTCTGTATGCCATCTTTCAGTGCCATCAAATGAATACGTTCTGATTCACCCCAAATTATGCAACCGATTTAAATGCCGTTTTGTTTAAACATACAATCAACATACCAAAAGACCCACAACCGCCAAGTCTACACCGTCGTGGTAGGCTTAATTAAATCTACATGCTCCCTTCTGCCCATGTCCTACCTTTGGCAGAGCCAGTCAGAGCCAATCATGTTCAGTTCTAAATGCTAACATGTCGGTTTTCAATTCGCATCAAATCATTGCACCCCATAAATCGTCCTACTCTTTCTCCTGCTCACCGAGTTCGTTCTTCGCCGAGAGGTTGAGGTTCATTGGCGCGGCGACGGTGGTGGTGGCAGTAGCGCACAAAAATTAGCACATTCGGAAGAACACAACAACGACGAGACGAAAGGTTGATCTTTGAAACGGGCTGCTGTTTATCCCCAATAAAAAAAAACCTTGCGGCACTGCTGGCTGGGACAGATTGTCTCTGCTTGACACAGAGCTCGAATCACCCTTTAAACGAGAGGGGCACCCGAAAGCCATCTCGTAATTCATTTAACGAGCTGTTCAAATAGAGGTACATTTAATAGCGAGTTCTTTTTCAGCTGCCTCGCAAACAGAATCCATACCACTTCCATCCAACCGCCCACCCAGCGCTGCGGCAGTACTAGCACAAAACAGCACCCAGTAACCGAAGGCAGTAAAAATTACCTTTTATAACTCACAGGAGATGTGACTTAAATGTTAGAATGTGATTAAAATCGCATTAAAATTATTCAATGCTCATTCACGCTGCCCTGAGTGCGCGCGCGCTCGATTTGTGCCGTTAATTCATATTCTCAATTTTGCTCAAAAGAAACAAGCTGCTACTAGGTACATTATCTTGCTTTGTAGCCCCTCCATGGGAGTTCTTGGGAACGAGAAGGGTTGTAGCATGTTGCATGAAAATTCCATCTTATTTATGAGCAGTAAAATGACGTTTCAATCTCAAAAAACAATGATACACCAAATGTAAAACCCACAAAATAGCATCTCGGACTTCATCCCTGGTGAGGTCAATTTCCAGTAATGGCGTCTCCGTCAACCACCTCCCTCCTCCCTCGTGAGTAATGCGGCCAGGCCTCTTGTGCGAGTGTTTAATTGCAACGTATTGCTGTCGCTGCTGCAGTTTTGTCACCTCCGCCAGTCAATGTCCATCGAATGGCAGTGTGTATGTCTCTTCCATTCCGGGTTGACTGTTTTGAAGGGCTATTCCCCTTTCCCCGCCGGGCGCTGTCGAGTGACGTTCCATCACGGCTTCCATTCAATTCAAATTTGCGCCGTATTTCATCTGTGCCGGAGAAGTACCTTCCAATGCACTGCTAGGTAGTGCGATACGAAACGATTGGCACTTTTCGTCTATTATTGCTCAAATCCGACAGTTGCAGTAAACGCGGACGCATGTGTAGGGTAAAGGGTCTTTTGTACTGACTGCGCTAAATGTGTAAAAATGTCTAAATGTTTGAGAGCAGCGGGACAAAGCGAGTCTGTCACGGGATGATGGGAGCATTCGGTTGTCAAAGCGGGTGGCTGTCAATTAAGCTCTGCCAGTTGGGTAACGTGTGTTTCTATTGTTATTTGAGGGCTTTGAGGTTCAGGTGCCAGGTTTGGTATGAACCTTCTATAGTCAGGGTTGTGACATCAGAGCGATTCAGTTGCTCCGGTAGCTCCGGACACTTTTAGTTTTGTAACAATGTTTTGCATTTGTATTATTGGAATTGTTCGTAGGACCTATTTCGATGATTGATTGAAGATGGAGCAGATGGCGTCTTTAGGAAGCCTCCGGAAACGATTGTATAAGCTTAGTTAATAAGCAATTTTTAATGAAATCTGTAATGCGCTTTAACAAGTGACCAAAAGTGTGGCAATATTTGAAACTAACATATCATTAAATAAACACTTGAAAAAATGGCGAGGAAGTAATGATTCAACTTATCCATTTGTACAGATTTCTACGAAATTTTGCTACTGGATGGTAATATCGCAGTTTAAACTCGACGTCATGTATAGAGGTATTTAAATCATTTCAATTAAAAACGAAAAAAAAGATACAGAAATCCAAAGATCGTGCAGGTGGGTTCAATAAGGAAGATGCATAAATGACGTAGCATTTTAGGGTGACCAGTAGACTGATGCAAAATTTGAAATTTTCGCACCACAGTGCTCAAACGGTTCCAAATTGGGCCCTGATTAGCCTCCCAAAGCTTGAACTCATTTAGTGAGAAACTGACTTGGCACAAACCATTATATGGAAATTACTATGGGAAAACAAAACTTTTTGTTCATTGCCTTCTAGCCTTTTTATATATTGCACTGTTAACAAATTCTATTGCTATTCTTATGGGAAATTTTATCAGCTACAACTTTGCAGAAAATTGTTTTTTTTCAGCCAAACTTCAAATTAAATAGTTATTAATTGTTTAAGAGATAAATAATCTTATGGTAAAATTAAGCAAATGTATTGTGGACAACACTGTATACTGCAGTGTGACATAGTCATGCTTTTTGTCCTCTATTCTACGCGCCATAAAGACCAATGTTGCCTGCTGAACAGTTGATTGAGCATAATCATAAGACATCAGTGACTTGAATCCTTAATATTTTTTGTTCCTTACATTTGATCGAAAAGCGGTCTTGAAAAAAATTGTAGCTGAGAAAATTTTCAAAAAGCTCAGGTATCATTTTCTAAAGTAGAGTGAACTGGTGAATTTTGAGATAGATATGAACCAAAATTATGGTTTCTCCCTAGTAATTCCCATATAAACTTCAAATGGTTTGTGCCAAGTCAGTTTCTCACTTAATGAATTCAAATTTTAGAAGGCTAATCAGGGCCCAATTTGGAACCGTTTGAGCACTGTGGAGCGAAAATTTCAAATTTTGCATCAGTCTAGTGACCAGCCATGTAGAAAAATACTAAACAAAGGGAGTGGGACCAAAGCTGGTGCTTCATGAAACGTAATCAATCATTAATGGGGTTTTAACACTTATGCTATTTCACTAGCGCTAACGAGCTATCTGGTAGCAAAAAAGCTCACTAGCATAATGTAAACAGGGCATTAGCGTCTACCAGCATGAAATTTTTAGGAGCAACTGAAATTCGTGCTAGTTGAAGAGTACACAAGCGCTCGCAAATCCACACAGATGTAAACACCCCATAAACGTTTGTTTACGTTTGATGAAGTACAAACTTTGGACGCTCTGCCCTTGTTGCGTATTTGACTACATGGCTGGTCACCCTAAAATGCTATTCACGTCTCAATCTTCTTTTACACGCACCGCTATATCATGGCTGTCCTTCAACCAATCCAGCTCATTTTTTAATTGACTTGTTCATAATTGCAGCGATCACTTACACTTCACGGTTCATTGATGTCTCTGGTAGAATAAAATTAATATAAAAAATCGCTGAAATACCCATTAAATGAAATCTTAGGTGATCCGCTTTCATTTGACGCTAGTTTCAAAATGTGCTATCGGGGGGCATTTTTGCATAAATTTTTTGGGCTGAACTATTATTTTCTGGACGTGGTTAACACTAAAAAGTATCCTGATGAATGTGGCATACCTGTATAAAGCGAGAAAGAGAGAGAGAGAGAAGGATTAATAATTTCCATTTAATTTGTTTCAGCGATACTTATTTTTTAATAATAAGGTTTTCGTGACGTACCTAATGGATATCCCCTTAGACAGCTCTGCGGTTGACAATCTGTCAGATTTTTGGTTTGTGTTTGTGTGAGTGAATTCAAGTGTGATTTGCAGTGATACTGGATCAACGGAAACTCCCTTGATTTATGGAACTGATTTCTGAAGAATTTCCACGGATTTACGGTTCCATAGATGGAATCATCGGGTTTTCATTACTTTTCACCGGAATCTGAATTGCAGATCATGTCTCTAGTGATTTTATGTAAATGTGTTTGTAAAATCCACTTTGTGAACCATCCAGAAACTTATGTCGAGCTTTGCACTCATCTGCTCCTGAATTATTCATCCTTAAATTCATTCTCAAGTTCTGAACGGTATCGATTTTGAAGTTTTTATTTAATTTATTTTTTTTTTTTTTTTAATAGGAGCAAGCAGTAATTTTCAAATTATGTAAGGGTTGTAGATACTAAAACTATAATGCAGTGTAAGATTTTAATTTGGGGGCTACCATACCTCATAAAAATAAAGTAAGATTTAATTTTTAGTGGCGTGTGGTGTAGTGATACGCATGACTGCCTTTCACTGCAAAGGGTCTGGATTCAATCCCAGTCGGCCAATTCTAGTGTCCTCATCGGTCTCCAGAAATCCGATTCGAAGGACCATAATGTCGGGGTCTTCGACCATTTTCTTGGGTTTTGATAGGGTGGTAGACTGTCTATGAAGTCCCAGCATTGAGAGGGTTACCGATGAGTTGGTTTGGTGCATTTAAAAGATTAATGGTATCGAGTGAGTGCCACTCGAGTTCATAGATTATCGTTCCTTGGTTTTTACTAGTTACACATGCACATAGAATCTCCATCACATGTATCGTGTTTTTTTTGTTTTTTTTTTGTTTTCCGTCAATCTTGTTTTCTGTACTGAGTACCAATGCTACCGACGCCAGGGAGACAGCTCCCACCTCTGGACTTTACCTATCGACTCTTGGACCGAAGACCAACGGCTTTACTTCCATTGGGAACAGAGCGTCGTGATCAGAGATTTTATGGCTCAGAAAATCCCGGCGGTGCCGACTTAAGCCCAGACCCTAGGCCCAGGTGAGAGATAATCACGTTTACCACTACACCACCGGCACCGCTGTCACGAACACACATAAGCATTATAACAAATATTCTGTACGTACGTCAAATGTACGTACTAGTTGGCATGGCAGGCATTGAAAATCAACTTTTCAAAGTGTCCGGATTTGTGGACTAAATGTTTGCATTTCGAGTCTTTACGGTAGTAGTTTTAGCTACGTGAATTTACAAAGGACAAAAGACAAAACTTCGAATGACAAAACGTTGAATGGAAAGGTTAAATGGCCCAAAGAGGATCAGGATTTCTTTAATTGGTTCTTTTTACAAGCTGATGATGAAGATGATTGTATTATTTTTAACACTGAAACCTAAAATGGCATTGTCAATATTTGTCTTTCATTTCATCACTGCTCGTTCTTTCATAGAACAAAAAAGATCGGTTTTGATCATTAGTCATTCAATATTCAACGTATTTTCATACTTTATGAGTTCGATTTAAGTTTAGCTTTCGCTTTCATCCGTGCCCTCAACTCCCTTGCTTCTTCCTATTGTTTTTTTCTTCAGCAGCTCTAGCCATTTGGCCTCCTCTTCGTCCTTTATACGCTCCTTCTCGGTATAGTTCACTATCCCGAATTTGTAGGCGACTGCTGTTTCTCAGTAGCGCTTGCTTCCTCTCCACTGTTCGTTTCGGCGTCCGGGGACGTCACATCCATCACCACCACCTCTTCTGCCAGGACCTCAACCACTTCCTCGTTTGGCAATACACCTCCAGCCACTACACCAGCGTACGAACTGACGCTGCTCTCTTCCTCATTCCGTTGATGGTTTTCGTCTTCTGTTCGTTGTTGTACTGACTGCTTTCGATCCTTCCGCTTGGGGCAGGAATATATCCCCACCGTCTTACTACCCCTGGGTAGAATATGTTCCCCTTTCGATTGAGGAACTGCAGCGAGTTGAAAATCTCCTTTTTCACATCCATATATAGACACCGCACTCCTGTGTGCATATCGAGGCGCAAGGCAGCTGGAAATTTTGCCCATTGTCGTATTTCCCTAGCACCAATGGGACTTCTTGTAGTAGACCGTAAACTCTCACGTACTGAACGGTGCCCTACGCATTATGTAAAATTAATTGTTTACGGTTGTGTAGCAAACAATACAGCATCGAATCCTCTAATTTGAACTTGATGAACATAAATTTTTTCCTACGTTATACGGTATGTAGCGATCAACTGAGTAGGATCCGCGTTCAGTGATTTAACTAAATTCGCAATTTCTTCCATTGATGGTTTCAGCGATCCATAAGGGAAGCTGAATCTTATCGTCAGTTTTTGTTTACACCGACATCTCCTGCAGTACTTTGTTATTGGTCTTGGATGTTTTTGAACTACATCACCAGGTGGCGCTAGTGTACCATTTGAAATCTAATAACTAGCTTTAACATGACAACTAGATTAGGTACAAGGTTATTGTCTTTGGCAAAGTTTCTGAGATTTAAGAAATGGATGGATGGTGAACAGTGCATTTCAGAATTAATTTTTCAGGATGTGCACGTATTGGCTTCTAGTCACTGCCGTAAAATCTCGACCGTACGTGACGATATTGACAAAGCAGCTTTAGTCACTGCCACAGAATCAAAATGATCTTCAAAGGATGCTATGTTATTTGTCAGTGACAATTTAGGCAATGACGGACATGTGCGTTTTGTTTCGTCTAAATTTCTAACGTTTGGTTATGTTTTGGCTTTTCAAGGATCAATACATATGTTTTCTTGAACCGACGTTTCGAGCGTATTGGATCTTTTTCAAGGGTTCGACAGGTTTGTTGTTTTTTTTTCGGGTCAAGAAAATATATCAGGCATAACTTATCAAAAGGACGTAAGTTGTAAAACTAAACAAATCGATATTTTGCTTCTAATCGACATTATTTTGCTTATACCATTCTATGACATCGCGGCTGTAATGGCAGCTGGCTAAGTTAGGCCAGAACTTTATGGAAGCTTCGTGTGATTGAATGAACGGCAAAATTATGTTCTGGAGACACTCCTCCTTGTAAAGTTGTCCATTCATAGTCGCTCCAGTGATGAAAACCTTTGTTTTCTTTCCGGAACTGCAGATGTCTTGCCAAATAATCAACTTGTGAGCAAATTTATCTTCAAAGACAAATTTGAATTTATCCGGAGCATCCCCCTTACTTGTAGCAAAGTAAAATTTTTGGCCCGGGATTTGTCCAAAGTCCATTTTTACGTAAGTTTCATCGTCCATCAAAATACATCCGTTATCCTTGGTCAGAACTTATACGTACAGCTTCCTTGTACGGTTTTTGGCAACCAGGCTTTGTTTCAGCGTCCTGATGAGATGTTTGATGGCAGGGTACGACCGGAAACCTTCTCGCATACAAATTCGCCGAACTGTACTGTGTGCCACACTGAACCTTTTCGCCAAATCACGACCGGAGATCCCAGGATTCTTTCGGACTACCCAACTAACAATTTTAGGTGCAGCTTAGCTTATACAGCCAAAAATTGGCTTATACAGCTAATTTTTGCCTGTATAAGCTAGTCTGCAGCTAAAATTGTTTGTTGGGTACCCTTATGACCTTCGCTCGTAGTTTTCGGTCATATGTTCCACTTCTACGTTTGTTTTGTTTTGCACGATCCATCTTTAGTGTTTCCCGGTAACGTTTAAGCACGGTATTTTCAGTCGATTTTGGAAATTTGAGAGCCTTTGCAATCATTCCTCCTGATCACGTTGGATTTTACACGTGAGTGTGCAGAATTTTTTCACGTCTGTCACGTTCCATCATCGATATTTTTTGAACAAGTATATGAATCCTGATATAATTTTCATTACTAAATAAACACTCCTTCCCAGGCCGGTGTCAAGGCCTATACTAACAGCTATGTTTGACAGTAGGCAGCATGTCCGGGGCCCAAATCGTTTGTTTTGCTGTACTGGGCCCGCTGTCACCGTATACAATGTTGCCTACGAGCCTACCACCGGGCTGCTCCTTCCGGATCAAAACGCTGTCAATAGTTTCTTGCTACGACAACTAGAGAAGCTACAGTAATTCAAAAGAAGCGGCCGAATACTAATAGAAACGGACTTTACCACACAAGATATTTAGTGCTGTTCACTATTCTCTTTAGTCTTTTAGGAACGAATACTTCAATGATATTGTATAAGTTAGTATAAAATATGTCAACAGCCTTGTCCATGTCGTTTTCATCTTTTAAAAGGTTTTGCCAATTTATGTTATTCAGTCTGCTGTGAAATTCAGGAACAATTGCATTTTTTAAATCATAAACTAATTTAAAATTAACAACGCTTGGGCGTGACCGATGCGAGTCTGTGAACACTGAGTATTCAATAGCCGTATGAAATTTTTCATTCTTCCAAAATGGAACTGCTGCTTCTACAATACGAAAATCTTCTGTACAATTAGTAAACATAAGATCCAAATAGGAATTGAGCTGGTTACGAACATGGTTAATTTGATGAAGTCCCAAGTGGCTGCTTTTATCAAAGATGAATTGCAAAGTATCGTTTTCACCTACAATTGGTGACAGCCAGGGGTTGAAACAGTTGACGTTTTTTACTACACTCGCTTCGTTGTCGTGCGCGACAGTCTGTTTGTATTCGAACACTCATGCTCTACCGTCGTCTCTCTCACACAACACGAGCGGTAGAATAACATTCGAGCTAAAAGAAAATTATCAAAATAGCTATCATATGACATGTGTGATTTCGTTGTAATTCCTCAATTTGGTGTAAATCAAACCATTTCTGATCAGAAATATTATTACTAGGACATCATTGCTTGCTATTTTCAGAATTCACTCAAGCACACCATCAGCAGCTCTTATTATGAGAAAAACTAAAATACATACATTCGTGACGGTCTTCGATGAAAGTGTCGTATTCAAGAGCCTGTCATATGACATTTTAGTTTGGTACTGTACTACGATAGCTTGTTTTGCAAGTGTCGGAGGCAAAGGCAGTCAATTATCACAGAAAATGTGTCAAATACCGTGACCGCTTACAAGACTGGTAACAGCAGCGAATCATTATCACTACCCGAGCAAAGTACAGCATCAAAATGACAGCAAATTGAAATCAAGTTTTGATATCAACATCAAACTGAAATCATAATTTGATTTCAGTTTAGGCAATTGACAAATTTGATACCTAATTTTGTTTTCATTTTGCTGTACATTTGCTCCAGAAATATGTTGTTGCTGGTTTGTTTTCATTGCCTTAGCATAACATCAAATTGAATACTTGTTTTGTTATCAACAGGAAAAATGGATATCAAATTTGGTTTTCAGTTTGCTCTCACTGATAGCAGAAATAGTTTTCAATGTGATGTCACAGGAAGATTTTTTTGCTCTCAATTTTGATATTTTAACCGTTAAAACGACCAAAACGACAGCAACCTGAGTAATCATTATCAGCGAAATCACAACATCAAATTTAGATTTCAGTTTGATCTCAGACTTTGCTAGAGTATCCTGTATAAAATTAGCAGTATTCTGGTTAAAATCTCCATAAATATAAATTTTGGTTCTTGGATCTTCTCTTTGAATTTTCAGTTCTGCATTAGTGAAAAACGTTTCGTAAGCTGGTTTTTTGGAAAAGTGTGGAGGAAAGTATTCAGAAGCGAAAAGATGTTCTTCACCGTTTATTAAAATGTTAACCCACACATCTTCAAATTCTTTTTGTCTTTCACTAGCAATTTGTTCAGCTTGAAATGTAGCATTCACAGCAATAAGTACACCACGGCCTGATTTTTACCTGATAATGATAAACCGTGGTCACATAGAAACACACTAAATTTACTACCAAAGACCTCTTCGCTTTTAAAATTGTCAGACCAATTAGTTTCTGTTCCAATTTTTATATCATCTGTGCAGCTGCTTATTTTATTTTAAATTTCATTTATTTTATACACACTACGCATACGGTTAAAATTTTGGCAATAGACTGTAGTTTCACTTAGAAAAGAGCTACTTGATAAACTAGCGACATGATCACTTTCCAAGTAACACAAATTCACAGAATTATGTTGAGTAAACTGCTATACAACCAAAACTAGTCATACAAAGGTTATATAAACTGTGACAGAATATGTGTGTTGCTTGGGTTACGTCGTGCTGGTCAGGGGGTGAAGTTGCTGCATACTGTCCGAAATCCCTCAAATTATGTGAGATGCCATGATCCTCGGGCTCAGCTGTGTTTTCATATTCTACCTCAGGTGAGTGCGTCAATTGCGCCGACACGATGAAGAGGAAGGATTCCCCGGAGCCATACCATGTGAATTCGGAAGACCGCTTACTGGGTACGGGTTTAGAGTTTCCCTTTCTTTCAAACTGTTTAACCGGTGGTCTATTAAATACATTTTTTGCTGCTGAAAGAAGCTCTCGATCAGGTGGAAGAAAACGGGGGTTCTGATGTGGAAATGATAGGAACTGTTGTGTTTGTTATTGCTGTTAATGTTATCCTGGTAATGTCGAATGATGCTCCGGTGGCCGAAAATGTTGCTGTGATTGGTACTGTAACCGTTGTCGGAATTCATGTTTCGATGATTACGAGGATCTAAACTGTTGTTGTGTATGTTGTTCGTTGCGTTAGAAGAAATTCGTGCTGTATTTTGTTTTCTTTGCCTTCTAGCTTTCCAGCATGTTTTTGTTGATTTAGCCGTCGTAATTTGCGCGCGTCGTAATCTGACCAGTCTACCTTCCAGACCCTCCTCGTACCCAAAAGACGCCACCCTGAGTCATCAACGTTTTGCTCATTGTTTAACTCTTCCAGCAAACTGGGGAGGGGGTCAGGCGATGGTGATATCACTTCGTATCGAGAGTCAGGCGTATTAAGTGTGACACAGTTAATTTGGGTTTCGATGTTGCCAATACCCACCGATAACGATTTCAGCTCTTCTAATACAATACCTAACCCTAGTATAGGGTTTTGTTGCATTTCAACAGTAGAGCACAGGTCAGAAGTTATATTGCTGATATTTTTCAGCTCTTCCTTGAGATATGTTAGGTCTTCGGAAATTCCTGATGTCATTATTTGCATTGCATTTGAAAAAAATTATTTTGAAGCTTTCATTGCTATGTCAAACAGCGGGGTAAGGTGATTTTTAATAGCACTAACGTTGTAAGTAGAACCACTGCTTCCAGTTGCCGTCAGCTGTTTTTTATATCGGCAAGTAAAGCATCGAGCCGGTCGACCGCTTCATGGACAATGGAATTGGATTATCAAAAGGTTATTGGTATTACATATACACTTTCAGGCTCGATAATATATTTTTCAAACTTGGCACGTTATTAGTTTAATATCGATATTTAATTTGTAAAAAATAATTGGACAGGTCTCACCTTATTCCGCCCATCCGTTGCCGTTGATTACTTCTTTTGGAATCCCTTGTACTTTCTCTCTCTAATGCTTCATATGTCTCCAATCAGAATCACTGATAGTGTCCCGAAAGTCACCCATGTTATTTCTGCTGAGTCCATTATATGTCCATTTCGGTGTAAGTCCATTATATGTTATATTTTAAAAAACATTTGTGAGTCTGTTGAAATTCAGCATAATCAAAATGTCCGATGTTCTTCAATGAATTTGAAACGTATTTAATAATTGGGTTCTTTAAGGGTATTAAGTCAATGCATATTCGTAATCTGCATTAAAAATGGAACCCAAACCCAAAATTTCATCAATTTTGGTACACTGGAACTATTTTAAATAAGAACGATTACAGTTGCAAAAATCACCTTATTAGCGCCCCTCGGTGTCACTTTGTATGGGAAGATTGTTAGTTCAGTGTCAAACAGTGAAGTTATTATTTTGCTTTAAATCTTGATTTAAAAATCGAGATGAAAGTGTGTAGGTTCGAAAAAAATATCGCTGTGCTCAGAAAACGAAGCTCTTTCAGATGATATATAAAAACCGATATATTTTTCAAAATTAAAGAACCCAATTGGTTTGATTCATAAAAAGCATGTCATTTAGCGAATGCCCTTAACTAAGTGAAAACCGTATATTATTTAGTTACCGAATCTGCTTCATTTCAGAGTATAGTTGTCTAATTTCATAAAATTGAGATGAAGCTTTAGAAATTTTGATTAAATGTAGCATCACCAATGATCTTCCTACGTCAATAATGCAATCGTATCTCGTAAACGACTTTGCAAATTTTAACATAGACAAATTTTCAACACTCCAGGCATGAAAGCATGGGAGTCTATGACGTAAATAGATCTCAAAAGTCAAGGGATAAATTCATGCTAATATTCTTCGATCATTTTCCGTTGGCATGGGTCAAGCACAGTTTTGCAGGTAAACATTAGGAAGAGTTACAAATCAATTTCATAAACTGATCATGCTCCGGGAAGTATGATTAGAAAACGCTCAGGGCTCATCAATGCTTAGTATTCACAGCAATCAGAAATTGATCGTAAATTGCCCCGCTAAAACAACGAGACGGACACGACGGTGACATACGGCGTGAACACACTGCCAACCCGTGGACGGGATTAAAGTTTATGGTCGATTGTATGCAAATTGGTCTCCTCGGTGTATACGCGGTGAACAATTCCTATGAAATATTTTGCTTCTTGCACCTTCCTCATATCGGAATATATGACTCTATTTATAGCAATATTTGACGAAGAAGGAAGTTTTCTTCGTGGTTGCAACAGCGCACATTGAACGCTCCGATATGTTGCTTGCCTGATTTATATGCTGAAGCTTCACGCAAGTGATAAAAAGTAGAACATCACACCGTATTGAATTAACTTCTTGGAACAAATTGACACCAATAAATTACTCAATACTCTAACCGAAAACGCCCATTTCTCAATACATCTTTCCTTAATTACTCGGTGTGGCATGTCTAATGCAAGCTGATCCCTGGCTACTGTCCAAATAAGCCTATCGCGACGACAGGTAGCATTTACCTAGTCACTTAAGTCCGTCAAGCCAGAGTAATCTAATCGCCCCCGGGTCACCACCACCACCCCCAGCCACCGAAACACTTCTTCACTTCCACGAATCCATAAGCCAACCAGCCCTAGTAGACTTGACCGTCCCAGTCAATCCGCACGGCAGTTGAAGAGACAGAGTGAAAAAGAGGATCGCTTTAAGTCCACCTTCGCTACCCCCTCGTCTGTATTTGGGACCGGAGGGGATGCTGAGAGCTGCGCGAATGGATGGTGTTTATGTAAATTAATGTTCTCGGTGATTTTGATTGACAGCCAGGCACCTCTGCATATCTCGGAGTCGTCTCCTAGGCTTAACGTGTGGTGGAGAGTAGTCAGGTACGCGGGAGCTCTCATCGTCACCTTGCATGTGGTGCAGGTTTCACGCCAGCTCTGCGCCAAAGCACCGACCGTCGTCGTCATCGTGGTCGTCGTTATGGGCTTCTTGAATCTGAGGGGTTGTACGGACGGCATCGTCGTGGATCGTGATCGTTTGGCATCAAACGAGATTTAAATTAGCCGATCGGATCGATGACGAGTGCTGGTCACCAAGTCATTAGTGGCGTTTAGCGCAAAAAGTAGAGCATGTGCGCATAACAAAATTTATCGTTTCGTAATTAGCTGAACCGGGACCTTGAGCGCATTCTGTCCGAGGTGACGAAATGCCTACCTCTCAGATTTGTCTTCTATAGATTGTTTATGAGGTAGCATCAATAAAGGACAGTTGCGGCAAAGTTTGAACATAAAGTAGTGGAGAATAATTTCGACATCGAACCAATGAAAATGGACACAATCATTTCGCCTCAGCTTGACCACCAACATTGCAAGTTTTATCACGGTTTCAAAGCATGCTGCAAGTCTAAATCATAGTCTGCAGAACCCCCATAAAATCGCAATTGCTACTTGGACATTGTCATCAGCATTGTAAGCCACTCGTTAGAAGGACATTCTTAAATACGCATTCAGAAATTATCTGAAGAACTTCTTTAATTTCTCTTATTTTTTTAAAATTAGGAAACAGTTGTATTCCAGTTTCAAGAAACTCAACCCACTGGAAAAAAAAAACTTAATATTTTCGGAAATTCATGACATCAACAAAAAATTAAGCAGTCGATAATTATCAAATTATTAAATCAAAAAAATAAACTCTGTTTTTTTTTTTTAATCTTCCACAAAATCTATGGTATTGACATTAAAATCCATTTCAACATATATCAACCGTTCAACGCCTACGGATAATTCTATGTCAACATGATATGCCAAATAATTCACAAATGGATTCCAAAACCACTTCCATATACGTTTTGCAATAGTCTGCTTCATTTTATCAGTATTCAAACGAATACGAGAATAGTCTCCATACAATGTAAATTTCTACATAAATGAAGCAGACCACTTCGAAACATCAATGGAGGTGGTTTTAAGATTCTGAAAACCATATGTGAAATACTTGGCATTTTATGTTGACATTGTCCATAGACGTTAAACCGTTGATAGATGACAAAATGATTTTTTTTTATTTTTATTGCATAGATTTTTTGGAAGATATATCATATGGTCAAATACTGTGAGCAAGCTTAAGCCTTACTTTAAAAAATATCTCTTGTCAAACGTTAATTCACCTCATTTATCATCCCGTTTTATTCATCTCTCTCGTTCTACAGTCACCAGAACTAGAATTTCGGCATGAGCTGATGGGGCGCATAAATAAATTGGAAAGTGATGTCGAGCTGGACGTGGTACCGATTAATCAGCATCATCCATCATCCAGCTCCCCGTTGCCCCAGTCGGCACTGTCCGGCTACGGACCCCAAGGCTACGACTACGGAAAGGAGTTCTTTTTCGGTAAGTATCACTCACGTTAGGATCCCCAAAAAAATGATAAATGCTCATGCGATTTGCTATATCTTAAAACGTCCCGAAAAGCAGGAAGCAAACACCGAGATGCACTATGCTCAGATGGCGATGATTCGTTCTTGCGACCTCCTCTGTGGGAGGACATCACCAGTTCGATTCAGAACATTGACCCCGAGAATGCCATCATGCTGGGTACGTTGAACGGTATACCGCAGGTCAAAACGGAAGCTGTCGATGATACGTTTCTGGAACCTCTTTCCTCACCACTGCTGAGCCCGCTGGAAATCAAAACCGAGAAGAGCCATTTAATTCAAAATAATAATAACAACAACAGCAACAACAACAACAACAACAGCATACACCAAAATCAGTTACTTAGCGATAGTAGTTGTAATAACAGTTCTAGTGTGAATAGTGCATTCCTATCAAATAGCGAATCTAATTACCTGCATCACTCGCACCCCCACCCGGCATCTCTTGCCACTAGTCAACATATCCATGCTCAGCAGCACAACCTGAACGGATACATGGGATGCACCAACGGAAGTGGAAGTATTCATGGGCTGGCCAATGTTCACCCAAACGGTCATCAAAACCATCAGCAACACACTCAAGGCCATCACATACAAGTGAACCAAAACAATAACTACTACCACTGGCCTTCTCACCAGCCAAACCATGGAGCGTCACAAATGTACCACCCAAAGTTCCATCCACCTACCCAAAGTTCAACCATCTGTACACCTATTTCGAGGCTAATGTACGTTCCACCACTAACTCCGCCGAACTCGGATCCCGGAAGTCCAGGAACCACACTTCAGGTAAGATCGGCAGTACAACTAAACCTTATCAGTTTCACTAAACATTATCCCCATCGACAGAATCCCCCTCGACGAACACCTCCGCCACCATACCACCCACAACAGATCGCATCCCTGTCGATCCACTTGGGTCCCAATGGTCAACAACCTACCCACCAGCATCATCATCCCCACGGGATACCACCCCAGCAAGTGTCTTCAGTGTCCATTGTTCCTGCCGGATCTCAACAGCACCCACCCTCCTCATCGGCACTGGTAACGGTGAATCCTAATAATCCAATAGCAATAGCTTCGATAGCAATTGGCAATAGCAGTTCCGGCCCAGCCGGAAACTCCCATAGTAGCAACAATAGCAACAACAACACCAACAATAACAGTAGTAGTGGTAATAGTGGTAACAGTTCCGGTAACGGGCGTAAGCGATCGCAGCACAGTATCAATAGTGTGCTCAGTAGTGTTGGTGTCGTGAAGCATATCGTAGGTCGGTATAATCGACGAAACAATCCGGAGCTGGAAAAGCGGCGGATACATCACTGTGATTTCATGGGTAAGTGCAATCGATTTTACTTTCTTGTTTACAACAAATGAATGAGAAATCACTCCATTAGTTACTGCCAGAGTTAGTCCAACAGATCATCACTATCAAACTGTACCAAGAGATCCGTAAATGTCACGAAAATATCCACGCAATGCTGTTCTGCCCATAAAGCACTAATTACCCCTGGTCAAAACAAACCATTTCGAACTGACTAATGATCGAACGTACATACACTGCTGTGGGACAAGATTGCTCGAAAAGGAGTTTTCACACCCCTCGTCTGCTTCAAACCACGCCAATCGACGCGCAGAATCTGGTTGTGCGGGTGATAATTATCGCTTTTCTCATTTTAAACAGTGACTTCTCTAATAGGTGACGGTACCACCACCGAGACCGTATGGAGCTTAATCGCTTCAACCATCGAGTCGTTTACGGTTTGGACAAACCTCGGCGGAGGTGCCGTTTCTAACAACATAATCAACGCTCAGAAATAGAGAGAGAGAGAACAACTGCTGTATGGATCGATGTCTTCATTTCAGGAGGTGTGCTTTTCTGAGCCACCGGCAGCAGTGAGATAATGCTGTCAGGCAGAAAAGCTGCGATTGATGGGTGAGATTTTCTCACATTCCTTGTAAGGGATGCTCTGTACCGTGGCTCGGGAGAAAATTACCTCCTAATATTAATTATCTCCCATCGGTAGATCACCGCCGACTGCCATCAGCGGAGACCAAGTGAGGGGAGGTAAATGGCAGATTAAGACAAAACGATCCCTGTTGGTAACATGACGGCCCGTGGTGTGTGAAATTGTACGAACGTTGATTACGGTCATTCAACGAGCTAGGGTACTATTTGCTTTATGTGTCATTTATGCAGCGTAACATTTTTCATTCGTTTTGCCGCATGATTTTCATACGTAGATCTTTGTACTGTTTGGTTTGGTTAAATTAAAATAAATCAAATTGTAAATTGCTTGATCTGCGCAGCAGCTTAAAGCCTTGCCAATTAAGAATCAGTACGCTTCTTTTTGCCCGGTACAGCGCTCCCATTGATATGTTCTGGAATCTTTTGAACAAAATTTGTTTACAATGTCTTTTTTTTAAATCCTGCGCAATAATTAAAAAAAAAGTTTATGTTTTCTTAAATTGTCACGCGATGAAGGACAAAAGATTAGAATTAATTTGCGCACAAGATACGAAAACCCGACATGGAAAGATCGAAGTAGGCCGCGCTGCAAAAATGACATGTTTTAGTTTTGCTGCGTCGTTTTTTCTCTTGCAAAAAAATAAAATAATTACAATTTTCATCTAGAAAAAGTTAAATTTGATCCCAGAAGTGGCATTATAAAGTGTTTCAAGCGATAATTATCGAATCCCACGTGTCCTTAGTGTTTGTCGTAGTGATAACTGATATGAGCTGAATGTAGAATCAAATCCTTCCTGTTCCGTGGTATGAGGTGCCGTTTTATTTATTTATGTTATGGTCAACAGGTAAAATATTCACCCCAGTGACAGTATACTTACTTACTAGACAAATTAACATAAAATACTCTTGAAATTGCGCTTATTTCTAAAACGGGAAACATTGAAGTCAAATACATTGTAGCAACTGTTAAAGATGCGACACATCCTCTGCATGGGCTCATTCCATCCGTAGTTGGTTCGTGAAAGGCGGTTGTTCAGGAAAACATGCGATCGTAGATTACGGCGGCGGGTATTGATGTCGATACTACTCAGCAGTGTAGAACAATCAACGTTTCCCTGAAGAAGATCACCGACGAAGCTCGCCAATGCTACGTTACGTCTCGCATCCAAAAGCTATAAGTTGATAAGCATACAACGACTTTCATAGCTAGGCAGATTTCTAGGGTCATTCCAGAGAAAATGCCTTAAAGCATACCGGATGAACTTCCGTTGAATAGCTTCAATACGCATGGTTTCATTTTGGTAGTATGGAGACTACACGACCGTCGAATACTCCAAAATAGGTCGCACCAACGAACAGTATAATGCTTTTGGGCAGTATAAATTTTTGAATTTTTCGGCGAAGCGGAATATGAACCCGAGTTCTGAGAAAGCTTTGGATACTACGTATGAAACATGATCCTTGAAGCTGAGCTTGGAGTCGATCAGTATTCCCAGATCCATGATAGTCGATTCACGTTTCAAAGTTATGCCCGTCAGGGTGTAGTCATGGTGAAGAAGAGAACGCTTACAGAGCATTTCGAGACCTTCAGTAACATGCAATTAATACGATACCACTCAGTGAAGATTTCCAATTGTTGCTGCAAGAAAATGGCATCACTAGGTTCTTTTATCACGAAGTAGAATTTCAAGTCGTCCGCATACGATAGTTTAAGGCATTTCAGGATGGTATTGACGTCATTCATGTACAACAGAAACAGAAATGGCCCAAGATGGCTACCTTGGGGAACGCCGGATGTCACGGGGAAGGATGAAGAAACATAGTCTCCAATCTTGACAGACATGTTTCGACCAGTCAGGTAGGAGTAGAGCCAAGTAAGCAGGCCATCGTGAACACCTATCCTGTCGTATTTAGCCAATGCAATGTCATGGTTCATTTTGTCAAATGCTGCGGAGAGGTCTGTGTAGATGGCATCTACTCAATAGCCACGTTCTACTTCATGAATGATGAACGATATGAACGTAACTAAATTGGTCGTCGTTGAACGCTTAGGCATGAAGCCATGCTGATCCGTCGAGATACAGTG